>NC_056748.1:157998109-158198109 GCF_019279795.1 Protopterus annectens | reverse complement strand
GTGGGAAGTGTTTGAAGTCTATGTGCTTCGTCACTTAATATTTCCTCGTGGTTATACAGGAGGATTTTGCCAGGTCCACTGGGTTTTTGGTTACGATTTCCTCGTTATGAGAGACTCATAATGATTTGTTTGCTGTGATTTATGGGCCTCTTTTTATGTTGCAACTTATTTCTATGATTTTCATATGTCGTATTAGTAATTAACCTATAGATGGCATTTCTGCCATCTTTTTGTTATACATTTTTGTATTATTACACATCATGCAGGTAATTTATATACCAAGTGATTTTCTTAGTTATATATCATGGTTTGCTGCTTAATTGTCTATTTGAGGGCTTAGCTCTATTGGGACAAAGTGAATAGTTTGTATGCTTCGGCACTTACTGTTCTGTTGTTCTATATGTCAATAGGGAGTTCCCATTACGAATATAGATGTATATTATGGTTTCATACATTATGTAATGTATCAATACTGTTGTTTGTCTAACAATTCATATGCATTCCACCTCTTTCTGAAACCTTAGCTTAGAGTTTAATCTTCATGCATTATATTAGCCTATTGGTGATTTTATGGGTATTGTGTGGACATTTAACCTTGTATTTAAAAATTGCATCTAGTTGTTTGAATTATAGATATTTTGCCTTTTAGTATTCAATGTGATGCTATTTACTGTCATTATTTTGTTTAAAACTATTGCCTTTTGTACTAGGCTCCATTTTGAATGGTCTTGTATTAGGGACTGATTTGGGTCATATTTTTCTCTTGGGGGCCAGGTCTCCTTTATCTTTCCAGTATGACAATATACAGCCACTTGGTGGTTTCAAGAGGGTGATATATGGTCTTTTGGGGTTGGCCGTGTGGCAGTACACAGTATAATAATTACATTCCCCTATTTGGCGAATGTTTATGAAGATTGTCAAATTTGCCTACAGCAACTTTTATAGACTACATAATTGGGGTCACATATATGTTTATGGACCGATTTAATATTGACACAATCATGGGGTCTATGATATGAACATGTTTCTGATATTAGTATGTGGTTGTGGTATTGAGTGAATATTCTGAACCATCTCTATTGGGCCAACTGGTGCTAACCTATTTTTGTTTATGATGATACGCAGCATTGTGGGTTTTTGATAGAGGATTATTCCTATGTGACCACAGAGGCTAGCTATTGCATCATTGATAATTGGGTATTAGTACACCGTACCTTTTGTTCCCTTGGACATCATATAAGCAGGGATCAATATTTTATGTTACTTCAATATCCACCTATATGGTAGTTTTGGTTGTGGTTCAGTTTTGCAGCTATGGGGATATGCAGCATTGTGATTTCTTTGTTTTATTCAGGCTAGATCACAAGGGCTGGTTATTGTATCTTTGTTGGCTTTTATTGATCAGGCTCTTTATTTTTGGGTCTACTGTTGTATGTAATATTCACCAATACAAAAAATGTACTTTTCTTTATTTAATCTAAAGTTTGAATCAACGGAAATATATTGTACCCATTTTCGTGTCTTAGCTCTTTTTATATGTATACTTATCTGTCCAAAAGATTGGCTTTGGATAGGGTATATATTTTCTAGTCTTATTTTTGCTGTCTGCAAAATTGCTCAATTAATTATTATTATTTTTGGTGATTTTTATACGGTTTTTGCAACATGGCTTTAACTCCACTTGTGAAAGGCTTAGCATCTGATATGAATGATTTGGCCATTTTTGGCTTAGGTTTACAAAATGCAGATAATCATTCTTCGAGAGTGAGACTAGACCTGGATAAACAATGTGAATCTATGTTCTTCAAGTTGGGTAAAAGTATGAAAGGTCTTCGGACCAATGTTTGGCATTTACGCCTGTTCAAGGCTTACCAACTTAAAAAGATTACACCACGGGGTTTGAGGGTGAAGGTACAACCTTTGGTACATAATATTGAACAATTAACAGATGAGTGGACACAGATTCAGCAATCAGCATCCTAAGGCTTTGTGGATGAACTAGTTGGTTTTTATGAACGGGCTGTTAAACAAGGGATTCCAGGAGGTAGAAACACTTTGTATGGAGGTTAACAAATTTGAATCTAGTGGGTCTTTCACCTCTCTGGTGAATCAGTTAGCAACAGAACTACTTAAGCTAGAACAGGTTCTAAAGGACAAAAAAACTGAAAGAGTTCCAAAGGGATATAGGGGACTATGAAAGAGGCAAACCATTTGATATGCCTAGGAATGTCACTTTTAGGTTTCTGAGCAACAAACCTTTGGCCCCAAGAGGAAAAGACCCAAATCCATTTTGAAACGTAGCTCGAAGTCATTGAGCTACACATCTGGGGATGAGACATCCTCCAATACTGAAGGGGAGGGAAACCATACAGATGCCTCACCTGATCCGAAAAGGAGTTTGTCACATCCTTTGGGTTCAGGTACAGACGAGGGGGGAGGAACCATAAAAAAAGCCAGACCTGTGGAGGGTTTGGAAGGTCTGTTACAACTGATGATAGAACACTAACAAATTACATGAATGTACGTAATATCTCATTTGTACATCTTTCTGATTTACAAATTAAAGTTCTTAATAAAGGGCATAATTTTGTCCCCAGTTTTCTGTTCCAGAATACACTTTAGCACAGGATGTGGTCAATTTCTGCCATTTACTCAATTTAAAATAGTTTTTTGAAAATAACACTACTCAGGAAGTTCCAGAGTTTAGATTCAAAAGATCTACTTTTACTCCACCTATGTCACACTTAGTATCCACTTTTCAAGCTAATGTCCTGAAGGATCTACATTGTAACATTAGGGATTTTCAGGTATCCTACAATAACCTTTCCAAAGAGGAGGTACAATGTATAGAGGATCTCAAGAATAATAAAGAAATTGTCATTGTACAGTCAGATAAAGGTGGGGCGGTAGTGATTCAGGATTGTGTCAACTATAATGAAGAAGCAACCAGACAATTGGGTGACAACAAATATTATATGGCTATGCCATTGGACCCAACCAGTCATTTAAAGACCAAAATTGATTTGTTTCTGATACAGGCTCAGGAAGAGGGCGTCATTACGGAGTCAGACATCAGTTGCTTGTTTCATCTCCATGCAAACAATATTTTTACGTTTTACCCAAAATACATAAGGATGTTAGGTGTCCCCCTATAAGACCAATAGTATCAGGGTGGGGGTCTGTTACTGAACCTCTCTCTGAATATTTGACACACTATCTGAAAACACTGCTATCCTTGATACGGGACAGAATTCAGGACACTACCCAATTCTTGGATATTATTTCTGACATGCAATTGGATCCCCATTGGCTGTTATGTACCCTGGATGTAACCTCTCTCTACACGAACATTCCCCACTGGGCAGGTTTGCAGGCTTTGGATTTTTGGTTGGGAAGATCTGGTTTATACCAACCAGGTTTTAATACTTTTTTAGTATACCTGGCTGAATATGTTCTTACCAGCAACGTATTCTACTTCAGTGACCAATGTTTTTGGCAGGTCAAAGGCACAGCAATGGATGCTTCTTTCACACCCATTTATGCAGACCTTTTCATGGCTTATATTGAGGAGGTTATCATTTATGAGACTAGTAATAATTTATACATTGATGAATTAGATATCTGGAGGCGATATCTGGATGATTGTTGGGTGGTGTGGAAGTCGGATGAAACCTATCTACAGGAATTTATTGGCTATCTCAATGACAATGTATGAGGAATTGAGTTCAAACTAAATTTCCACACATCGAACATTGTTTTTCTTGATGTTGAGGTTAGCAGGAATCCTGATGATACCCTAGCCACTCGGGTTTTCAGGAAATTCCCTGAATATAACTCACTTTTGCATACTACAAGCTTTCACCCCCGACATATCATCCAGAATATCCCCAAATCACAATTCCTCAGAGTCAAAAAGATCTGCTCTAGCCATCAAACATTTGAGAACACCAGAGATGATTTAATACACAGGTTTTGTGAGAGGAGTTACCCCTCTGGTACTGTCAGCACTGCTGGTCATTGGACTTCCAATCAGAATAGAACTGCCTTGTTACAATACAAGGATAAACAAAAAGATTCATCTAATTCTCTGGTTCGTTTGGTGACCACATATGGATGCAATACACGTGGGTTTATGAATATCATTAATAGACACAAACATTCTTATGGCTGAGGAGAGATTACACCCTTTTTTGGGTGACAGATGCTATTTTTCTTTTAGAAGAGGACGGACATTGGGATCCCTTTTTAGCCATTATAAGAGGGTGGGTCCTAGTTCCATTGTCCCCACTCAGTATACACTGAGAGGTGGCCCAGTGTTGGGTTGCATACCATGTGGCCACTGTACTTATTGCAGCAAGGTCCAACATATGAGGGAATTTAGTAGTTGTAACACGTCAGACATTTTCAACATCAACTTCTGTGTTAACTGTAGTACAGAGTGGGTCATCTATCTAGTCACATGCTAATGTTCCTCATTCTATGTGGGACAAACTTCCAGGCCTTTTCGCCTCAGGATTGGGGAACATCTTCGTGACATTAGGAATAAGCGTCCTAATAATGCTCTGTTTAAACATGTCTGTAAACATAACTCTGCATCTTTTCATGTTACTGTTGTTGATTGCATTGTAGGTAAATGTAGGGATAAATCAGGATGGCATGATTTACTAAACTTTAAGGAATGTAAATGGATTGTTAAATTAGGGGCTTTGCTCCCACCTGGGCTTAATGACCAATTGTAATGCACCAATGAACTGTCTTTGTGGTACTATATATATATATATATATATATATATATATATATATATATATATTTATATGAATGGTTACTATTGTTTTTTGTTAACTCACTGAAGAAGGCTATTACAGCTGAAACTGGTTTGAGACAGGTAGATGGGCTTACTACCCTCTACCTAGCTATGTGTTATTTACATTAAATCTTTTGAATTCCACCTCTTCTGCTGGCTATTTTTGTACTTTGATGTACTGACTTCACAGCCGTGCAGTTGCCGTATGTGCACCACGTTGCTTCCTGATTATCATTCTCTCACCACATGGTCAGTGGCGCACGTGTATTGAAATGATGCATGCATGGCATTGTTGATATACATGGTATCATTTGCGCACTACATGGTCAGTACCGCATGTGCATTGAAATGATGCATGCATGGCAGTGTTGATATACATGGTATCATTCTCTCACCACATGGTCAGTAGCGCATGTGCATTGAAATGATGCATGCATGGCAGTGATTGATATACATGGTATCATTCTCTCACCACATGGTCAGTAGAGCACATGTATTGAAATGATGCATGCATGGCAGTGATTGATATACATGGTATTCTCTCACCACATGACCAGTAGCACACATGCATTGAAATGCATGTTTGGCAGTGGTAGATATACACAAATTATCATTCTGTCATCACTTTGCATCCAGAATGAACAACCTGGCAGACTTGCTGGGCTACTTTTCCAGTCATAGTGACTATTAGTCATGTCTGATTTGCATTTTATGCAAGTGAGGCATCCTGGCTTTGACTATTAGTCATGTCTGATTTGCATTTTATACAAGTGGGACATCCAGGTTTGACTATTAGTCATGTCTGATTTGCATTTTGTACAAGTGGGACATCCTGGGTTTAGTCATGTCTGATTTGCATTTTGTAAAAGTGGGACATCCTGGGTTTGACTATTAGTCATGTCTGGTTCGCATTTTGTACAAGTGGGACATCCTGGGTTTGACTATTAGTCATGTCTGATTTGCATTTTATACAAGTGGGGCATCCTGGGTTTGACTATTAGTCATGTCTGATTTGCATTTTATACAAGTGGGACATCCCGGGTTTGACCATTAGTCATGTCTGATTTGCATTTTATACAAGTGGGTCATCCTGGGTTTGACTATTAGTCGAATCTGATTTGCATTTTATACAAGTGGGACATCCTGGGGTTGACTATTAGTCATGTCTGATTTGCATTTTATGCAAGTGGGACATCCTGGGGTTGACTATGAGTCATGTCTGATTTGCATTTTATATAAGTGGGACATCCTGGGGTTGACTATTAGTCATGTCTGATTTGCATTTTATACAAGTGGGACATCCTGGGTTTGACTATTAGTCATGTCTGATTTGCATTTTATACAAGTGGGACATCCTGGGTTTGACTATTAGTCATGTCTGATTTGCATTTTATACAAGTGGGACATCCTGGGTTTGACCATTAGTCATGTCTGATTTGCATTTTATACAAGTGGGACATCCTGGGTTTGACTATTAGTCATGTCTGATTTGCATTTTATACAAGTGGGACATCCTGGGTTTGACTGTTAGTCAAGTCTGATTTGCATTTTGTACAAGTGGGACATCCTGGGTTTGACTATTAGTCATGTCTGATTTGCATTTTGTACAAGTGGAACATCGTGGGTTTGACTATTAGTCATGTCTGATTTGCATTTTGTACAAGTGGGACATCCTGGGTTTAGTCATGTCTGATTTGCATTTTGTACAAGTGGGACATCCTGGGTTTGACTATTAGTCATGTCTGATTTGCATTTTGTACAAGTGGGACATGCTTGGTTTGATGCGTTTGCTGCGTGGGAGAGCGTAGTACACCATCTCTTCTTTTTGGTGCAGCTAAATAAGCAGGAGTTTGTGATGGACATTCTCCAGCTTATAATGGAGGCCATTGTACGTCGTCTGGCCATTCCCATTGAATGTCTCATTGCAAATTTCAAGGAAGAAGCACCAAAGAGAATTCTTGCCCACTCCATGGTGGCTGAGAAGGGTGTGATTTCAATTGTTCAGGCCCCTAGAGATACAGGAAATCCTAAAATTTCTAGCCAGGATTCACATTCTTTTAGTTTACACATCATCTAACATGTCTCCGTTACCAGTATTACTTAAGCCTCAGTTAATCCATGGTCAGGGTGCTGATCAGCTATTTTGCGCTATCCTAGCCTTGTGGAGGGCAGTATTGTAGCCATACATCAGTTCCTTAAAGGATTTCTGTAGTTCTGCTTTCCTTTGAAGAATAGCTGCTCTGCATAGGATTTAAATTTCATAATTGACAGTCTGGTACTTTTCAGAACAAACCTACATTTCTCACTCATTTCTCTAAATCCTTCTTAGTAATATTCCTTTTTGTTTATAGAATATCTGCTTAGATTATAGTCTACAGTTGTCTTGTTGTTGCATTTGGTCTCCTGTTATAGCTACAACCTTTCAGTCCGTAATCTAGTCATTTCCAAATTTCTCATTGCTCTTCCATACGAGTCCTTTTTCTAGTACAACATCCACAGTGTCTTTCTCCTCCTTTGTGATGTAATCCACTGGGCAGTTGAACTGCTAGTGATCGTATCACATAGTATGGAATAAGTAGTCCTCCCTTTCTGTTTTGTTGTCATTAATCTATTCTTTCTGCGGTTACCCTCTGTGTGCACTATTCAATGTCTTTTTGTGTTTTTTCTGTAGTGTGTTATTACCGCTTTCATTACATTTTTTAGCCCTGGTAGTCACTCTGGCTGTCTGCACAACTCCACAGAGCAAGTCTGCCCATAGTTAAACTTGTCTGTATTATATGCCTTTGTACTGCTTACATGGTTTCCTGGCCAGCAGCATTGTTGCTGGCAAAGATACCTCACTTGTATCTATGTAAGTGCAATGCATGGCAAGTACATGTGATAAGCACTGTTGCTCATCATACAAAAACGTACACTCTCTGTAGTGAATCCCTGGGATTGTTTAAAATGTTTGCAGATAAGAGTTCTCTACTAGCACATAGAACATGCTAGGATATAATCTTGCTTATCTAAAAAAATTTGTGTGTTCAGGTGAAAGATATAAAGAAAAACATGTCCGTGAGCACAGGAGGCAGTCGAAGAATAACTAACCTGGGAAGAATAACAAGTTTAATAGTTAACATTCAAAGAAGTGCGGGTAAGGTAAAAGGGAGTGTATCCGAAGTTTTTGTATAAAAAGTAGAATAAATGCAGTAAATATATTACCGCTGCCTATAATTATTTTTATGGTTACATACCTGCCAGTTCCTCAGGATTGTTACAGAAAAATAAAGTGTACGCAGTGCATTGTGTATGCTACAGTACTTTTTTTGGCATACTGAAAGTTTTTGAGGTGATCGTCAGGGGTTACTTAGAATGCAGTATACATTGACTAGGCTAGGGAAGTGTGCGCATTGACAAGGGCCAAATACATGAATGGTAGGAATGAAGAAAGAGGAAGAAGACAAGTGAAACATGGTAATGTACACCAGATAAGGGCATGTCAGTGTACGTGCACCCCAAAAACAAGTCAGTAGCATGAAAAGTAATCACGTGTGTATAATACAGTATGTACTTCTGCAGGTATATCCATGTCATCACACAGTTATATGCTATGTGACTTATCACACAAGGCCACTTATCGGCGGAGATGATTACATCACAAACACTCTGACATGGTCACTGGAGAGGACATTTAGCAAGAACAGCGTATACAATAGGGGTATATGCATATTGTGAGTGGGTGCAAAATGAATTGCTTGAGAAAAACTGAAATGTCAGCATAGCTCTCAGCCAATCAGGGGCACACAGCAACAAGCTGATGGGCAACAGTAGGCAGAAGCAGGTACAATCATGGGCAAAATATCAGAATGGTACCACTAATCTGTGGTACTGACATTATGCGATTGTGAGGTATTCATGCTCTGCAGGAAGACGCGTGTACAACTGTAAGGATTTGTCAGTAATGTACAAGAGGAATCAAGCACAGCTCCCT
The DNA here is from genome assembly GCF_019279795.1 of Protopterus annectens. NCBI lineage: Eukaryota > Metazoa > Chordata > Ceratodontiformes > Protopteridae > Protopterus > Protopterus annectens. Next base: position 158,189,331 of record NC_056748.1, on the reverse strand, counting down.
TAAAATGACCACTTTTTGCAGGTGTTAAGGGACACTGTTGTACTTGTACTTTAAATTAGGAACAGCCCTGGCTACTTGAGGTTTGCCTGACCCATATGCCACAGTCCACACTTGCAAAAATTTAACCCTGCCATCAGTGTTATCAGTGAGCTGTGTAGTTACTGGGTGCATCACAGTTCACACATGCATCTTGTAGAACACCTTGAAGGGAAGTCTGCACTGTCAACTCCTTATGGTCATGCATCACAGGGAATACTTATGTATGGCCAAAAAGATGTGTGCAAGCTCAGTTTGACAAAACTGATGCACTTGATTAAGTCATCCCTGGAACATATAGTTAAGACCATATGGATAACAACACTTAAAAACAACACACTATTATCCGTCGATTCCCTACACACAGTTGTGTATTGCATTCATCTGCCACAGGCAGTAGCACTTGATATTGTCTGCAGCATCTGCAGTTGATGTGTGAATTAAGAAGTGATCCATTATAATGAATGGTACAGCAGTATGTGAGACCGATGGCAATGTGTCAGTATGTTCATGTACACAGAAGCTGCAGCAATACTTTCTGTAAAATTATTAATTTGTACTGCATGCATACCCCTTGCTTCTCTCTTTCTAAGAGATTAACATGGGTCTCCCTGTTCGCTGAAATCTTGTGGGCGTCTGTAAAATAAAGAGGGGAGAAAAAGAGAAGAGCATTACGGACACCAGGCTTGGCTATCGCCAGCTTTGTACATCATTTAAAGTATTTTTATGTGTATACTTACACAACTGTGAGATGTCAGCAGTCCTAATCTCATCCAGCCACTGGTTGAGTTGCTCCTGCTTGTGATTTTTCAGGTCGTTGTAATTGTGCCTGCATTGCTCCCCAGCGAGTGGAGTGACGGTCACACTGGAGACAGCATGGCTAGACTGTTCCAAGCCTCCAATTTATATTGAGACCCAATATAGTTCACCTGCAAAAGCCTACGGCTGTGTTGCTTTACAAGCAGTCCAGTGAATATTCTGAACTCTTCTGCGCCCCATCTTTGAGCACTACATTGGACACCTTCCTGCCATATCTACACAGGTCATCCAGCAACAGTTAGTGTTTTCCCACCAGTTCGTTTTATTGCATTTTACGGGTAGTGCACAATCCCACACAGCATTGCTAACTGTATTTGCATGATTTTAAGCGGAGAGCAGCAATGCCAAACAGAGAGGAAGGCAGTTTATGAAACAGGAAAGGTAATGTGACTGTTGGCATTAATTTATGGCTTGTCTGTTGCTGTACCTGTTAGATGACTTGACTTTTAATACACGTTTTAGGAAGGTATAGATTTTATGACTTGACGCATCTTTTATGGAGCTGTACACATTGATAATAGTCATTAGTGCAATGTGGAATTCAAACCTTTGTAAAATAGAGAATGCATGTTCTTCCACATAATCTTTTTTTCCTATTGCCACAGAAGAAGTGTTTGTCTGACATGCTCATTCATTATATAGACACATTAAAGAGTGGTTAACCATGTATGTGTTTGACCTGACAAGGTTGTGGTTTATGCATTCATTTGTGATGCAGGAGTAATGTGTGAGAATATACTTGAAATGCATACACTTGTATTACTTGCAGGAAAGTTTTCCAAGTTTTGGGTCAGGCCACATAATATATTCTGTTTTCCAGCTAGACTTGTGTAAATGACCATCAGTAAAGTATGAAGTCCATGCCAGGGCAGAAAAGAACCTTTTAATTACAGAAGCATAATTGTCAGGATACCCCCAGTCACACACACAATTCATATGATAGCCACTGCTATACATAGTTATTGTTATGTGTAATTATCTTTATACTGTTAATTTTTATTCAAAATCAACAGTAACAGGAACAATAAAATGTAGTGTGTGCTGGAGTAGAACCCTGGCACACTTTTATATTGTGGCCATGAACTTGCATCAGTTGCCACAGGTAAGGAAGGCTATGCAGCATGTGTATTTTTTACACTCATTACTGTCAATAGTGTTAAATGGTATGCAAGGATCTGCCATTCATTTGTGTCTTAGCCATTTATTTTCCTATTCAGGTTCAACACTTGCCTTGATAGTCTGGCAGTTGCAAGTGTTTTAATTCAAGGTTGACTCTGCGTGATGCAAGCAGTGCACAGCCATTACATGGCTAAGTAAAGGTTGTGAGCATTGCTGTGCATCAATTTCACTTTATGTGCATACGATGAAAGCTGTACTCCCTCACTGGTTGGTATGTGTACTATCTGTTGTTGCCTCTTGGCTAAGGAAAGGGCATATTATGCACGCCTACATCTGCCAACACCCATAATGGCTGGTGGTCTCCCCCCCCAGCTTCCCACCTGCATGTGGCTGTGGTGATCTTGCCAGTCATGGTGGGAGTTGTACTCCTTCCCCATGATATTCCTGTTGAAGCTATTTTCTCAAAATAATGTTGTGAAGAATAGTATAGACAGTGAAACTTGCAGCACAAGTATTGGAGTTGTACTGTCAGGCTTCCTGTGATGTATCTAGGCACTGGAACCATGACTTCAGCAGTGCAAACACAACTGTGATCTTTCTTGTTTGAATGTGTGCCTCATTCTAGCATTCTTGCGTGTGGGTGCGCGCGCACACTCATTTCGGATGGACTTTATCAGCCACAGTTTGAGTACATAAACCTGCATCACCCAATAAATGTCCTTGTGGCATATTCCCCCTACAAAACTTCTGGTCGAGTTTAGAGTTGTGCCAGATATGGAAGTCGAGCTAACTGCCAGGTTGCCGGCACATACATTCAGGATTATTCCCTTAGCGTTGCACATGACCTGGCAGTTAATGGTGTGGAAGTCCCTTCTGTCTGTGTACACCCTTCTCTGTTCCCCAAGTAGTTTTGATCTCAATGTGCATGCAGTCTGTGGTACCCAGGACTTCAAGGAAGTGTGCTATAAGTAGAAATCCTGCATAGTTGTAGCTCTTTCCTCTGGTGTATGGCAATAATGTATGTAGTCACTAGCATGCTGTAGCATAACATTCAGGAATTGATGTAGGATCCTGGATGTTGATTCCTGTGACACCCCCAGCATATCCCCTGTTGGTGCCTGAAAGGTTCCTGTATCTAATATTCTAAGTGCTTCACATACCTTAGTTTTCACAGGTATAGGTTCCCATCGGTTTGCTCTTGCTCTCAGTTGAGGACAACAGAAATTGCAGAGTTCCTTTAGTGCGTCTCTAGCTTCCCTGTAGTGCAGTACAGTTTCCACCTCATGCAGACCATGAAAAGATAAACAGGATTGCTTCTCGGCTGAGGTCTGTTAGCAGCAGCAGAGATTTGGGCCTATTACACTTACAGATGCAGTAGAGGAACACCAGCCTCTAACATTCTCCCTGTATAGAATAGTTTCCGTGGCTGTATTCCAATAAATTTTGGAATTCGAACCCATAACTGCACGGAGTGTACACACTTGCTTTAAAACTTCTTGAATAGCTCCTGCATCTTAGATTGGTTGATTAGCAATACAGTTCAGCTACTTATGCTGTAATTAGCATACCACAATGTTTACCGTGCTTGCGTGGATCTGTACAGTGTGTAGAGCTGCTTACTTGAATGTAAATCAGTACGATACTGTGTTCATGTCATGTCACAACGAGCACACTGTTTTAGTGCACCATGTAGGCTTTATTGAATCCGGACTATTGTCTTACCTTTATCTTACTGATGTACCTTATGTAGCTTTGCTAATTCTTCGGTATTATAATCACTTTTGATGTGCCTTTTCTGTTTCTTCTCTTTCATTGCTAAGTCTTCTATTATTAAAATAACTACAGCTACTAAAAACTGAGCAAAACCAGAAAACCAATGTAAAGTGCACAATGAAACCAAAGGGAAAAAAAAAAAGCACTGGAACTGCACTGAATGGATGAAAACCAGAAAAAATCTTTTAGCTTAGTAAAACATTTAGTAGTCGCTATTCGTCCAAAGCCTTCATCAGAAAGTAACCAATCATAACAATCACAGAAATTCATCTGATTAATCTGAGCATGTTTTTCAGGTCATCTTGGATTGGAAGGGGCCTGTTTGCACCTTTGTGAGAGAATTCTGCTGATTGGGACCTGTCTGGTAAAGGGAGACTGGTCTAGGGCTTGGAATAAGCATCCTCATTGCTCCTTTTGAATCTTTTTAAGGTTTATGTCAAGATTTCAGTTTCTGGTATTTAGGCCCTGCTTTTGAGCATGTTTCTGCTTATTTGCACATTCCACAGCATCCTGCACTGCCACGCAGTTGTGCGCCAAAGCCAGGCAGTTAAATGACACACATTTTTCCTAAAACCCACACACAAATATCCATCCACTGAGCTCCTCAGTGATTGATTATGCATAGCCACCCCTTGTGACAGCAGTCTTCATCGTAGCATTATGGACAGTTGGACTGGGTCTATATTACAAGCTCGAAAGCTTAAAAGAGTGAACACTCTTATCGAGCTGTAAAAACCGAAACCACTAAATAGCGAAGACACGGAACATCAATTTTTTTTCCCAGGGGAAAAAATCCATGCTTCGCAAACAAAAAAATGCAAACACAAAATAAAGTAGGGGGCTTCACCCCCCCATTTGCCCCACACACTCCTCTACTTAAATATACCAACTTTGAGATCACACCACAGTGGAGAAAATGGCAAAGTCCTGAAAACAGCCCGGTGATTCCCCCCCCCCCCCCCCCCCTGGGAAAAAAAAAATCCCTGTTCTGTGTCTTCGCTATTTAGTGGTTTCAATGTTTACAGCTCGATAAGAGCGCTCTTTTAAGCTTTCAAGCTTCTGATATAGACCCGTTGGACTACCCTTGTTTCTCCCGCCAGCCTTGTTGACTTGGGTCTCTTGAGGCAGTGTAGCAATAACTTCATGTACACAGACAAACCCCTCTAATAACACACTCTCTAGTCCACAGTGCGAGAGATGTATTTACACAGAGTCTAGAATAAATGCTCTGTTTCACGTAATAGAAGGTTGTCAACTCACCCACCACTAGGTATGCTCATAGTACTGCTACTCATACACACAATACACATCAAGCCCATAAATCCAGATACGAGGAGGTTCTGTCGAAAAACTTACCGAAACACCAGAGACCTCCAAATCACAAGACTGCTACAGCTAACACAGTCCCCACAGCACCCATAACACACAGCAATGTCAGTGTCTCACCCACCAAGCCAGTAAGGCGTAACACTCAAAAAACAAATTTTCAATTCCCTTGATCGAACAAATGTTCTTACTGGATGCCACTAGCAGAACCATCCAGCAGACTACAGAGACAGAGGGCTCTGCTGAAAAGGTGCCTTGTGTCCAGTCTGACTATCTCTGTAAGCAAACGCTAATGAAATAATAAATAAATAAGCAGCAGCAGATTGTTCATGGCTTAACTTTCCAGATGAAACCTTGCAGGGAGGCTTCTCTAGTTAACCATAGAGCCTGCTCTTCACCCATTAAAATGAAGCTCTGCCGCAGCGAGTTCACATCAAAGATATCAACATGATTAAGAGGGATCTGCTGAAGTGAAGAACGCTCAAAGGTGGCAGCTATATGAAAACAAAAGTACAATCACCTTAATAAGAAAGAACATCACAGAGCCCACATCTGATTAAGTTTTGCAAACAAAAATGTAATTCAGGACGTTAATGCAGAGCTTTGGTTTTCTGCTTTGGTTGTGTCATTAAAGGAAGAGAATTTGACTGTGTGGTGAAGGTTCTTGTTGTTAGGTCCAAGACAGAATGCAGAATGCTCTGTCTCACTAAGAGACTTCTCAAAATAACAGCTAAAATATTACTGCTGGGATAACTTGCAGGATGACATCATTTCATGTCATCTAACTTTCAGTTCTCATGCAAGCCCCCATTGCTGAAGCTGTCAATACTGAGCATCTACCTGTAAAAATATATATCGTTCAGATCATTGGCAGATGCTGGAAGTCATAAAACAGTTGCATTCCTTCATGCTTTCAGACTTAGTAATTAGTTCACTCCGAAGACAATACAGAAAGCTCCCTAGCACAGACTGTCTCTCTCTCTCTCTCTCTCTCTGCATTGAAACCTGTCAGATAGCAACTTTATGGCAGCCTGTAAACTAATTTAATGTCAGGTGTTTTCTGAAGTTTGCTGGACTGAAGTTTACCCTCCAGTTTCCTCTGTTAAATATGTACCTTTTAACAGTTACAGTAGTGCATGTACATTGCTGTTCTCTTCCAGTAGGGCTGCATTTTAAGCAGAAGTGCTTTACAGAATACCTTTTCAACACACGTGTGTAGAAACCATTTTGATGCACACATGACATACAGTTCTAATACAGGCATCTTATATAAATCATGTTGATATTCACAAATGACATATAATTTACAAAATTCCAGATAGCTATGCTGGCAGTATCTCCTTTCGTGAACCCCCCATACTCTGCACTTATCCATCCCATAATTGTGTATAATGCCCCGTTTGGCATGTACTGTACTAAGCACCTACAGCAGTTGGAGAGACTTCAGAGGGTTCTAACAAAGATGATCAAGGGGCTCCAGCATGTGCCTTATACAGGCCGACTAAAGTCCCTATCACTATACTCCATATCGTATAGTCGGCTTAGGGGAGACTTATGCCTGGTGTACAGAACAATCCAAGTCCCAAACGTAATGAACTTGCTGCATCTCCGTAAATCAAATGGGACTAGGGCTGCCCATTCCAGGGACCTACATATGGCCTACAACTTAAATAGGACATGTTGGAGGGACAGATTTATTTGCTAGAGACAGACACGTTTTTGGAACAGGCTACCAATTCATGTGAAACAGAGCACCTATGGCATTGTTCAAGGGGAACCTGGATGAGTGGATGGGACATCATAAATTCTTAGGGATAGAGCCTCCAATCCTCCTGGACATGGGCAGTCATTATTAAATGCAATCTTGGGTACTGACTAGCATTTCTGTGGTATTACATTGGGATGAATACGGCTAGGCTTAAAAAGACCTCCGGGTTGATCGCCTAGTAATCTCCTATGATCGTGTATACAAAGGTGAAGGTAAAACCATCCAGTCACATGAACAAACTAATGCAGTAAAGCAAATCAGTAAAAGAATCCGTTAACCAGTGTTGATAAAAAACATGTAAATATAAAAACAACTTAACCTTTTATTAAATAGTTAATTTTCTGTCAGAAAAAAAAAACATTTTGTAGTAATGCTATTGTTTAAACCAGGTGGATGGTGAGCAGCTAACCTAATTTGCCACTCGGTTTCTCTTTTCCTCCTGATTTTTAAACTTACCACCTCTCATATGTTTATTTACTAAATCTAAAATGGTAAAGGTAAACTTCTTATACATGGGACGTAGAACTGAATGTCTGTATAAAGCATTGTCATCTTTGACCTGTATAGCGTAAACATGTGCTTTTAACTCTCTCTTGCCAGGTTTCTCATAATCATGGCTGTGTAGAAGGCTGGGCATCCAGAACACGCAGCAATATATACTACACCAGAAGCATTACAATTAAATCTACCTGGAATTCTGATGTTATAAGCCATGTGTTCGAGAGCTATGCATGGTCCTTCAGATGTTACAATTGTTACATTTAAAAGTCCCAAAACTATTGTTATCGTGTTCTAATAGTCGTTAAAATATTGCCATATTTCTTAACAAAATGTGGAGGATCACCCAGTAGTTTTAACTGAATCATTACCCATAATAACCTTCCTGTTGCTACTAGTAATATTCTTAATGGTAGCGCACTCTCACCATCCACCCAGTTTAAATGATAATTTTCTATCAGCTAAAAAACATTTCATATTAATGCTAACTATTCAGTAAAGGGTTATGTTTTTATATTTACATGTTTTTATCATAGTATTGGTTAATTGATTCATTTAATGATTTGTTTTAGTTCATTAATTTGGTCATGTGATTGGATGGTTTTACTTTCACCTTTGTATATAATTGTGTTTTTTTATGGTTTGGTTAATTTCTGATGAAGTCTTTGGAACAATAGTAACTATTAAATGTTTTACTATGCTAGAAGATTTTTTTCTGGTTGCCATCCATTCAGTGCGGTTCCATTGTTTTTTTTTGGTTTCATTAAAATTAATACACCTTGAGGTAATGGACACCCTTGAATAATTCTTGTACATTTAATATTGTCAGTTGTAGCTTTGTTTACTTAAATGCACTTTGAATCATCTTACATTGCTATAATACTTTTCTCATTTTTTCTACAACTGTTCATCTGTTATACTTTATAAAAGGGTATTCCACTGAGTCAAAAAAATCATGTTCATCTTTCAAGCTCATTTTCATCATAAAAGTGGCATCTTGCACTTTTATATATCTCATGTGTACTTTAACAGAAGTTTGCTTTCCATGTTGCGGTAATATTTTTGAGTTTTAGCTAGCATCCTTAATTTACCGATCGTGCCTGCCTTTCACAAAGCCTCCTTGCCTATGTTGTAGTAATTTTTATAATAGTTTATCCACTGTCTTACCTTTGACATTATTTTTATGGTCCAGATGATATAGATAGATATGGTTTGCCATCAAAATTTCAAATGCTTCTTACCGAAAATTGTATGGCTGAAAATATGATGTTATGTAGTCCAATCTCGCCTACATTCTTACCCGTGGGTTCGGAGCTGAATGTCGGCTCCGACTCGGCCATACTTTTTAACTCAAGATCTTTCTATTGGCTGGGCTAAGATGGTATCCCATGCTGCACTGCTCTCTATCCCAGATCTCGTTTGCTGCTCATGTAGCTCGGACGTGGTCTCGCTCTTGGCTGTGGCTAAGTACCCTTTTCTTCTTATATTAGCGAAGTTTTTGCAAAAAAAGCTATTTTAATAGCTATTGTGTGTTCTTGACTGTATTGTGGAAAGGTTATGTGTTCTTTTAAGGCGTATTCTGTGGTATCCCACTAGCTGTTTCCAACGGGCTAGGCCCGTTTCAGTTAGAGGACCTAGTCTGTCCCCTTGCTTTCCTTGTGTGCTAAATCCTTCCCTTGGACTAAAACCGTTTAAATTAGAGGAATTAGTCCTCCTCCTTGAATTTGTGTCTAAGGATCGTTTTAGTTAGGGGTCTTTGTGTGTGTTCTGTCTGGCTTGTTCCCGTGCTTGCGGCTGTTTGACCGTTGGTCTATTTTTTAGTTAGTTACTTGCTGTTTGTGGTAACTATGTCCAAAAATACTAAGGGGAGCATAAGCCCTCGGGCTTCAAGAAGTGCTCCAAGTGCAGTTATAAGATGTCCATCACTGGTGGACACTCTGTTTGTGTGCACTGTCTGGGAGCAATTCACCTCCAGGAATCGTGTAGTTTTTGTCATGCCTTTAGCCTGTGTGTTCTTCAGGAAAGGAAGAACAAATTGATTTTGAAGGGACTTCTGAAACCCACCTCCGAGGAGGGTCTGGAGAGTGCTTCCAGCTTTAAGGAAAAATCTTCCAAGGCTAAAAAGCAATCCCTGGCTCTATCAGTATCCTCGGAGCTGCCGGAGAAAATAGCAAAATCTTTATCAACATCCTCGGCTCCATTGTCTTCGGGGCCGCAGGAAGTGTCAGTGGTTATGGAACCTGCTTCGGCTCCAATTTTCTTGGAGCCTGTTCGGAGCCGGTCGCCTTGCATTAGGCCGGTATCTCCTTCTCGCAGGTCTCCTTCAGAGAAGAGGTCTCGATCTCCTTCCCTAGCCTCCAAATCTTCCAGGACCTTATCAGATGTGAATGTCAATAGAATGGTGCAGAGACTTCTTCAGTCACCGGTACTGGCTAAATTGTTCTCGGCTCCGAACCAGTCGGCTCCGGAGCTGATCCCTCAACCTACATCAATACTTCTTCCAAGCACATCTCAGCTTTCAGAGCCGGAGTGCTCGACTCTGTGTGATGTCCCTAGGTCGGTTCCGACAGCCCCTCCTGGCTTATCTGTTCCGACGGCAGCTCCGACCCCGTTGGCGCCGTTCAGGACTCAGGATTCATTGGTCGGACCTGAGGGAGAGGCTTCGGGACACCTTTCGACTCCTAGTCTCCCTTTCGGTGCTTCGGCACGGGAAGCCTGACTCCTGTCTCGGCTTCAGAGGCTGGTCGTTCTTCGGATCCACGAGGACCAGCCTTCGAGGCCATGCGGAGCGAGCTGGCCAGGTCGTCAGCAGCATCATATGGGTCGGTCACTCTGTCCCCTACAACACCGGTGCAGGTCTCTGATCGCCATCTGTCTCTGAACAGCAGAGCCCCAAGGCCTCAGGGTACCCCCACGAGTGGTCCCCATATTTCTGAGGGTCCCTCAGAGTTTTTGCCTGAGGAGCCACCCAGAAAGAAGACGTGCAAGAGGAAGCACATAGATTCCCAGGATGAGTCTGTCCCGTCAGACACCAACCTCGAGGAATCGAAGGGGTCCCCTAAGTCATCCTCTTAGGATGTTTCTTTCTCTGACATCCTAGAGATTTTGAGCAAAGAGGTGACTGGCCATCCAAAGCGCCCCCCCCCCCCCCCAGAGGAGGAGTTGGTCTTCCTGAAGGCCTTTGGTGCTCAGCCCTCCACCTCCTGGGTATCTCCACCCTTCAAGCTTCTGGATTTGGTTTGTTGAAGGGTGTGGGAAACCCCTGACTCTGTGGAACCAGTCCCCAGGAGACCCAATAAATTTTTGTCTGCCCCTCCTGATAAGGAATTTCTATCCAAGGGAGTCCCTGTGGATGCCATGGTGGTGGCAGATGCCACCCAGAAGGAATTAGCTGTGACTTCTTCCACCGTCCATCCCCCCTAACAAGGAGTTTAGGACTATGGACCGGTATGGGAAGCATACGTTTTCTTCAGCGACCTTTACGTTAGGGTCACTGAATTACTTATCACACTTTACACGGCTCCAGAGAGATCACCTAAAGGAGCTTGGAGATACTCTCATGGGTAACGTTTCAGAGGCGGTGTCCCAGAAGGTCAATGCTCAGATGTCTACCCTCAATTCTATTACGAACTCCTCCATGAGGCTGATCTTGCATGCAGCCAAGGGAGCGAGTAGGGCAGCACGTTCAGGAGTTGCTCTTAGGAGGCAGGCCTGGATGCGCCTTTGTCGTTTCGCGGAGGCCTTCAAGTCTTCATTCACCGACACCCCATTTGATGGTTCCTCTTTGTTCGGAACCAAGGCTAAAGAGACACTCACTAGGTGCGAGCAAGAGGGGAAAACTCTGCCATAGGAGTCCATTTTTCCCTTCCCTCTAGGCCTTATCCCAAGGCCCAGAGGGGTGGCAAAATGTGGTTCAAGAAATTACAGAGGTTTTTTTCCCGATGCACAAGGTGAGCCCCCCTCCGGAGGTAGGGGAGGGGGTGGTTATTCAGGAAGATGCCGCCTTAGAGGCAGAGGAGGCCCTCGCAACACGGGAGACTGCGATTCCTTTCGTGGTTCTCCCTACCGCCGCTCTTGATGGGAGGCCCGACTGTGTGTTTCTGGAGCCAATCGGGGGTCGAATCTCATTATACCCTGAGGCCTGGCAAGATATCACCCAGGACCAATGGGTTCTACGAAAAATTTCCGGAGGATATGTCATTCCCTTCTCATCAAATCCCCCTCCAGTCAAGAAAATCCCAGATGTTCCACCCAGTCAAAGGGATTACGCAGCTTCGGAAGTTTCAAAGCTGCTAGAAAAAGGAGCCATCCAACATGTCCCCTCAGACCAGATTGGATTAGGGACTCCAGATTCTTTTTGGTGCCGAAAAGGACAGGGGACCGGAGACTCATTTTGGATCTCAGCCGATTGAACACCCATGTGCAAAAGTCCAAGTTCCGAATGGTCACGTTGCAGTCTATTCTCCCATTGTTGGGAAAAGAAGTGTGGATGTGCTCCATCGACCTCAAGGATGCTTGCTACCACATAAAGATGGACAGGGCATCCAGAAGTCACCTACGCTTCTGGCTGGGAGCCAGTCATTTTCAGTTTCGAGCCCTGCCCTTTGGTCTCACCACAGCCCCCAGGGTGTTTACCAAATGCATGGCAGTGGTGACTGCTCACTTGAGACATCAGGGATTCCAAGTGTTTCCATACCTGGATGACTGGCTCCTTACTGCCACCACCAGGCATCTACTACTTCAGACCAGGGACGCTACTATCAACCTATGTCAACAGTTGGGCATCACCTTGAACTGGGAAAAATCTGCCTTGTTGCCCTCATAGCGCGTCACTTTTATAGGCACCGAATTAGACACCATCCTCATGCAGGCGTTTCTACCACAGGAAAGAATCAGAGTCCTACAACAACAGGTTTACGCCTTGCTCCCTCTGAGAAGAGTGAAGGCAAGATGGGTGCTCCAGTTGTTGGGGACAATGGCTGCTATGATTGTTAGTCCCTCTGGCAAGGTTACATATGAGGCTCCTTCAGTGGCTACTCTTCGCCCAGTGGTCTCTTCCATATCTTCCACTTTCTAACCCTATTCTACTGACAGACAGGTGCAAACAGGATCGCAGTTGGTGGCTTCACACCGACAACCTCAATGCGGGAAAGCCCTTCGTTCCTTCACCCACGGTTGCCACGGTGACCACGGATGCCTCCCAGATTGGGGGGGGGCATTATCTAGGCAGGACAGTCCAAGACATGTGGCAAGAGCACGAGCTGCATCTGCATGTCAATGTCCTGGAGATGAGAGCTGTGCTACTAGCGTTGCAAGCACTTCAGAGTTTTCTTCCTCTCGGGACTATTGCAGTCCACTCAGACAATATGTCAGTGGTGTGGTATCTGAACAAACGGAGGAATCAAGTCATATCCCCTTTGCAGAGAGGCCATGCGAGTGTGGCAGTAGGCAGTGTCTTCCCAACGTTTTCTGGTAGCAACGCACATTCCGGGGAAGTCCTATGTGATCACAGACAGGCTAAGCAGAGCTATTCTGATGCCTCATGAGTGGTCCCTGAGCTGTCAGGTTGCGGAGCAGATCTTCTGCAGGTGGGGTCAGCCTTGCTGTGACCTTTTTGCAGCCCCTTCAATGCCAAATGCAGCAGCTACTTCACCCTTATCCCCCCCCCCTCAGGGGGAGTCACCCAGGGACTCTCTAGTCCACAATTGGCCCTCCAGTCTACTATATGCCTTCCCGCTGGTTCCCTTGCTGTCAAAGGTTATTCAGAAAGCGTAATCCTTGGGAAGCAAAATTATTCTGATTGCCCCTCACTGGCCTCATCAAATTTGGTTCCCTTTCTCCATCCTTATCTCATGAACGCTCCTTGGATTCTGGACCCACAACCAGACTTACTGACTCACATGTCAGGGCACCTGCATCCCTCGCTTCGGACCCTCCGGTTGACAGCCTGGCTACTCCACTTCCATCATTAGTTAGGCTTCACCAATTTTCGCCGGAGGTGGTTCATATTCTATCTTTCTCTCATAAGCCTTCGACCAGGAAGATTTATTACAGCAAATGGAAGAGGTTTTCAATCTGGGCACATGCCAAAAAGATTGACCCTTACACAGCTCCAATTTCGTCTGTATTGGAGTTCCTGTCTATGCTTTTTAACCAGGGTTCAGCGGCCGCAGCCATTAAAGCCCAGTTGGCTTCGATTTCTACCTTTCATGTCGCAGACGAACCTAGCCTAATGGCACATAGACTCTGTAAGGCTTTCCTGAAGGGCACTTTGTTGCTTCGTCCTCCGGTCTCGGAACCTGTTATGCCTTGGGACTTAAACTTTGTTCTACAGGGTCTTACTTCAACCCCCTTTGAGCCTGCAGCCACTTGTGATTTAAAATTCTTAACTTGGAAGACTGTCTTTTTGGTAGCCATCACGTCAGCCAGACGTGTTTTGGAGCTTCAAGCTTTATCAATCAAACCCCCTTATTTGATTTTTCATAAGGACAGGGTTTCTCTCGGACTGAATCCCTCCTTTCTTCCCAAAGTAGCGTCGGTTAGTAACCTTAACCAATCTTTTGAATTGCCAGTGTTTTTTCCTCGGTGCACAGACAGTTATGTTTTTATTTGCACAGAAGGAAAGACCTCAGAAAATCTGATCAGTTATTTGTTTCATTTTCAGAAAACAGAATTGGGTCTCCTGTTTCAAAAGTCACGTTGTCCAGGTGGATTTTCAGTTGTATTCCTTTCATATATACTTCAGGGGGAAGAGATTTACCGTTCCTGGTGAAGGCTCACTCTACCCGGTCTGTATCTACATCTACAGCTTTTCAGGCCAGACCGTCTATGGACGATATTTGTGCTGCGGCTACTTGGGCATCTCCTCACACCTTTGTTACTCATTACAAGTTAGATGTGGTATCTAGGGGCAGGTCTTCCTTTGGTTCCACAGTGCTCAGGAGTATTTTCCACTGAGCCTCCCAGGATTTAGGTGGTGGGGACGCTGTCCCATGGGTAAGAATGTAGGAGAGATTGGACTACATAACATCAAGAAGTTATGTACTCACCATAATGTTCGATGTATGTAGTCCATCTCGCCTCACATTCTTACCCCCCCCCCCACCTTCCCCCATCCTGGAGGATCTGGAGGTTAGGCCTGGTTGCCGAGTTGCCTTCATTCTTGGTTTGTTTTTCCTTTCCTTAGGTGGTGTTATGCATGGAGAATGAGTGCTGGTGCTTGCAGCAAACTAGATCTGAGGATAGAGAGCAGTGCAGCATGGGATACCATCTTAGCCCAGCCAATAGAAAGACTTCGAGCTAAAAAGTATGGCAGAGTTGGAGCAGGCATTCGGCTCCGAACCCACGGGTGAGAATGTGAGGCGAGATGGACTACATACATCGAACGTTATGGTGAGTACATAACTCCTTGTTTTCAAAGTTTGACAGTGCCTAACTGGAATAATACAAAATCATAATATTGAAAGTAAAGCTTGAATGTGAAGTTGTCCAATCTCGCCGTTTATTCTTCCACATAGGTTCGGAGCTGAGCCATCAGCTCCGACTCGGCCACTTTACTAGCTAAAGATCTCAGCGTAGATTGAGGCCAGGCCCCTATCCCATGATGCTGTCTGTCCTACCACAGATCTAGTTTGCCGCTGCAACAGATCGGAAGTCGTCTGGAGAGCTCAGACCAGTTATTTATATTTATCTTCATTTTTGGGCATATTTTTTGCTGATTGTTATTATTAGATAAGAATTCTTATTTGTACTGCTTTTTGGGCTGTTAGCCTTAAAATCTTTAGAGTTTGACGAGTTTGTCATTTTCAGAGCAGTTGCTCTTAGGCCTTTGGCCTTATCTTAGTTATTCCCTATCCTTTTATATACTTATTAGTGTGACTTTATATAATAGTGTGATTTAGTGCTATTAGAGCGTTAGTGTAGTGGATAGCATCATAGTTGTTTATATACTACTTAAAAGTGTGTAATTTAGTGTTGTTAGTGTCTTAGATTAGCATGACTGTTTTGATAAAACAGTGTGCTTAGTTAGATATATTTTATATATCTCTACTCTTATTTGATTAAGTTGTTCAGGGATCTGGCAGCTTAGACTGTTTGGAATTTAGACTTGCAGTAATCTTTTCTTCAGTGGTGTTTCTATTGGTTATGATGTCTAACCATAAAGAAAAGCAGAAATCTGGTTTCAAGAAGTGTAAATGCGGGCAGACAACCATGCAAACTATGTTTATTGGTTGGGGCCTGTTCACCTCCAGGAGGATTGCTCTATCTGCCATTCCTTCAGTAGCAGGGTTTTACTGGAGAGAAAAAGGAAGCTGGTAGATAGAGGCTTATTGAAGCCAGATTTTCAAGAGTCCTTGGACAAGGCTGACCAGACCTCAAAGTCATCGAAGGGGTCGAAGTCTTCTAAGGTGTCTTTGGAGCCCAAGTCATCGGCTCCAAGCCCTACTATTAAGGTGCGGTCACCGGCTCCGCAGTCTTCGGAGCCATGCACCAAGTGTTTCGGATCCGGTCTCCGAAACCTTGGGGTCACCTATCCTTCAGTCAGTGGCATCTTCAGTTCCTTCGACTCGTTCTTCGAGGACCCTGTCTGATGTAGATGTGGACCCGGTGGTGCAGAGGCTTCTCGGGAACCCGGCACTTGCTAAATTATTGGCCTCGACCCAACCGGCCTTGGGGCCTATGACCATTCCACCTGCTGTGACTGCTCCTCCTCCAAGCCGAGTAGAGCTTTTGGAGCCGAGAAAGGAGGATCTGATGATTGTGGAACCTTTGGAGCCGAGGCCTGTTCCAGTTCCATCGGCTCCATCAGCCCTGACTTCTTCGGTTCCGTTGGAAGAGTCTGGGAGCCGACACTCTCTCGGGGGAGAGTCGAACAGATGCGTTGGTTCCAACCCTTCCCCTCGGGGCTTTGGTGCAGATGAGCTGGGCTCAGCTCTGTCCTCTGGTTCGGAGCCCACTGTCTCAGCGCTGGGGATAGTTGCCATCTTCTTCAGAACCGGCAGCTTTCTTGGGTCAGAGCAGTGGTGCCTTCAATGCTGTGAGGAGGGTTATGTCGTCTAATTCACACACATCATCAGGTCCTTCCTCTTCCTCCTCTAAAGTGCCACTTTCTGCCTCTACATCGCAGATCACTCTGAAGCGACGAGACCCGGAGCCTCAGGTAACCCCATTGGGTGACCCTTGCTCTACTTAGACATCACCAGAAGCCCCCATGGATGAGGTCCCCAGAAAGAGATTATGCAAGAGGAGGCATTTAGATTCCCCACAGGAGTCTTTGACATCAGACACCGACTTAGAGGAATCTGAAGGGTCTCCACGGTCCCCCTCAGAGGGTATCTCCTTTGTGGATATCCTGGACGTCCTAAAGCAGAGGGGTGACTGGCAGTCTATTAGCCCTACTGTGGTGGTGCTCCTGAAGGCCTTTGGGTCTCAACCTTCCACCTCCTGGGTGACTCCGCCCTTCGAGTTGATGGAATTGGTTGCTCAAAGGGCGTGGGAGTCTCCTGATACTATGGAACCAGTCCCTTGGAGGCCCAACAAGTTTATCACCTCCCCCCAAGACAAGATCTTCCTCACTAAGGGAGTCCCCATTGATGCCATGGTGGTGGCAGCGGCCACCAAGAAAGAGATGTCAGAAGCCTCTTCCACTGTCCATCCTCCTAATAGGGATTCCAGGATGATGGCCAGATATGGGAAATGCATCTTTAGTTCTGCGACCTTTGCTATGTGATCGCTTAACTATTTTACCCGTCTCCAAATAGATCTCCTGAAAGAGCTTGGAAATACTCTGCAGGGTAATACAGATGGAGCTGTCTCTGACAAAGTGACTGCACAACTTAATAACTATAACTCCATTGTGAACTCATCCATGCGGCTCATTTCCTATGCAGCTGATGGTTCGAGTCGGGCAGCGGGTTCAGCGATAGCTCTTCAGAGATGCGCTTGTGCTCCTTTGTGGAAGCCTTCAACTCTTCCTTTGACAACACCCCACTCGATGGCTCTTCTTTTTTTGGGCCCAAAGTCAAGGAGACTCTCACTAGGTGTGAGCAGGAGGGGAAGACTCTATCTGCCGTAGGAGTCCATTTTTCCACCCCTACCAGACCATACCCCAGAGGGCAGAAAGGTGGAAAACTGTGGTTCCGAAAGTCCCAAGGACCTTTACAGTACACACATAGTGAACCCTCCTCCAGGAGCAAAGGAGGGGGCAATAATGGAAGATGCCGCCCCAGCAACAGAGGGGGTCCGCAGAACCAGGGTGACAGGGATCAATTCCTCGGTAAGCCCTAACAGCGCTCCTGAAAGGAGGGCCCGCCGATTGTCCTGCTCTGGAGGCAGTTGCGGGTCGCTTAGCTTTGTATCCAGATGCCTGGCTAGAAATGACAATAGGTTCTTGGGTACAAAGCATAGTTACCACTGGATCCATCATTCCATTTTTAGAAAATCCACCTGTTGGCAAAAAAATCCCAGATGTTCCACCCAGTCTCAGGGATCAAGCAGCCATAGAAATCCAGAGACTGCAGGAAAAGTCATCCAGCCAGTCCCAGCAGACCAGATAGGATCCGGAACTTACTCCAGATTCTTTTTAGTTTCAAAGAGGCCCATCTTGGATCTCAGCAGACTCAACACATTTGTAAAGAAGGAGAAGTTCCGGATGGTCATATGTCAGTCTGTTCTCCCATTCCTCGGAGTGGGCGATTGGATGTGCTCTATAGATCTCAAGGATGCCTGCTACCACATCAAAATAGCCAGGCCATCCAGAGATCATTTGCGTTTCTGGCTGGGAGCCAGTCACAGCCAGTTCTGAACACTGCCCTTTGGACTCGCAACAGCCCCCAGAGTGTTTACCAAATGCATGGCAGTGGTTACGGCTCACTTGAGGCGTCTAGGATTCCAAGTGTTTCCATATCTGGACGACTGGCTCCTTACCGTCACCTCCAGGCATCAACTAATTCTGTCCACAGATCACACATTCAATCTCTGCTCTCAGGCATCACTATCAATTTTGAAAAGTCTGCATTGTCGCCATTGCAGTGTTTCTCCTTTATCGGAGCAGAACTAGACACTACCACCGCCACAGTAAGATTGCCCCTGGACAGAATAGCCACTCTCTGAAACCAGGTTTTGGACATTCTGCAGAGAAGAAAGGTACCGGCCCATCAAGCACTGAAACTCCTAGGCACCATGGCAGCTGCACTCTTAGCAGTTTCTCTGGGACGTATGCACGTGAGGATTCTTCAGTGGTTACTATTCACCCAGTGGTCGTACCAACAACTTCCCATGTCATTCTTAATCATGATTACTGACTCTTGCAAGAAGGATCTTCGCTGGTAGTTGACCAGCCAACAGCTTACTGTAGGTCAACCATTTGTTCTCCCCCCGCCGTCAGCCACTGTGACCACGGACGCTTCTCTGATAGTGGGGGGGGGGGGCTTTTTCAGGGAAGAACAGCCCAAGGCACCTGGTCAGAGACAGAGTTGTCGCAGTCGCACATTAATGTTCTGCAGCTGAGAGCGGTGCTTTTGGCATTGCAGCACTTCCATGTCACTTTGCCTCTAGGGAGAATTGCGATACAGACGGACAAACATGTCAGTAGTCTGGTACATCAACAAGCAAAGGGGAACCAAGTCTTACCCCTTGTGTTGAGAGGCCTTGAGAGTTTGGCAGTGGGCTGTGTTCATGGGTGCTTTCTGATAGCAAAGCATATCCTGGGGAAATACAACGTGATAGTGGACAAATTGAGCAGGGCAATTCTGCTACCGCACGAGTGGTCTCTCAAAAATGAAGTTGCGGAGAAGATTTTCCGCAGATGGGGCCAGTCTTGCTGCAACCTGTTTGCATCCCCTAAGAATGCCAAATGCAGAAGCTACTTTGCCCTGAATCCCTCACCAGGGGACAGCCCAGGGGACTCGCTCGTACACAATTGACCCCCGGGACTCCTATATGCCTTTCCACTTATACACCTGATTCCGAAATTCTTGCAGAAAGCCAAAATCCTGGGAAGGACTGTAATTTTAGTAGCCCCTTTTTGGCCTCGTCAGTTTTGGTTCCCCTTCCCCCGACTCTGTCAGCTGGAGGAACCTTGGATTCTGGACCCAGTTCCAGACCTACTGACACATTTGTCAGGGGCCCGCCATCCCTCCCTTCATTCCCTCAGGCTTGGCTACTCCGATTCCCTACCTAGCCAGGTCACATGATTTTTCTTTGGAGGTACAGCACATTCTTGTATCTTCGCATAAGGTGTCTACCAAAAAGTTGTATGCTAGTAAATGGAAGCGATTTGCTTGTTGGGTCACTCAAAATAACATTGATCCCTATGTTGCCCTTATTGCTAGTATCCTGGAGTTTCCTGTCTAACCTTTTTCACGAAGGTGCTGCAGCTGCCACTGTTAGAGTTCAATTGGCTGCCATATTGAATTTTCACCTCGGAGTGGAAGGTTCTAATTTAATGTCTCTCAGATTATGTAGGCCCTTCCTTAAGGGCACCATTCATCTTAGGCCGCCTGTTAGACAACCCTTTACTCCCTGGAATCTAAATTTTGTGCTTTTGCATGTTAATCTTCCCCCCTTTGAGCCTGCGTCCTGTCAGTTGAAGTTTTTTTCTTGGAAGACTATTTTCTTGGTGGCCGTTACTTCAGCATACAGGGTATCTGAGCTTCAAGCCCTTTCTATCAAACCCCCATATTTGGGGTTCCATCCAGACAGGGTGTCACTGAGGACTAATCCATCATTCTTGCCAAAAGTGTGTTCTGAGACCAATCTGAACCAAACTGTTGAACTTCCAACCTTTTTCAGTAATCATTCTAATCAGTTGGAATACATGTTGCATAAACATGATGTCCACAGACAATTGAGATCCTGTTTGGACAGGACAAAGGAATTTAGAAAATCTGACCAACTCTTTGTATCTTATGCTGATGCTAAGAAAGGATTACCAGTTTCTAGACTTACCCTTTCCAAATGGTTAACTGACCGCATTAAACTTCTCTACTCTTCAGCGAACCAAACATTAGAGCATGGTGTGAAGGCCCATTCAACCAGGGCCGTCTCCACTTCTTCGGCTTTTATGGCTCATTTACCTTTGGACACTATATGTGCAGCTGCCACTTGGTCTAACCCTCATACTTTTATCATTCATTACAAAGTGGACAGGGCCTCCAGGGACAAGGCTTCCTTTGGGTCCACTGTCCTCAGGAATATACTCACTTGAGCCACCCAGGATTAGGGTGCTTGGGATGCTACCCATGTGCAATGGCGAGATTGAACAACTTCACA
The DNA here is from genome assembly GCF_019279795.1 of Protopterus annectens. Lineage (NCBI taxonomy): Eukaryota > Metazoa > Chordata > Ceratodontiformes > Protopteridae > Protopterus > Protopterus annectens. The sequence goes on along the minus strand of NC_056748.1, from coordinate 158,168,720 downwards.
TAAAGAAGTTATGTACTTACCATAACGTTCCATGTGAGTTGTTCATCTCGCCTTTATTCTTACATTCCCACCCACCTTCCTCCTCCAGGGTCTCGAAGAGCGATTAGACTTTGGTCTGGTAGTCTTGTTCTGGGACTTCTTTCTCCGGCTGGAGTGTTTAGTTAGTTATACTTGTTCTTGGCGAGTTCAGCAAACTAGATCTCAGGTAGGACAGAGAGCATCATGGGATAGGGGCCTGGCCTCGAGCTACTCTGAGATCTTTAGCTAGTAAAGCAGCCGACTCAGAGCCAATGGCTCGGCTCCGAACACATGTGTAAGAATAAAGGCGAGATGAACAACTCGCATGGAACGTTATGGTAAGTACATAACTTCTTTTTCTTTATTATGAGTTCAGCATTGTGAATGGAGATCATGGTGCTGTGAGGATCAGAGAATGTACTCTTTTCCTCACTGTAATGTGATCTTGGAGTTGGTAATTATAAATGTGAGAGTGTTCAATCTCGCCGTTTGTTCTTACACATGGGTTCGGAGCCGATCCTCGGCTCCGTGTCGGCCGCTTGCAAGCTCTGCATCGAAAAGAAGCTCGAGATCACCTATTACCCACAATCCCCCTCTGCCTTTACCTCAGATCTAGTTTGCCGCTGCAGCGTTCGCATCACTGGGTCGAGCTCGAGCACCTAAGATAAGATAAAGAATTTTTTTCTTGTATTTTTTCTTGGTACTTTTTTCATATAAAGTTAATTAGTGAATTTGTGTGTGTGTATGGTAAGGTTGAGGGAAACTCGGTACCGTTAAGTTGTTAAAACTTATTTAGAGTTCTCTTCGGGGCCTACCACCCCTTCTTGGATTTGACAACCGGATTGACTAACATTACTGGATTTGACAATTTCACCGGACTTGACTATTTTACTGGATTTGACTTTTCTCTTTTTTACAGTGACATGTCTGAAAAGGCTAAATCGGGGTTTAAGCGTTGCCAATGTGGGCAAAAAATGTCAGTTACTGACAATCATAGTTCCTGCGTCTACTGTCTTGGCCCTCTCCATCTGCAAGAAGACTGCTCTATTTGTCATTCTTTCAGTGGGAGGGTCATGACAGATAGGCGCAGGAAACTAATGGATAGAGGTTTGTTAAAACCTTCCTTTCAAGAGGCTCTGGATGCTTCTGACCAGGCATCCAAATCCTCGAAGGAATCGAAGACGTCGGAGCCTAAGTCATCGGCTCCGAGCTCTTCAGCTAAAGTTAGATCACCGGTTCCACAGACTTCGGGGCCGAGTGTTCAACTGTTGTCAGTTTCCGAGCCTCGAGTCTTGGAACCGGTGATGGAGCTCCCTCCCCGACACTATTGAGGTCGGCTCCGTCTTCGGTTCCTTCGACCCGTTCTTCCAAGCCCCTCTCCGACATCGATGTGGACCGTGTGGTGCAGAAATTATTGGAGCATACGGCCCTATCCAAACTTATCTCGGTTTCCACCCAATTGGTGTCGAAACTTGAAGGCCTTCCATTATCTCCATCCCTTCCTCCTCCGAGACCTGTCCAGTCTTTGGAGCCGGAAGAGGTTGATCTACTGATTGTGGAGCCCTCGGTGCCAGAACCGTCCTTTTCTTGGTCGGCTCCGTTCACCTCGACTCCGTCGGATCCGGTACCGGAGTCTCTGGGCCGACGATCCATCCTTGGTTCCGGGGCCGAGAGTCGAACCGATGTTTCGGTTCCGACTCTTCCTCTCGGGGCCTCGGCTCGGATCGATTCGGCTCCGTCCTCGGGGTCGATGCCTTCGGTGCCTGTTTCGGGGATTCTTCCCATTTCTTCGGAACCGGGAGATTCCTCGACTCGGGACCCGGGGGCCTTCGATCTCATGAGGAAGGTGTTGTCTACCCAGACAACCACATCAGTAGAAGCAGCCTCTCCTCCCCATAAAGGACCGTTATCTTCCTCTGCACCAACGGCCACATCCAAGCGTCAAGCACCGGTGTCTCAGCCACCCCTGGAGGGTGCCCCCTCTTCCTCGGAGGCTTCTTCGGATGCTCCCCCCGAAGAAGTCCCTAGGAAAAGATTGTGTAAGAGGAGACACTTAGATTCTCCGCAAGAATCTTTGACATCCGACACTGACTTGGATGAGTCAGAAGGGTCCCCAAAGTCACCTTCAGAAGATGTCTCCTTTTCTGACATCTTGGAGATCCTAAAACAGAGAGGTGATTGGCAGTCCCTTCCCCCTTCTGAGGATGAGTCAGTCTTGCTGAAGGCATTCGGTGCCCGCCCTTCCTCCTCCTGGGTCACTCCGCCCTTCGATGAGTTAATGGAGTTGATTGCTCGAAGGGCGTGGGAAACACCTGACACGGTGGAACCAGTCCCTAGGAAGCCTAATAAGTACATCACTGCACCCCAAGACAAGGCTTACCTCACAAAGGGAGTTCCAGTGGACGCCATGGTGGTGGCAGCGCCACGAAAAAGGAGATGTCGGAATCTTCCTCATCTGTCCATCCGCCTAACAAAGATTCCAGGACTATGGACAGATACGGGAAGCACATTTTTAGTTCAGCGGCTTTCTCTATGCGATCCCTGAACTATTTGACCCATTTTACACGTTTACAGAGGGATCTAATCAAAGAGCTGGGAGATACCCTCCAGGGTACTACAGATGCTGCTGTCTCAGAGAAAGTTACAGCACATCTCAATACCCTTACATCCATTGTGAACTCATCCATGAGGCTCATATCATACGCAGCCGAAGGATCGAGTAGGGCAGCAGCTTCAGCGATTGCTCTTCGTAGGCAATCCTGGATGCGCTTATGTTCATTTGCGGAAGCCTTCAAGTCTTCCTTTACTAACGCCCCATTTGATGGTGCCACTCACTTTGGCCCCAAAGTAAAGGAGACCCTTACCCGGTGTGAACAGGAGGGAAAGACTCTGTCTGCTGTCGGAGTCCGTTTTTCCACACCTTCCAGACCGTACCCCAAAGGGCAACGTGGTGGGAAAATGTGGTTTCGAAAACCCCAAGGATCTTTCCCAGGCACACAGGGTGATGCCCCTTCTAGAGGCAGAGGAGGGGGCAGTGGTGGAAGACGCTGCCCTGGTGGCAGAGGGGTCCATGAAACCAAGGTGACAGGGATACCCCCTGGAAAACCTTTCCAGCACTCCTGAGAGGAGGCCCGACTGTCCTGCTCTGGAGGCAGTCGGGTCGCTTAGCTTTATACCCTCAGGCCTGGCAAAACATTACTACAGACAACTGGGTAAAAAGCGTTGTTACCAGAGGTTACAGAATACCATTCCTATTCACCCCCATTCCAAAGAAAACTCCCAGATGTACCGCCCCATCTGCGAGACCCAGCAGCTATAGAAATTTCAAAGCTGCTAGAAAAAGAGTCATCCAACCAGTCCCAGCGGACCAAATAGGATTCGAACTTACTCAAGGTTCTTTTTAGTTCCAAAGAAGACAGGGGACTGGAGGCCGATTCTGGACCTAAGCAACCTCAACACCTTTGTCAAGAAAGAAAAGTTCGGAATGGTCACGCTTCAATCGATCCTTCCATTCTTACAGAAGGATGACTGGATGTGCTCAATAGATCTGAAGGACGCATACTACCACATCAAAATGGCCAGGGCGTCCAGGGATCATTTGCGCTTCCGGCTGGGAGCCAGTCACTATCAGTTTCGAGCCCTGCCCTTTGGTCTGACCTCAGCCCCCAGGGTTTTCACCAAATGCATGGCAGTGGTAGCGTCTCATCTGAGACGCCTAGGATTTCAGGTGTTTCCGTATCTGGACGACTGGCTCCTTTCTGCCACCACCCGGTGTCAACTGATACAGGCCAGGGAGTACACTCTACAACTTTGTGTTCACCTCGGAATTTCCGTAAATTTCGAAAAATCTTTACTACAGCCATCACAGCATATCTTATTCATAGGAGCGGAATTAGATACGCATCATTTAATTCTAAGGCTCCCTCCAGAAAGGATAGCCTCACTACAAAGCCACATTTCTCTCCTTCTGTCATCCAGAAAATCCCCAGCAAAGCTGGTTCTGAAGGTCTTAGGTCTCATGGCAGCTTCTCTCATTGCGATACCATTGGGAAGACTGCACATGAGAGTTCTACAATGGCTACTGTTTGCACAATGGTCGTTCCAACAGCTACCTCTGACACACGAAATTCTGATTACAAACACATGCAAATCACATCTGACCTGGTGGCTTCAGACTTGCAACCTTTCCAGCGGAAGACCATTTGTGCTACCCACGCCGACAGCTATGGTAACCACGGACGCTTCCCTGATAGGGTGGGGGGGGCATCTTTCAGGGACAGACAGTCCAAGGCGAATGGACCAATTTGCAGTACAATCTGCACGTCAATGTTCTAGAGTTGAGGGCAGTGTTTCTAGCGTTGCAACACTTTGCTCTCCTTCTTCCTCTAGGGACTATTGCAGTTCAGACAGACAACATGTCTGTAGTCTGGTACATAAACAAGCAAGGGGGAACCAGGTCTTATCAGCTATGCAGAGAGGCCATGAGAATTTGGCAATGGGCGGAGTCCACGGGTCGCTTTCTGATCGCAACGCACATCCCGGGGTCATCCAACGTCATAGCCGACAGGCTGAGCAGAGCAATCCTGTTGCCTCACGAGTGGTCCCTCAAACAGTCAGTTGCGAAGATTTTTCGCAAGTGGGGCCAGCCTTCCTGCGATCTTTTTGCGTCTCCAATGAACGCCAAATGCAGGAGCTACTTTGCCCTATTACCCCCTCCAGGGGAAGTCCCCAGGGACGCGCTGGTGCACGATTGGCCCCCGGGTCTCCTGTACGCTTTTCCTCCCTTTCCCCTGATTGCAAAGTTTCTGCAGAAAGCCAACAACCGTCAAAGGATGATAATCCTCATTGCCCCATTCTGGCCTCGTCAAATTTGGTTCCCCTTTCTGTTGCAACACCGCATTCGGGGACCTTGGATTCTGGACCCAGAGCCAGATCTACTGACTCACTCGTCAGGAGCTCCTCACCCCTCTCTCGAATCACTCCATCTAGCAGCTTGGCTGCTCCGCTTCCCTTTTTAGCCAGGTCTGATTCTCTTACACCGGCAGTTCAGAATATACTAGTAGCTTCTCATAAAGCTTCCACTACAAAGACCTACACTAGTAAATGGAAGCGTTTCGTCTTCTGGGCGAATTCACATCATTTGGACCCTGTTATAGCTCCGTTAAACAAGATCTTGGAGTTTTTGACAGAATTGTTCCATGAAGGAGCTTCTCCTGCCCCTTTAAGAGTGCAATTGGCTGCCATTTCCAACTTTCATGTGGAAGAAGGTGGTGCTCCTGTTATGGCTCACAGACTTTGTAAGGCTTTTTTAAAATGATCCTTTCATATTAGACCACCAGTTAGAACTCCTACATCACCTTGGAATCTGAACCTCTTACTTTCTAAATTGATGTTGCCCCCTTTTGAGCCAGCCTCAGTTTGCCCATTGAAGTTTTTATCGTGGAAGACTCTCTTCTTGGTAGCCATTACATCCGCTAGGCGAGTGTCTGAGCTTCAGGCTCTTTCTATTAAACACCCTTATTTGATTTTCCACTCTGACAGAGTATCTCTTCGCACTAATCCATCCTTTCTCCCCAAAGTTTGCTCTACCAATAATATTAATCAGTCTATTGAATTACCCACCTTTTTCAAAAATCACACTAATAAGTTAGAGTATATGTTGCACAAACTGGATGTCCATAGACAACTCAGGTTTTATTTGGATAGAACAAAAGATCACAGGAAATCTGATCAACTATTTGTAGCTTTTGCTGACAGCAGGAAAGGTGCAGCGGTTACTAAACGAACTCTTTCCAAATGGCTAACTGATTGTATCATATACGTTTATGAGTCTTCTAATCAAACCTTATCTGTCAAACCTAAAGGACATTCTACAAGATCAGTGTCTACATCCTTGGCTCACGCAGCTCGTCTACCATTAGACACGATTTGTGCAGCTGCTACTTGGGCTAAACCGCATACATTTATCTCTCATTACAAAGTGGACAGGGTTTCTAGGGATAGGGCAACCTTTGGTTCCACTGTGCTCAAGAACGTTCTCCCGTGAGTTCCTCAGGAACATGGAGCTAGGGACGCTACCCATGTGTAAGAACAAGCGAGATTGAACACTCTCACATATAGAAGTTATGTCCTTACCATAACGTTCCATGTGGAGTGTTCATCTCGCCTTTGTTCTTACATTCCCACCCTCCCACCCTCAGGAAGAACGTTCAATTTGGTGCCTGGTCCGGAGTATTCTCCTTCTGCATTTGCAATAATTGTATTTGTATGATACACTTGTGTGTATATATATATATATATATATATATAAATATATATATATATATATATGTATATAGATGATCTCTTGATTGTGTAAATTTTGGTATGAGTGTGTTCTCTCTGGCTGCTGGTTTGCTTGCAAACTAGATCTGAGGTAAAGGCAGAGGGGGATTGTGGGTATTAGGTGATCTCGAGCTTCTTCTCGATGCAGAGCTTGCAAGCGGCCGACACGGAGCCGAGGATCGGCTCCGAACCCATGTGTAAGAACAAAGGCGAGATGAACACTCCACATGGAACGTTATGGTAAGGACATAACTTCTATTTTCCAGGAGGTGTGTGGGGTGCAGGAAGGCTTGGTCCCCAGCTAAAATGTAAAAGGACATGCTGACTTTCAAAACCAAAAGTCTGGTATGTCATATGTCGTTTGTTGTGTTTCTGACGTTCAACATTTTGGTTTTTGGAATTTGTTTTTTCTTTTAATAGCAAATTATTTTGCCTTTGATATTTTGATGGTACACCTATACATGTGTGTGTGTGTATTTATGTGTGTGTATGCTGTCTGCTCCTGTCCAGCGTCCTTTTTTTCACTGGTAGGTAGATTACGGGGCTTATATACTTGCTATATCTGGAAGTTCAGAGTGTCTAACTATATCTTTTAGCCACTCGTTATGTATTCAATTGTATGTGTTTGTTTCAGCGGAATTACGGCTATTACGCTAGCTAGCCTCCGTTGTTAGCAGACTGCTATTACGCCTTGTTAATGTGTATTAGTCACTGAATGTTTAAGGTGGAATTAGTGTTTTTAAACTTGTGGTTGCTTCAGTGGAATTACCGCTATTACTCTAGCTAGCCTCCGTTGTTAGCAGACGGCCATTACACCTTGTTAATGTGTATTAGTTACTGAATACTTTAGGCGGAATTAGTGTTGTTAAACTTATGGTTACCTCTGTTGCTCACTTATTGCTCGCAATCTTGCCTTGCGAACTGTGCACTCGTTGCTACTGCTTTATTTGTGCTTGGTTGTAAGGCCTGAGCAGATTATTCCTGTTCTTGCTACTCCTGCCATTGTGCGGTTATTTCTCAAACAGTGCTTTTTTTTTAGTTCTCCTAACATGCTCTTACTCGCTGAACTACAGCGATAACCAGGTCTCGCATTACAGTGCGGTCGCCAATTACTTACTGCGACACCCACGTGGAGCTTGTCTTCCCTACAATACTGGTATATAGATACCATCCAGTCCAAGGAATACGGAACACGCTGTGTTCCTGTTCTAACTCGTGATTAGTGGGTGGTGGACTGTACCGCTTTCATCATTATATTCCCCTAACTTGATGCTAAGATTTTTAACTAGTGAAGCTTGTCTTCCCTACAATACTGGTATGTTGAGAACATCTAATCCAAGGAATACGGAACACTCTGTGTACCTGTTCTAACCCACTGTGCAATATTGTCCCCTCTCCCTACAAATATCTGCTCAGGAATTGCAAATTAAGTACACTACAGGTGTAACTAGGGCTGCTTTTTAAATGTGTACTGTTGGACGTTTCTTTTAAACTTATTGCATCCAAACATTGCTGCTGTTTTTTGGAAAGCTCAATTACAATACCTTAGTCCTTAAGTCCTAGCCTACACTCAAGTACTGTCTTTTATTAAATGCAATGCCTAAGGGTTTTATTGTAGAGTAGCCATATTATGTACTATAACACTGCTCATCAACCTACAAATACTAAGTTTCACTGTATGAAGAATGAGTGTATAGTTATGTTATAACAGTCTTTGCACTATGTATCACTGCTTGCTATGCTAACTTTTGTTTCCACCATTACATTTCTCTCCCTCCCTCACCTAAGTTCCTAGCTCAACACGGACCTGAATCTCTCCTTAACCTCAAGCTCTATTGTGACCTTGTGGCCCGACCAAACTGCTTTGGCTGCATCTACCTGGCTGTATTTCCTGACATTTTCTAATTAAAGAAGGAAGAACGTAGGTTATTTGAATCATACCTATTGTGCTGTAGGCCTCTAATTTTCTGCCCTACCAGTGTCCAAAGGCTACCCGGGGACTGAGTTTCAGCAGCTTTCCCCCACCCTCCACCTCCTCCTCCTTTTCTAGCTTCCACATAATACCTGCACCTCTTATTCTGTCTGACCTGCTTCATTCCCACTGGATTTTCCAGAGCTCCTGACTAGCAGAGTCTTTCCTACACCTTCCCCTATTTTCCCCTATACCACCGTTGTCCACTAGGTGGCGCTCCTATCCCTCTCCCTTATTCTTTTCTTTACATTCACTCTATCTCTGTCTAACCTCTACATTTTATTATCTCTCTTTTTTCCCTTCAGTCTATCCCTCTCAGCACTTCACTACCCCTCTCCAGATTCTTCCCCTGACACTTTACTGCACTTTCCTATTTCTGGATATCCTCCATCCTACCAAACCCTCCCTCCTACTGCTCTTACATACTTACCTAAAGCTACCTGCATCTCTGATTGTCAATCCCACCCACCCCCAGTGGTGGTCCTACCTTTATACACACTAAGCCACACCCCTTCCTCATCTCACCCACTTGTTAACCACTCACATCCTCCACTTAACCACACCTTCCTCCCACACCTCTGTCACTACTACTCTCTACTACTGTTTACTTCACCCCCAGCCAGCTTTTACTCCTTTCTTCCTATAGTTCTTTCTGCTTTTCCTACCTGGCCCTCTTATTCCCTTTTCCAACCACACAACAGAATTTCATATTGCCATTATTCTAAGCATGCATACTATATCCAAAGTCCCCACTCTAAATTTCTCTCTTATATCTATCTTCTTACCCATCCTTACCTCTGCCTACCTCCTCACCCATTATGAGAAACCCAATCTATTCCTCACTAACCTCCCTCCAAAACACATTACCACACCAAATATAGTCTACTCCCACAAACACATAAACATCATTTCCTCTCCTTGTTATTTGTCACCACAATACCATCGATGTATCCATATAAAGCTTCTAAACCTGAACACAAAGAAATGGAAACTTCTCACAAACATCTCACATAACCCCATATCCTCATCCATAAAGCATCTCTTAAAGGATGGGGACATACACCCTAATCCAGGCCCTACCATAGCAGTTTCACTAAATAACCACCACACATCTGACCAAAATCCCACTAGTCTAAATAAACTTACTAACTCCCTACTAATAGCGCACCTAAATACTCGCAGTATAAATAACAAAATTGCCCACATTCATGCTGTACTTGAAACTCACTCAATTGACATTTTCTGCCTTACAGAAACATGGTTAAAGCCAGGAATCAAGGATAACAAAATAATTCCTCCTGGCTACAACATTCTGAGGCAGGACCGCCTAAAGCATAAGGGAGGAGGAGTTGCACTCCTTTGCAAAAATGGACTCCAGATCTCCTCTATTAATGACATCCCACCCTTGCAAAATAAAACTGAAATCCTCATCTCTAAACTGCAGATTAACCCTAAAAAATCCCTCTATATAATTTGTCTCTACTTACCCCCTGGTATTAACAACATAATTATTGAAGAAATCCTTGGATGGCTGTCTACAAATTACCCACAGGAAACAATAGTACTAGGTGACTTTAATTATGACTGGAAAACCATTAATACCATTAACCCCTCCACTCACATTAATCTCCATGGTTTTACTCAAACAATCAACCTAACGACCAGAATTAACAAACCTACAAACAAAGAGAGTACCTTAGACTGGATACTCACAAATAAAGACCCAACTACTTACAAGGTAGGTACCTTACCAGACAATCTTAGTGATCACATGCTTACCTACATAATAAGACAAAAAAATGATATCTTCATCACCCCAACTTATAGAACAATTCGGTCTAAGAAACATTTCAACCCTGAACTCTTCCAAAACGAACTTAGAGCTTGGGATTGGAAACCTGTTAAAAACCTTCCACTCAATGAAGCTGTCACATATTTTAACTCGCAATTTCTTGCTATCCTAGATAGGCATGCACCCCAACGATCTATTAGAATGAAATTCAAACCAGCCCCATGGCTAACACTTGAAACTAAGAATAAAATACTACAAAGAAATAAAGCTTGGCATAATTGGAGAACTAACAGAACCTCCCCTGACAGACAAATCTTTAGACAATTTAGAAATATGACAAAAAGGGCTATACTATCTGACAAAAAGAACTACTATAGCAAGCTTCAACAAACTCACCAAAAGCAACCTCAGAAATTCTGGGCAAGCATCAATAGTCTCCTTAAACCTGGTCACTGTAGTACACCATCTCCTCATGATGCTGACCAAAACACCCCACTCCAAACTGCGAATAATTTCAACACCTACTTTACAGAGACCATCCAGTCCTTAGCAAGCCAGCTTTCTTCTGAAAATATGAAGCAACCTTCCCATAGTTCGATACCTCTACCAACTTTCACATTTCACCCCATCTCTACTAACTCTATCTATAAAAACCTCCTAAAGCTTAAACCTTCTTCCCCCTCAGCAGACCAATTACCTGCTGAGTATCTGCAAATAGCAGCGAAATCCATTGCCTTTCCCATATCCATCCTACTAAATAGAACCATTAATGAAGGTATCATCCCTGAAATTTGGAAGGTCTCCCATATCATCCCACTTCATAAAGGTGGTAAATCCACTGATTATTCTAACTACAGACCAATAGCTCTTCTTTCACCCTTAGCTAAAGTCATGGAAAAATGTATTCACCATCAGTTACTTAACCACTTAATGAAACACAATATTTTGGCTACTTGCCAACATGGCTTTAGGCCATTTCACAGCACCACCACCGCCCTTCTATCCTTCACTGATACCATCAATAAAAACCGTAATAACAGCACCCTCTCTTCTGCTCTTTTCATCGACCTGTCAAAGGCTTTTGATATGGTCAACCATCCCCTACTGATAAATACCCTTGAACTTCTGGCTCTCGACCCCCCAGCAATTCAATGGTTCAAATCTTACCTTAACAATAGGCAACAAGCAGTTGTCTGGCAAAATAAACTATCATCCCTTCTACCAGTCTCCATAGGAGTCCCCCAGGGCTCACTTCTGGGACCCCTTCTTTTTTCACTATTTATCAACTACCTTCACATTGCTGTCCCTGAAGCCACCTGTATTCAATATGCCGATGATTCCACACTTACATGCTCTGCTAACTCCACCTCAGACCTCCACTACATAACCCAAAAAGTATTTAACATGGTTGAAGAATGGTTCCTAAAACGTTGCCTTCTTTTGAATGCCAGAAAAACTAAACTGCTACTATTTCCACCTACCAATAGGTCTCCTCCTATCGATCTCTCTATTGTATCTAGCAAAGGCACCCTGATAACACCTGAACAATCTACCAAACTTCTAGGAGTGACAATCGACAACAACCTCACCTATGATATACACATTAACAACACCATACAAGCAGTGAACAGAAAAATTGGCTCCTTATACAGAATCAAACCTTTCCTTACTCCTCAGGCCAGAACCACCATTGCCCACTCTCACTTAATCTCTACACTTCTCTATGCTTCATCAATTTATACTAATCTAAAAAGAACTAACCTCCAAAAAATTTCTCATGCGTATAACAATATCGCCAGGTTTGCTACCAGCAATCCATACAAGACACACCATTGTCTTAATCTTAAGCAGCTAAACTGGCTTGAATTACCTAGCTTACTAACATTTTCCCAACTCATCATTGCTCACAAAATCTTTTATCAACCTAAAAATACTCCTATTCTTACTAACCTTATCACCCCATATACGAATCTAACTTCACTACGCTCCTCTACTAGATTACTTGTTTGTACTACAAAGTCTAATAACTTGTCAGGTGATAGCATTTTCTCAAACACTGTTGTCAAATGCTGGAACCTCCTACCAACAGACCTAACTCTAATACCATCCCTTTCTCCCTTTAAACTAAGACTCAAACTACACCTAAAATCACACTGGTTGTGCCCCTGCACAAACCCTGACTAATTGCTTCCTCTTTCACTTCTATCTTCCTACACCCTAGGGTCCACTTTCACCCTTTTACCCCACTTATGTAGATTACTGATCTCCTATTTTTATTGCTCTCTGACTTTTCCTTTCTTCAACCTTCCTATAATTCTCCTGTATACAAAGGTTTGCATATAATTACAATGTTTACAAGTATATTGTACCTTTTTTTAACAAGCTACCCTTAAACAATTCTCATTATGCCACACTTACTAAGAGTAGTTCATCCTCAAAAAAAAAAAAAAAAAATTTTTTATCAATTTATTTTTTTTTCCCTCTATACTCTTATTTGGTTTCAATGTTTACAATTGTTAATGAAATTCCACTATTAATCTTTAATGTTTATAATGTTTGTCTGGAGCTTTTCTCCCCGGGCCTCTACTGAAAATGGACATGTATCCAGTTAGACTAGCCCGGTCAACAAATGTAAAATAAATATATATATATATATATATATATATATATATATATATTTAGTTACTTAGATCTTTTAAAATCCTTATTATACAGCAGTATTACTCTTGCTCTTTCAGTGGATTTGTAATTTGTTGATTATCTTGTTTTAGTAAACAGATTTCAATTCCTCATATACTTTTTGACTTCACCATTTATAAAATACTACTGAAAATCCATCTAACCCACTTGCTTCCCTCCTTTCTTTAATTTTCTCATTCACTTTCTGTACTTTCATTACAGTCTTACCATCGTTTTTTCTGTTGATATTAGTATTTTCCAATCTCAGTCTTCAGTTTTATTGCTTAGTTTCCTATTGTATAATTCTGTTTTTTTTATTTTAAACGCCTTTATTAATTTATCAGTTAAGACATAGGCACACACAAAGTTATAGCAAAGAAAAATTGTATTAACATTTCTTTCCGTTTACACAGATCATACATTACACGATGATCTTCCTGCTGCTCACTGCTGTAGTAGCTTAAGCTTATACGGGTTATGTCCTGCAAGCAAATAACAGCCGGGCAGCTTCCAAATCTTCAGGGTGCCTTCCATGCACCCAAACCATTAGGTAGCTCAAGGTGAGCTAATTAAAAAGCTTTGGGCACCAGGCCGTTCAGACCTTGCCTGTACCCTCCTCTGAGGATCGATGGTCAGTTTCTGCTGTTCTGTTTTTGGACAGATAAGTTCCCTTTGGGGGAAAAAAATGCTAATTAAAAATTGTTTGTTAGATGACACTTTCCTGTTCAGGAAATTTATTTTAAAGCTAGATGTTTGTGTGTTTTAAGTGGGAGCCCTCTTTTTTCCTGTCAGTTTAAAAGTAGATCTGATGATGTTGCCTTAATTTGCTGTTCAACTTACGGGTTTTGGATCCGAGCATCAGTTGCGACTTGGCCACATACCAAAGCTTCAGGCTCCAACATTTGAACTCCATCCCTACCCACAACGCCCCTGTTCTCCAAATTTCTCAGACCTCGTTTGCCATGCTTCACTTTGCATCGGTTATCTAGCACTCTGATCTCCTCAGTATTTTCCTTGAGTTTAGTAATCCTTTTTTGTACTGCTTTTAGATATTCTTTATAAAATGTTGTGATCTGAAGTAGCTTACTTCATTTGACCTTCGACCCGTGGGTTACGGATCCATGTCGGATCACACACGACCACATATCCAGCATCTGATCCGAGCCCCAAGCTCCTCCCCTTACCCGCATTTGGTCTTCTGTTTAAAAAAAAAAGTTCTTTCCCTCTTCTTTGTTTCCTAGTTTCTGTGAGTGTCAGTGTGGGGGTTTTCTTGCTATCCGGTTTGGGAGCATGTCCACCACTCCAAAACCAGTATTTAGGAAGTGCACAGAGTGTGGCCGTAAGCTCTTGCTAGCCGATGGCCACACTCTGTGCGTCGTATGCCTGGGTGCCGCACATCTGTTTACCCCCTGACCTATATGTGTGGGATTTAACCCCAGGCCCTTAAGGACAGGAGGGATAAGCTTACCCTAAAGGGTTTGCTTTCCTCCTCAGGGACTGCAGCCCCTGTACCCCCAGCTTCTTCCGCGACATCAGCTTCTTCTCCTCCCCAGGCCTCTGGGACTCAAACTCCCACCATGAGGTCTAGGGAAGGAGAGAAACCGCATAAAAAAAACAGGCCAAAGAAGCGGTTGCCTGACCGCTCAGCTCTGGTAGGGCCTCTGCCAAAATCCAAGCCACAGCCCAGGCCAGGTTTTTCCCGGCTCCACTCTCCCAGGTTTTCCCCTGAGGCGGATGAGTCCCGGATCTGGTCTCCTGTTCAGGTCTCCCCTCATCAGCACTCCAGGCCAGTGTCGGTGGCCTCTTCCTTCCGGTTAAACTGGAGCCTTAGTGAAGCGGAGATGGATAAGGATGATGCAGCAGTTCATCCGCACCCCAAATCCAGCTTGGGAGTCTTGTCTGCCCCTCTCCCTCCAGAGTGGGAGCTCGCAGTCCTTTACTGCAATCACTCCTTCTCTGATCCTACCTTCGGTTTCGGGGCCTTTGGAGCCAAGGACCCTCAGGGTCAGGTGGTTTCTTGTACCTCAGTGCCTGCCATTGCCTTGAGCCATTCAAATCCGACCGGTTCAGATTTGAGCTGTAGCCACAGCTTTGGGTCTGAGGGGTTGCTGTCAGCTCCGATTGTATTGGAGTACAGTCTTCCCCTCGGCTCCTGGAGTCTCGGCTCTGACTCCCCATTTGGGTCAGAGGGGGAGGGTTCCTACTGGTATTTCACAGGATGTCAATTCTCCTTCAGCCTTTGATGTGATGGAGAGGGTTCTCTCGACTTCGTCGAGGCCCTTGACCATCTTGTCCTCTTGACTCCACCCCGACTCCTTCTGTTTTGGGTGCGGCCCCGACCAACCTGCCATCTCAGGGACAGCCTGTGCCCAGTTTGCCTCAAGAAACTCCCCTGAGGGAGCAGTAGAAAGTTTGCAAGTCTTCTCCAGAATCCCACTGAGGAGGTTCCCCGCAAACTAATGTGTAAGAGGAGGCACTTGGACTCCCCCACTGGAGTCCCTCACAGAAGACACTAATTTGGAGGAAGGGGAAGGTTCCCCTGATCACCCCCCCCCCCGAGGATGTCTCCTTTGGAGACAACATGGAACTCATATGCCAGAGGGGAGGTGGTCTGCCCAAAAACTGACCTCTGATGAGTCAGTGTTCCTTGAGGCATTCGGCACAGGCTCATCTACTTCTTGGGTGTCCCCTCCCGCAGATCCGCTTATGGACCTTATAACATCTTGGCAATGGAAGGAACCAGACACTGTGCAGCCCATCCTTAAGCGCCCCAGGTAAGGTCCTTAGCCCTCCTTCAGACAGGACTTGTTGGAGTAAGAGGTCCCTGGTGGATGCTATGGTGGTGGCAGCCACCACAAAGAAAGAGCTCATGCAGGAGAGCTCTACGGTCCAGCTTCCTGACCAAGAGTCAAGGACGATGAACTGTTTAGGGAAGAGGGTATACGCTTCAGCTACTTTTTCCATCACAGCGCTGAGCTATGTAGCACACGTCATTTGGGTGCAGCGAGACTTAGTCAAGGAAATCGCTGAGTTGACCCTGAAGTCCATGTCAGCCGAGGGCAAGAAGACATTTTCTGCTCGGATAGCCACTCTCAGGGCAGTAGCTAATGCGTCCATGCATCTTCTTTCCATGCCAAGGAGGGAGCTGCCAGGGTGGCTTTCTGGCATTGCTATGAGGCGCTTTGCCTGGCTCCAGCTTTGTCAATTCTCAGAACTCTTTAAGGTGTCATTTGCAAATGCCCCATATGACGGTTCTTCCCTGTTTGGGAAGTCAATTCGAGTGACCTTGGTCCAGAGTGAGAAGATGGAAGACATTGTCTGCTGTCGGGATCTGCTTCTCCGTCCCTCAAAGATCCTTTTCTAGAAATCAGTGATGGACAAACAAGATGTGGTTCTGGAAGTCTCAGTTGTTTTCCCAGGACACTCAGGACTCATCTTCCCCCAGAGGCAGAGTGGGTTATGATAGACACTGCTCTAGAGGCAGAGAGGGTCCGAGAAACTTCAGGTGTCAAGAACCATTCTCGGACAGAACCACGCAGCAGTCCTGAAGAGCTGCTCGACTGCTCATCTCTGGAGACAGTCAGGGGTTGCCTATCGCTACACCCAGTGGCATGGGAGTCTGTAAAAACAGATCGTTGGGTGTTGCAAATTATATCCAGCGGTTATTCTATTCCATTCACCAAACCACCTCTCCCCACCAAATCACCTCCCAGATGTTCCACCCGTGCAAAGGGAGGAAGCAGCTGTAGAGATAGACAAGCTGCTAAGAAAACGAGTCATCCATCCCATCCCCCTAGGCCAATCCGGATCAGGCATTTATTCCAGGTTATTTTTAGTGCCAAAGAAAATGGGGGACCTAAGACCCATTCTGGATCTATCCACCTTGAACCTGTCACTAGCCAAGGCAAAATTCTGGATGGTCTCTCTCCAATCCATCCAGCTCTACCTGCAGATGAACGATTGGATGTTCTCATTCGACCTCCAGGACACATACTATCATGTCAAGATGGACAGACACTCTCTGAGGTTTCTCCGCTTCCGGCTGGAAGCCTGTCATCATCAGTTCAGAGCCCTTCCCTTTGGTCTCACCACAGCCCCCCAGGGTGTTCACCAAGGTGATGACAGTAGTAGTGGCTGACTTGAGGCTTCAGGGTATTCAGACCCTTGCCTTACCTGGACGATTGGCTCTTTGCTGCCCCTTACAAGCATCTACTTTGCTGAGCCAAGGATTACTTCCTCTTACTAGTGGAAAGACTGGGCATCACCATCAATTTCAACAAGTCATTACTGACCCCTGTTCAGATCCTAGACTTCATTGGGGCATGGTTGGACACTATCCAAATGAGTTTCCCTCACTCCAGACAAGGGTACACAGTCTGAGGTTACACATCCTGTATGTCCTTCAAGCCCAAGTTCCAACAGCAGAAACTGTTCTGAGGGCGTTGGGTTCTATGGAGGCCACAATCAACCTGTTACCCTTAGCGTGACTTCACATGCAAATTCTTCAGTGGACTCTACCAGTCCATTGTTCTCTCAGCTCTACTGTTGTCTCATCTGGTCCATATTTCCTGAGTATG
The DNA here is from genome assembly GCF_019279795.1 of Protopterus annectens. Classification (NCBI taxonomy): domain Eukaryota; kingdom Metazoa; phylum Chordata; order Ceratodontiformes; family Protopteridae; genus Protopterus; species Protopterus annectens. The sequence goes on along the minus strand of NC_056748.1, from coordinate 158,151,358 downwards.
CAGGGACTCTCTTCGGTGGTGGATTCATTCCCTGGACCTAGTCAGTTAGGGTGGGGGGAGGGTGTTTGCTCAGGAAGGACAGTCCAAGGCATGTGGACCACATCTGATACCAGTTTGCATATCAACGTCCTGGACATGAGGGTGGTTATTCTTGTGTTGCAGGCCCTTCATACCCATCTTCCTCTGGGGACGAATGCAATTCAGACAAACAACATGTCAGTAGTCTGGTATATCAACAGACAAGGAAGAAACAGATCCTACCCCCTTTGTTGCAAAGCCATGAGAGTGTGAGAATGGGCTATGTCCTCTGTTTTCTGGTGGCAGCGCACATCCTGGGAAGGTCCAACATTCCAGTGGATAGATTCAGCAGATCTATCCTGATGGCTTATTGAGTGGTCTCTGAATCCTTCGGTGGCGGAGCAGATCTTTCTAAAGTGGGGTCATCCTTGCTGCAATCTATTTGCATCTCCTTCCAACGCGAAATGCAGCAAGTTCTTCCCTCTGAACCCCCCACAGGGGGAAACCCCCAGTGATGCACTGATTCATGCTTGTTCTCCCGGTCTTCTTTATGCCTGTCCCCTACTGCCCCTCATCTTGAAGTTTCTTCGTAAAGCTCGCAGGCTGGCGAACACTGTGATCCTCATCGCCCCATTCTGGCCTTGCCAAGTTTGTTTTCCCTCCCTTTGATCTCACCTAGTAGTTCCACCATGGACCTTTGATCCAGTTCTGGATCTTATTTCTCATCCCTTGGGGTTTCCTCACCCAGACCTGAAGAATCTGAAACTCACTGCTTGGCTGCTCCAGTTCCTCCGATTACTAGGACTCCTCATTTATCATCCCTGTTAAGAGCATTTTGGTGGTGGCTCACAAATCTTCCACCAGAAGGATTTACCATAGCAAGTGGAAATGGTTCTCCATATGGGCTTCGCAATGGGCACTGGACCCATTTATTGCTCCTGTGTCTGCAGTATTAGAGTTTTTGGCGGGGATTTTTCAGCAAGGTGCCAGTTCCTCCACTGTGAAATTCCAGCTGGCTGCAATTTCTAATTTTCACATGGGGGAAACATGACTTCATTAGCCTCTTCTAAGCTTTGCAAGACCTTCCTTAAAGGTGGTTTTCTTCTAAGACCCCCCCCAGTGAAGGATCCTACGCCCCTGTGGGACCTTAATTTCATGCTTCAGGCTTTAGTCTCCCCTCCTTTTGAACCTGCAGCTTTGGTAGATTTGCAGTATCTGACTTGGAAGACTGCCTTTTTAGTCACCATTACTTCTGCCAGGAGAGTGTCGGAATTTCAAACACTATCCATCAAAGTTCCTTACATGATTTTTCATAAGGACAGGGTTTCTCTGCATACTAACCCGTCCTTTCTTCCTAAAGTTGCATCAGAAGCCAATATTAATCAGACTATCAATCTTCCTGTCTTTTTTCCTAATTTTCAAAATAGGAGCGAATATAAATTGCATCTGTGGATGTGCACAGACAATTGCGATTTTGCTTGCACAGGACGAAAGCTTTTTGTAAATCTGATCAGTGTTTCTAACTTAAAACCCCTTTTAGGGAAACAGTTTCTAAGGTGACATTTGCTCATTGGATTTCGCAATGCATTATTCAAACATATGCTGTCAAGGTTATTTCCCCTCCCAGACAGGTAAAACTGCGTTCCACCAGATCTCTGGCTACTTCACTGGCCTTTTGTTCCAGGGTGTTGCTGGATGATGATTGTTCTGCAGCTACTTGGTCCTCATTGTATGCCTTCATTTCACATTACAAATTGGCATCGTATCCAGGAACAGAAAATCTTTTGTCTCCACAGTGCTTAGGAATATACTTCAGTGAGGGCCACTCAGGTGTTAGTAGCTGGGGACTCTGTCCCACGAGTTGAAGATCAAATGATGTCAACTACTTCAGATAAAGAAATTATGTACTCATTGTAACGTTCCATCTGAGTAGTTGTACTTCATTTGTCTTGAACCACCCCCCCCCCTCCTTCCCCTGACCTGTCACTATGGTCCTGGCCATATATATATGGAAGATGAACATCTCAGTAATGTCCTTGGTCATGCTTTGGCTCAAGGTTTTTGGGTTACCAGTACTGGTAAGGTCTTGTTGGGTCGGGAGTGCGTTATATGTTGGGCAGCAAACTCAATCTGAAGGGAGGAAGGAGACCAAGGGCGTTATGAGTAAGGGGAGGTGCTTGGAGCTCTGATCAGATGCTGGCTATGCGTCCGTGTCGGATCAGATATGGATCTGTAACCCACAGGTTGAAGACAAATGAAGTACAACTACTCAGATGGAATGTTATGGTGAGTACATTACATAACTTCTTTTTTCTAAATAATCCCCTTATCTGGTAACCTTCCATTTGTTTCCATTTGCCAGTAATTTTGTGTATAGTTTCCTCGTGCCTTCCTTCCCCTACCTTATTTCTACCTGCTTTATAACAAAAAAAAAAAAAGAAAAACTTCCTTCAGCTTTCTACCTTTAGAGTTTATACTTTACTAATCTAATATTTTAAGTTTTGTTTGACTTTATTGTGTGTGTGTTTTTTTTTTTTCGTAGTCATGTCAGATTCCATACCTGCGGGTTTTAAAAAAAAGTGTCACTTGGGCACAAAATCCCACTTTCTGATGCTCATTCTTAAGTGTGTCATGTGCTTCGATGCGGCACACCTTGACTCGGCTTGCTCCATTTGTGCCAGGTTTGATCAATGGCACTCATTGATAGGCATAACAGGTTGATTTCTTCTTCAGCCAATCCATCCACTTTAGGGTCTCAAACTCCCTCCAGAAAACATAAGTGCAAGAGATTTCCCAGTAGAACCTGCCACTAGGGGGAACCTGTTTCCAAGACTCCTAGATCTTCAGAGCTGACCACCACTGCTCCTATAGTTATCCAGGCCTCCCCTCCATGCCGGAGCCGAAACATCTCCCCGGAGCCAGTGACAGCCAGACCCAGGTCTCCTCTCCTGCAACAGCCCAGGCCCAGTTCCAGGCCTGCTTCTTTTGCCTCTTCCGTTAGTTCTTGGCGAAGCCTTCCTGAAGCTGAGGTGGACAGCATGATGGTTAAGTTCCGCAAGGCACAAAGCCAGCTGGAGATCTTGCCTGCTTCATCCCCTCCTTTATCAGCAAGCAGTGCTCTGACTTTCCTCTCTGTCCTTCTCCAATCTGACCTCAGGTTTCGGAGTTATCGGGCCCGAGCCTTCCTGGAGTCAAGACGTCAGAACTGACAGGTACAGTTGCATCAACTCTGATGGTCTCCTGCCTCACCCGGCTCTGACAGTTTCGGAGCAAAGTGGTTCTCGGAGCCATAGCTTCAGCATAGGTTCTGAGGGGTTGGCATCAGCTATAAAGTTTTTGAAGGTGTGTCTTCCCTTCAGGACCTCAGCGTTTGATAGCTTAGCTCTGACTCCTCACTCAGATCCTGGAGCGGTTGGGATTCTTGGAGCTTCCCCGTCAACATCTTCGGCTCCAGGGGTGCCTGTGGTGTCTTGATCTCCTGCGTTGTTTGAGGTGGTGGAGAGGGTTCTCTCTCTACCCAGAAAGAGCCTCTACTCTACCTGCATCGGAGTCCAGTCCTCCTCCAGCAGCTTTTGTCCCCAAGATTTCTACTCTGTCTCCTCCAGGACAGCTTTTAAAAAGACTTCTAGTCTGCTTCCCTCGTCGAACTTCTTGAGCCTTCAGATACCACCTTTGTGGGGGTGCTCCAGGGAGGTTCCTTGGAAGCATACATGCATAAGGAGGCTCTTGGATTCTCCTTTGGAATTCCTCACAGAGACCTCAGATCTCAATGAAGGGGAAGGATCCCCCAAATCACCATCCGAGAATGTTACCTTCAGAGACATCATTGAAATCCTTTGCCAAAAGGATGGTTGTTCTTCCGAACGACCTAACCCAGAGGAATCGGTGTTTCTGGAAGCTTTTGCATCAGGAGCATCTACTTCTTGGGTATTCCCCCTGTGGAACCCCTTATTGACCTCCAGACGCAGTGGAACCAATCACCAAGTGGCCCAATAAGATTCTTTATGCCCCCTTCTGACCACCCCCATTGCACTAACTGTATTCCCATCGATGACATGGTAGTTGCAGCAACCACCAAAAGGGAAGCTGGCACATTAGGACTCCACTGTCCATCCCCCTAACAGGGAGTCTAGGGCTTTGGACAGGTTTGGGAAGTGGGTTTACACTTCAGCAAGCTTTGCATTGTGAGCACTGAACTATTTGACACGTAACCAGGCTACAGAGGGACCTTGTTTAGGAACTCTCTAGCTGTTTCTCATGGTCCATCTCTGCTGAGAACCAGAAGACCTGTTCTTCCAGAATGGCCACTCTTCTGTCTATTTCTAGCATGTCCACAAGGTTGTTGTCTCATGCTACAGAAGGTGCCTCATGGACACCCATATCAGGCATTGCTGTCAGACACCATCCCCAGATGCGACTGTGTGATTTCTTGGAACCCTACAAGACATCCTTCACCAGTGCCCCTTTCGACAGATCAACGCTATGCTGTCCAACAGTTAGAGAGACTCTCTTCCAAAGTAAAAGGACAGAAAGACCTTGTCTTCTGTCGGGATCTGCTTCTTTACCCCCCAGTGGACCTTTTTCAGGAACCAGCATGGAGGTAAGAAGTTGTGGTTTCAAAAATCTCAGTGTTCTTTTTAGGATTCAGAGGGAGACCTTACTCCCAGAGGCAGAGGGCGAGGGGGAAATGGTCTGAAACCATGCTGGGTGTGAGTCAGTAGGTTTTCTTGAAGGAGGAAATTGAGTAGTTGAGTATGGATGCACTTTTCAAGTATTTTTGATAGAGGGGAAAGTGTGGCTATGGGTCTTTAGTTTGATGGGTCAGTAGAATTACCGCGTTTATGCAGTGGGAAGGTGTAAAAGGCTTAAATGTCAAGGACGATGGCTTCTTGAATGGATCTATTTATGAACAGTGATACAGGGTAGGCCATGAATTCTGCATCAGGTTTGAGAAAGACAGGTGGTAGGTGATCTGCAGAGGGAGAACAAGGTTTGAGCTTCAGCAGGAGTGATTTAATATAGGCCGTGGGGATGGGTATAAGGGAGAAGAGGGTGTTAGTTGGAGTGAAGGTGGTTGGAGAATGGCTAGAGTTGAGATTTGTTTTGTTAGTTTTTGGATGGTATCAATGAAGTAATTATTGAGGATGGGAGCAGTTTCTAGTGGGGTATTGCTGGGAAATGGGGGGTGGATGGGTTGCTGGGGTGTAGTTTCTTGTCTAGGGTGGCCCATAATTTTTGTGGGTTAGATATTCTGTCACATTGGGGTGAGTTGTAGAAGGATTTTTTTCCTTGTAGTCTGGTTTCTTGGTGAGGTTACATAGTTAGCCCAGGATTTCCAAGCACTATGTCTTTTGTCCATAAGAGCTCGGCTTTCATTGAGAACTGGCTCACTGACAGAACCAACACTATAAAAGTTGCACACTCCAAATCTGACTTCAAACCAGTGACAAGTGGAGTACCACAGGGATCAGTCTTGGGACCTCTCCTGTTTGGTATCTACTTCTCTGAAGTACAGGCTGACACAGAAGGCCTTTAGCTAATGAAGTTTGCAAATGACTGCAAACTAGGAGCTATAGTAGAGTCCCCAAATGATGTGGACATCCTACAGAAGGGCCTCACTTAGACAGATGCCTGTTATCAGAGCCACAGGCTCAAGCTCGATGCCAAAAAGTGCATTGTCATCCCCTTTGGTAAAAACTCTGTACCCATGAACTACCACATAGGCGGCAGTCTACTTAACTCTGAATGTGTGATGAGACCTTGGGACCCAGGTGGACAGTAGTCTCTCCTTTCATAATCACATTGCCACAGTAGTCAGGAAATCCTTCTACGTGGCACACCTCATCACAAAAGGGTTCTCATCCAGGAAAAAAGTGGTCATTGTTCCCCTCTACTTGACACTCATTGGACCTATTATAGAGTACAACGCCCGTTTTAGAATGTACCTCACAAGACATCTGCAGCACTTGGAAAGGCCACAGAAGTACCTCACAAAGAGGATTACTGGCCTCAATCAGATGCCCTACACTGACCATCTCAAAAAAACTTCAGTTTTACTCCGTAGCATGTCGCCTACTCCGAGGTGATCTCTGCCTAACATATAAAGCTATATCAAACCCAGAGCTGTTGGACATGCTACACCTAAAGAAATCCCAATCCCTCCAAGCTACACGCTCTAGGGACCTAAACCTTGTCACCACAATAAACAGGTCTTGCTGGAGGGATAGATTCCTGTCCCAGAGACTTCCCATACTCTGGAACAAGTTTCCCATCTATGTCAAGCAAAGTTCCTCATTAGCACTCTTCAAGAAAAATCTTGATGAGTGGATGGGAAATAGGAAATACACCCCGGGGATCACTTCTGTGGCTCTGCACGACAGGAGCACAGGAAAATAACTTTCTTGGGTAGCGTTAGCCAGGGAACCTTGTTGTCTAGGCTTACTTCAGCCCTTGGGCTGATAGCCTAGTACCTACCTATGAATGAGTTGCTGGAGGAAGGACCAGTTTATGCTGGCCAAAGTGGAGTTAAATGAGTTGGCATTAAGGTTAGTGAGTTTGCGACATTCGTGATAGGAGTAAGATTTGGGTGACTGGGGAGAGTATCTTTGGATGAAGGTGCAAGGGTTGTGGTAGAGGTGTGGGGTCTTTGTAAGGATCCAATCTAGTACAGAATTAATAAATGAGATTTTGTGCATGCGTGTGGGGGAAGTAGTAAGTTGGAGGAACTCGTGTAAGTTAATGCAGAGTTGAGGGGAGCCTGCTGAAAGTTTTAACCAGTCAATATTGACATCTCCAATGATGACTGTTTCATAGTTTATGCTTTGGGACAGCCAGGACAGAATAAGCTCGAGGGTGGGATTTTTATTTCCTGGAGGAATATATATGGAGGCGATGGGAATTTAGGTGGCAGTTGAGAATAAGTAGTTCAGCTGGGTGGAAGTTGGGAATAGTGATGGTTATAGGTGAGAGGTTAAGATTGAGTAGAGAATGGAGACTCCCCCACCTTTCTTTAGGAGTCTGTCATTATGGTAGATATTATAACCAGGTGGTAATATTTCTTTATTACTGGTATGGGGGTTTAGCCAGGTTTCTGATAGGGTTAAGATATTGGGGGAGGTGAGAAATCCAGGTGTGAAGACCAGTGGTCTTGTTTACAAGGCTTTGAATATTTAGGGAGTATATAGCTAGGTGTTTGGGATGAGAGATGGCAGAGCTAGTAAGGTGTGGTTGGTGAGATGGGGTTATCAGAGTTTCTTTAATTGATGGCAGGTGTGTACCCAAGAAGTCTGAATGCTGTAATTAAATTTAAAAGTGCTTCAACAAAGTATTGGTTTAAGGGTGTGCACACTTATGCAACCAGCTTATTGTATATATATTTTTTGTTATATTTTTCCCCTAACAGATTTGTTTTTCAATTGAATTGTACATGACACAGGTCACATTAAAGGTGGGAAAAGGTTTGAAATTATTTATTGTGGTCTCATTTTTTTATATCACAAAAACCTGACATTTTAACAGGTATGTGTACACTTTTTTAATATCCACTGTAACTAGGCACTGGAACCATGACTTCAGCAGCACAAACACACACTGTATGATATTTCTTGTTTGGGCTTGTGCCTCATTATAGCATTCGTGTGTGTGTGTGTGTGTGTGTGTGTGTGTGTGTATTTCTGATGGGTGTTATCAGCCACAGGTTGAGTGCATTAACTACATCACTCAATAAATCAACTTGTGGGATATTTCCCCTAAAAAACCTCTGGTAGAGTTGAGATTTGTGCCAGATATGGAAGTCGTGGTAACTTTCGGGTTTCCGGCACATAGATTCAGGATTATTCCCTTAGTGTTGCACATGACCTGCCAGTTAATGGAATGGAAGACCTTTCTGTCTGTGTGCACCCTTCCTTGTTCCCGAGGTGGTTTTGATCTAAACATGCATGCAGTCTGTGGCACCCAGGACTTAGGGAAGTCTGCTACAGGCTAGAAACAAAAAGCTTATTCAGGACAAGGTTGCAGGAGCACTTGAGAGATATAAAATAAGAAAATAGCCCCATAGCACAACAGTTTATGCTATGTCATGTTTAAGGGCTACAATATTGGTAGTTGTGTAAGGATGGGATGATATTGAAGTTAAAAAAAGGCTTCTATATAAGAAAACTGTTTGTATATTAAAATTTGAAACATTGTCACCTAATGGGTTAAACATTGAGTGTAATTGGAGGGTGTTCCTGTAATTAGAATTTTTAATGAGGTTGGAGTTAATTTGTGGTCTGTATAAGCACAATTGTGAATGTAATGATGTGAAGTTCAATCTCGCCATTTGTTCTTACACGTGGGTAGCTGCAATGGATCGCATGATCTTCGGAGGAAGCTCAGGCCAGTGACCTTTTTTTCTTAGAAGAATATATATTTAGTTATTTAGCCATCAGGGATCTGATATGTGTGAGACTTTGAATATGACTCGTATTTGTTGTTTCAGTGAGTTAACTGTATAATATTTTTTTGTTGTCTTTCTAAATCGGAGCGGTTGCTCCTAGGCCTTTGGCCTTTCTTTAGTTGTGTTTTACTTGACAGGGCTCTGTCAAATTTAATTCCCTATCCCCTCCTTGTTCATAACTTGTAGGTGCTTGAACATTTTTGTGACAAGACCTTTTAAAATAGTACTTGTAGCCTTTGCAGTTCAGGGATATAAACTTTCTAGAGTTCTTGGCGGATTATTGACGTTATTGTTTATCAGGGATCTGATATTTGTGTGTTTTCTTTGGTATGTCTGAGAAACAAAAATCAGGATTTAAGAGGTGTGACTGTGGACAGATGTCCATCACCGATAACCATGTTTCTTGTGTGTACTGCTTGGGTCCACTACATTTGCAAGAGGATTGCTCTATCTGCCATTCCTTCAGTGGCAGGGTTTTGTTAGAAAGCCGAAGGAAATTGGTGAATAGAGGGCTGTTGAAGCCAGACTTTCAAGAAGCTCTAGACAAGACTGACCAGACCTCCAAGTCCTCGAAGGGGTTGAAGTCTTCTAAGGTGTCATCGGAGCACAGGTCCTCTGCTCCGAGCACCTCTGGGAAGACTCGGTCGCCGGCTCTGCAGCCTTCAGAGCTGTGCACCGAATTCTTACCTCTGAGCCAAATCAGTGTTGGAGCCGGTGTCGGAGGTTTTAAAGTCCCTGATCCTTAGGTCGGTGGCTTCTTCGGCTCCTTTGACCCGTTCTTCCAGTACCCTTTCCGACATCGATGTGGACCGCGTGGTGCAGAGACTTTTGGAGAACCCGGCCAAATTGCTTTCAGCTTCGTCCCAACTGACTTCGAAGCCTACGACACCCACCACCACGATTTCTGCTCCTCCTCTGAGGCCAGTCGAGCCTTCGGAGCCGGAAAGAAAGGATCTGATAGTGGTGGAACCCTCAGAGCCGAGGCCTGTTCCAGTGCCCTCGGCCCCGTCGACCTTCACTACTTCGGTTCCGATCGAAGAGTCTCGGAGCCGACACTCTCTTGCTGGTTCCGGGGGAGAGAGAGTTAAACCGACATTTCGGTTCTGACTCTCCCTCCCGGGGCTTCGGCACAGTTGAGCTCGGCTCCGTCCTCCGGTTCAGAGCCCATGGTCTCAGCCCCTGGGAGGTTGCCACCTTCTTCGGAACCGGTGGACTCCTTGGATCGGGGAACCGGTGCCTTCAATGCCATGAGGAGGGTTATTTCTGCAAAGACCATTACCTCTTCGGATCTTTCCTCTTCCTCCCCTAAAGGGCCATGTTCTGTCCCTACACCACAGGCCCCTACCAAGCGTCGAGACCCAGAGCCTCAGGTAACCCCATTGGGTGACCCCTGCTTGACGGAGACTTAACCAGACGCCCCTCTGATGAAGTCCCTAGAAAGAGAGTGTGCAAGAGGAGGCATTTGGATTCCGCTCAGGAATCTTTAACATCAGACACTGACTTAGAGGAATCAAAAGGATCCCCACGGTCCTCCTCTGAGGATGTCTCATTTGCAGACATCCTGGAAATATTAAGGCAGAGGGGTAACTGGCAGTCCCTTACCCCTACTGAGGATGAGTCAGTGCTCCTGAAGGCCTTTGGGTCACAACCTTCCACCTCCTGGGTTACTCCGCCCTTTGACGAATTAATGGACTTTGTCGCTCGAAGGGCGTGGGGGCCTCCTGATTCCATGGAACCGGTCCCTCGGAGGCCCAACAAATTTATCACCTCCCCTCAAGACAAGTCTTTTCTTATGAAGGGCATCCCCGTTGATGCCATGTAATAACTAAATATATATTCTTCTAAGAAGAAAAAAAGGTTACTGGCCCGAGCTTCCTCTGAAGATCGTGTGATCCAGTGTAGCTACCCACGTGTAAGAACAAAGGCGAGATGAACAACTCACATGGGACGTTATGGTAAGAACATAACTTCTTTTTTTTTCTCTTGAAGGCTTGTTAGCCAAGGCGCTAAGATCAATTAAAGAATTTTCTCCTGTGGTCTGCTGTTCCTTCTCCTTTGTGGTATTATTTATATTTGTTTATATAGAAATCCTGCATAGTTGTAGCTCTGTCCTATGGTGTACGGAAAAAATGTATGTAGTCACCGTCATGCTGTAGCATAACTTTCAGGAATTGATGTAGAATCCTGGATGTTTATGCCTGTGACACACCCCCAGCATATCCTCTGTTGGTGTCTGAAAGGTTCTTGTAGCTAATATTATAAGTTCTTCACATACCTTAGTTTCCACAGGTATTGGTTTCCCTTGGTTTGCTCTTGCTCTCAGTTGAGGACAACAGAAATTGCAGAGTTCCTGTAGTGTGTCACTATCTACCCTGTAGTGCTGTATAATTTCCACCTCATGCAGACCATGAAAAGTTAAACAGGCTGCTTCTTGGCCGAGTTCTATTAGCAGCAGCAGCATAGACTTGGGTCTGTTGCACTTACATATGCAGTAGAGCAACCCCAGCTTTTAACATTCTCCCTGTAGTTTCTATGACTGTATTCCAGTAAATTTTGGAATTTGAAGCTGGAACTGCATGGAGTGTACACAGTTGCTTTATAGCTTGTTGAATAGCTCCTCCTCAGATTGGTTGATTAGTATACAGTTCAGCTACTTATGCTGTAATTAGCATACAATGATGTTTACCGTGTTTGCACGACTCTACACAGAGTATAGAGCTGCTTACTGAATATAAATCAGCATGATACTGTATCCTTGTTGAGCCACAACGTACACACTGTTTTAGCACACTGTGTAGGCTTTAATTGATTCCAGACTATCATCTTATCTTTATCCTACTGATATACATTATATAGTTCTGCTAATTCTTCAGTATTATAAACCCTTTTGATATTCCTTGTCTTTCTTTTCTTGCCAAGTCTTTCATTGTTAAAGTAAGTACAACTAATAAAAACTGATCAAAACCAGAAAACCAGTGTTGTAAATTGCACAATGAAACAAAAAAAAAAAAAAAAACAACACGGGAACTGCACTGAATGGATGACAACCAGAAAAAATCTTTTAGCATAGTAAAACGTTTGTCTGTAATTTGTCCAAAGCCTTCATCAGAAAATAACCAACCATAAAAAAAAAACACAATAATTAATATGATTAATCTGAGCATGTGTTCCAAGCCATCTTAGACTGGAAGGGGCCTGTATGCACCTTTGTGAGAGAATTGTGCTGATTGAGACCTGTCTGGTAAAGGGAAGACCAGTCTAGGGCTTGGAATAAGCATCCTTATTTCTCATTGCTCCTTTTGAATCTTTTAAAACTTTTTTTCAAGTTCTTAGCTTCTGATTATTTAAGCATTGCACAGCATCCTGCATTGCCACGCAGTTGTGCGCCAAAGCCAAACAGTTGAATTACGCAAATTTTCCCTAAAACCAAGACAGAAATATTCTTCCACTGAGCTCCTCTGTGATTGTTTAGCATAGCCACTCTTAGTGACAGCAGTCTTCAACCTAGCATTATGGACAGTTGGACTACCCTTGTTTCTCCCGCCACCCTTGTTGACTTGGATCTGTTGAGGCAGTGTAGCAATTACCTCATGTACACAGACAACCCCTGTACTAATAACACACACTAGTACAGAGTGTGAGAGAGAGATTTACACCAAGAGTCTAGAATCCATGCGCTCTCTCACTCAAAACAGTAACACGGAGAAGGTTGTCGGCACACCCACCACTAGATATTCTCATAGTACTGCTACTCATACACAAGTACGCATCAAACACGTAAATCCACATACATGGAGTTCTCTGAAAAAACAAAACACCAGAGACCTCCAAAGCACAAGACTGCTACAACTAACACAGTCCCCACAGCACCCAGGATATGTAGCAACACCAGTGTCTCACCCACCAAGCCAGTAAGGCGTAACACTTAAAAAAAAATTTTCTTGTCATTGGAGACTCAGTAGTAAGAAACACGGATGTCCCACTCACCAGGTTGGACAGGGAGAAAGTTACGGTCAGATGCCTGTCTGGTGCCAGGATTCATCAGAGCACACGTGCACTCAGGTCTCAAAGCAACAAGTACTGTTATGACCTTGTCATAGTTCATGTTGGTGTGAATAACTTGAGACGTACCACACTGGACTATATGAAGAGAGACGTGGTTAAGCTCTCTGAGTTTGTGTCCCAGGCCTTGAGCAGCATACTACCGTCACCTAGAATGATGACAGAGTATAAATAAAGAATTATTGATTTCAGTAATTGGCACAGTTTTTGGTGTCAGTCAAAGGGGATCTAGTTCCTGTTAGCCTGGGAAGCCATGTTCGACAAACCTTGCTGCTTTGCCAGAGACGGTTTGCACCTAGCGTCTCTAGGCTTTTGGCTACTGTCAAAGGCTCTTGCCTCCCCATAGTGCCTTTTTTAGGCAAAGTCTTGAAAACAAAATTATCAATGTGAAATTAATCAATCAGAGCAAAACAAGGATCATGCTGATAATTGCTAGGAGCTTAAACCAAAAACTGCACTCCCTGGGACCACTTTTTTTACTGGAAAATGTAGATGTCTGTGCAGTCACAGAAATGTGGTTAAAGGCTTCAGAGAGCACCCTGACCTTGCAAGGCTACAGTGCCTTCTACACCTGTAGAATACAGCATGAACGTATGAAAAACAAAGGAGGCTGTGTTTGTCTATATTATTGATAAATTCACCTCCCATGTAGTTAAACTGGACAACTCCATGAAGTCACTTCAGGTTACAATGGGTAAGTCCCCCATTCAAGTCATAGCCAGTTATAGATCCCCTCTGTGGGTTACAATGCCAACAAAGCCTACTTGGCAAAACTGGAGACAATCCAAATTTCACCAAACATATCGGTTATGGGGGATTTCAATTATCCCACCATCCATTGAGAAATCCATGCTAGCCCTAACTCACTAGTATAAAAGTTCCTTGACTTTTACTTCAAATGCCCTGGAACAAATTGTCCATATCCCAAGGGGAACAAACATTCTCAATCTGGTCCTCACCAACATGTCAAACAGAAGCACTGCCAAAGCTGTCAGACCCTCATTAGTTAAAACTGACCACAAATTAGTCACTTCAAGCTGGTACTAACAGCAGAACTTACAAAGGGGTAAAACCAGGCTAAAAAACTTCACCAAGGCAAACTATACCCTCCTAGGTGAAGGTATAAATGCTTCCCAAGCCCCACCCCAAGCTGGAAGTGGCAACTATGACAAAGTGTAGACTGAAGCCCTGTATAATCACTTGAGTAAGTGTATAAACTCAGCCGTACCAGAAAGAATCAAAGCCATAGCCCCAAGTAAAAAACAAGTTGCCATGGTGGACATTGAGCATCAACAATCGTTACAATAAACTTAAAAAGTTGATGTCTAAAAATAAAAAGGCAAGGCCCCAACAATGAAAAAGCATCTTCCTCCACCTCAACAGACAAATAAGACAACTTGTCAAATCCTCCAGGGCCTCCTTTGAGAGAAAATTAGCAAGTAAAGCCAAGGATAACCATAAGGTCTTTTACAGCTACGTACTAAAGGGTAGGACCCAAGCCTATGCAGAACTAGTGGCCAATGGTATCGCACACACACTGGCCCCACAGAGATAGCAGACTTGCTAGCAGATAGGTTTGGTGAACATTTCACTCCCTTATCCCCTCCTAACTTGCAACAAAACTTCCCCCTACCCCCACTCCACCCTACATATCTGTAGAGCAGGTCCTCAAAGCCTTGTCTAAGGCAAAAAACACAGCTTCTGTGGGACCAGATGACATCGCAGGTTGTCTTCTAAACCGGCTAAAACATGAACTAGCATCACCACTAATTACCCTTTTCAGTCATAGTCTAATCACAGGGTTTGTTCCTAAGACTGGAGAACAGCAACGGTTATTCCCCTCCACAAAGGTGGCCTAGCAACAGACCCAGGGAATTACAGACCCATGAGCCTGATCAGTCTCATCTCTAAAGCCATGGAATGTATCATTGTGGACCTCATAAATACATAGGTGACTGCCAAACCCTGGATCCTACCTAATTCAGCTTTATGAAGGGCAGATCCTGCTTGTTAAATCTGGTGGATTTCTTTGAAAATGTGGCCAAGGCCATTGACAAGGGCAGATCGGTGCATACAGCACACCTAGACCACGCAAAGTATTTTGACACAATCCCACACTCTGGTATTGCCAATAAACTTAGCAAACTGAATGTAAACCCCTTCATTGTAAATGAGTTGCCATCTGGCTTACAAAACAGATGTACGCTATCAAAATGGGTGACTCCACAACAATGAGCAGACTTGTTACCAGTGGGGTGCCACTGGGGTCATTGCTGGGCTCCCTATTGTTTGGTATATAGTTCTCAGAAGTTCAGGTCAAAACTAAGAGGTTGTGGCTGACCAAGTTTGCAGACAACTGTAAACTAGGTGTAATCACTGAATTCCCAAATGATGCCAGTATACTCCAGGAGGGTCTCACACAGACCAGCGACTGGTGTATTAGTCACGTTCTCAGACTGAATGCAGAGAAATGCATCATCATTCCTATTGGCACAAACTATGTTTCCTCACACTGTCAAATCAACAACAGTTCCCCAAGTACCCATGAAGTAGCAAGGGACCTAGGATCGCATGTTGACTACGACCTTAACTTCAATCACTGTGTCTACTGTAGTAAGGAAAGCTTTCTACATGGCACACTTGATTATAAAGACATTATCTTGATAGAAAAAGAAATTATAAGCCCCTGTGGTGACCCTCCACTGGACCAGTAATCAGGGAGACTTGATCCTCACCACTGGCACCAGTGGGGGACGTACACTGGTTGGATAAGTACACACACGGTATTTCCATGTGCTGCTCTCTCCATCAAGTGCAGTTTCCCTCAAGAGCACACACAGACCACAGTCAGTCCAGGGATGGTTCCCCTATCTTTCTCCAGATCCCCAGTAAAACCTCCCACTGGCACAGCTATAGAGTTGAGATCTCAGCTGAGTAACCAAGCCAAGGCCTCCAGCACCCAGTCTGTCCCAACCAGTGCTTCATGTCTGTGCCCAAGTAGCTGACATACATACATTGAGGTTTGATTCACACACACAGGCACACACCTTGGAAAGGCTGGTATTTGCTAGTTATGCCCCTTCTGCCCATACTATAAGGTAGTTTCTACTGCCGCCAGTCACTCCTTATCAGCTACTTTAAGGCCCTTAACAAAGGGTGTCCAATTTTACTGTGTAATATTAATAGTAATACAAATGGTAGTTTGACCAAGAGCAAGGTTGTTAGGAGTAGCCCACACAGTATCACCAAATAAATATGCAAGTACTCTGAAAACTCAGATCAGCCACAGTGAAAGGTTTAAATACGTATAACAATAAAAGAACAAGACAATATACATATATAAAGTAACATCAGTTCAAAACCAAAGGAAATGATTAAAACAACATTGCAGGACAGGCTCAAATAAGTAAAGAAATATATCTAAACTAAGCTTCACTTTATTCCTGGCTGAATCTAAGAGAATTACTATGACATAAGAACTTACCAATAGAGGAAGGCAGGTGGTGTGAATGGCTCTTATCAGGTCAAAAACAGAATGCGGAATGCTCTGTCTCACTAAAAGACTTTTCAAAATAATATCTAAAATATTACTGCTGGGATAGCTTGCAGGATGACATAATTTCTTGTCATCTGACTTCCTGTTCTCATGCAAGCTCCCATTAGTGAAGCTGTCAGTACTAAGCATCTACCTGTAAAAATACATGTACCTCAGGTATTTGACAGATGCTGGAAGTCATAAAACAATTGCATTCCTTCATGCTTTCAGAGGCAGTAATTAGTTCACTCCAAAGACAATAGAGAAAGCTCCCTAGCACAGACTCCGTGTCTGTAGCTGCATTGAAACCTGTCACATAGCACACACAGCAACTTTATGACAGCCTATAAAGTATTTAAATTCAAATATTTTCTGAAGTTTGCTGGACTGAAGTTGTTCCTCCGTTAATCATATACCTTTAAACAGTTACAGTAGTGCATGTACATTTCTGTTCTCTTCCAGTAGGGTACACCGTGGTTGCATTTTAAGCACAAGTGCTTTACAAAATACCTTTTCAACACACGTCTGTACAAACCAGTTTGATATACACTTGACATACAGTTCTAATACAGTTGTAAGACAAGCATCTTATATAAATCATGTTGATATTCACAAATGACATATAATTATTTACAGAATTCTAGATAGCTGTGCTGGCAGTATCTCCTTTTGTGAAAACTCCCCTAAACACAGCACTTATCTGTCCCATAATTGAGTATAATGCCCCATTTGGCATGTACCGTACTAAGCACCTACAGCAAGTGGAGAGATCTCAGAGGGTTCTAACAAAGATCATCAAGGGACTCCAGTATGTGCCTTACACAGACCGACTAAAGTCCCTGTCAGTGTACTCCATATCGTATAGACGACTTAGGAGAGACTTGTGCTTGGCCTACAGAACAATCCAAGACCCAAACCTAATGAACTTACGGCATATCCATAAATAAGACTAGGGCTTACCCATTCCAGGGACCTAAATATGGCCTGCAACTTAAATTGGGCATGTTGAAGGGATAGATTTATCTCCTAGAGACCAACACGTTTTTGGAACAGACTACCAATTCATGTGCCACAGAGCCCCTCTATGACATTGTTCAAGAGGAACCTGGATGAGTGGATGGGACACTATAAATTCTTACCGGGGAATAGAGCCGCCAACCTTCCTGGACATGGATAGTCATTAAATGCAGTCTTGGGTACTGACTAGCATTTCTGTGGTATTACATTGGGATGAAATGGCTAGGCTTAAAAAGACCTCAGAGTCAATAGCCTAGTAATCGCCTATGATCGTGTATACAAAGGTGAAGGTAAAACCATCCAGTCACATGAACAAACTAATGCAGTAAAACAAATCAGTAAATGAATCAGTTAACCAGTGCTGTGATAAAAACATGTAAATATAAAAACAACTTAACCTTTTATTGAATAGTTCATTTTCTGTCGGGGGGGGGGGGACATTTTATAGTAATACTATCATTTAAACCAGGTGAATGGTGAGCAGCTAACCTAATTTGCCACTCAGTTTGTCTTTTCCTCCTGATTTTTTACTTTTCCACCCCTCATATCTTTATTTACTAAATCTAAAATGGTAAAGGTAAACTTCTTATACATGGGTCATGGAACTGAATGTCTGTATAAAGCATTATTATCATCCTTTGCCTATATAGCATAAACATGTGCTTTAACTCTCTTGCCCAGGTTTCTCATGATCATGCGTATATGAAGGCTGGGCTTCCAGATCACATAGTAATATATACTACTCCAAAAGCATTACAGTTAAATATACCTGGAATTCTGATATTATAAGCCATGTGTTCGAGAGCTGTACATGGTCCTTCAGAAGTTACAATTGTTAGATTTAAAAGTCCCAAAACTCTTGGATGTGTAAGATAAGAATGTTATGTTGTCCCATCTCACCTTCTTTCTTGCTGATTGGGTTCAGAGCCAATCCTCGGCTCCGACTCGGCCTATTTACTATAGCTCGAGAGTTTATACTGGCTCGAGGCTAACACCTATCCCAACATGCCTAGCGGTAACAACCCAGATCTCGTTTGCTGCTTGCAGCACCAAGATTGCGACTACTGGTTCAGGCTAAGTATTTAGAGTTTTTTCATATATATATTGTCTTCTTTTCCAGGATTTTACTGGTTTAATTACTGTGTTAGCGTGTACATTTATCCCCGTTTAGTCTGACGACCTGATCTTCCTCTTCTGTTGTTTTTGGTTGTTCTTGGCCGTCATTTTTTTTCTCAGGCCTTGCTTTCCCTTTGAACCCGTTTAACTTAGAGGGTTCTTCTTCTTTCCATACCCTTTCGGAGTAGCCGTTTAAGTTAGAGGCTCTCCTATTGGGGGAGTCGCCGTTTTACTTAGAGGCTCTTCCCCCTTCTTCTTTTTCTTTTCTTCCTTTTTCTAGAAAAAAAAAAACAAAAAAGAGCCTTGTGTGTTGCTAGCTGTTACAGCCTTGTTGGTAGTGTTTGTTTTTGTGTGTTGCTAGCCATTACAGACTTATTTTTGCTGTTGTGTTTTTTCTAGTTATTCAGCAATGTCCAGAGTGTCAAAACCCTCTGGCTTCAAAAAATGCGATTCATGTTGTCAAAAAATGCCCCTTACAGACTGACATGAGTTGTGTATATTGTTTAGGGGCTGTTCACCTGCATGACCCATGCTCTGTCTGTCGTGCTTTCAGTACCAGAGTCCTGCAGGGGAGAGAAAGAACAAAGCTGATTTTGCATGGCCTTCTGAAAAACCCTCAAAATCCATAGTCTCAGAGTCCTCAGCCAGCTAAACTGTCTGAAAAATCCCCTAAACCCTCCTCATTGGTTCTGAGTTCGGAACAACCTAAGTCTATTGTCAAACTTTCAGCTCTTTTGGTTCACAGTTTTGGCTCAGACAAAGTTAGGTCTCTGGCGGCTCCAGTATCTTTGGAGCCAGTCCAGGCCCATAAAAGAACCAGGTCTCCTCCTTTGGAGCCAGTGCACTCTGCTTCACAATCTCCTTTGTTGCAGTCTGGGGCAGGCAGTCACCGGTCCTCTTCTCACTCTTCTCAGTCCTCCATCCTTTCGGATCATGATGTGGAGAAAGTGGTCAATAAGCTTCTCAAGTCACAGGCACTTGCCAAATTGCTGTTGAGCCCAGCCCATAAGGAATTGTCTCCTTCGGCCTATCCAACTTCTCTATTGGTTCCTCCTCTGACTCTCTTGAACTCGGAGCCGGAGTGCATGGATGTCGTGGTATTGGAACTGTCGGCTCCGGTTACTTCTCTTTTATCGGTTCCGACTCCCGCTCTGATCTCCTTGATATCTGTCCATCGAGGGATCTGGGTGCCGAAACTCTCAAGCCAGCTTTGAGGGAGGAAGTGGCATCGGACCCTTGTCCGACACTGCTCTCCCTCTCAGAGCTTCGGTGCAGGTGAGCTCAGCTCCCATATCAGCCTCGGAGCCATCGCTCTCAGTTTGCAGGAGATATCTGGGCTCTTCGGAGCTGGAGGCTTCTTCGACTTGAGACCGTGGTGCCTTCACGGTGATGAAGAGAGTGCTGTCTTGAGACCACTCCACCCTCGGCTCCATTGGCTCCCTCTCCCTCGATGCCTGTGCCTGCCTTTGACCCTCCTCCTTTCTTCAAGCGTAGGGAACCTATGCCCCAGTGCACCCCAATGGGCGACCCCTCTTCTTCCGAAACCTCCCCCGAACATTCAGAGGAAGTCCCTTGGAAGAAAAAATGTAAGAGGAAGCATTTGGACTCCCCTGAGTCCATCACTTCAGACACAGACTTGGATGAATCAGAAGGGTCCCCACGGTCCCCTTCTGAGGATGTCTCTTTTTTGGACATCTTGGAAATCCTTAGACAGAGGGGTGGCTGGAAGTCCCTAGCCCCTTCTGAGGGCGAGTCTGTCTGCCTAGACGCATTTGGTTCCCAACTCTCCACCTCTTGGGTGTCTCCGCCTTTTGACCCACTTTTGTCTGTAGTGAGTCGGAAGGCATGGAGCGCTCCAGGGACCATGGAACCAGTTCCGCAGAGACCAAATAAATTGATAACTGCACCCGGAGACAAATCCTTTTCTTTTCAAAGGAGTTCCTGTTGATGCAGTGGTGGTGGCAGCAGCCACTAAGAAGGAACTTGCGGAAACTTCATCTGACCAAGGAGTCCCATATGATGGACAGGTATGTGAAGCTTATGTTCTCTTCAGCAACCTTTACTCTCAGGTCCCTGAATTACTTGTCACACTTTACATGACTTCAGAGGGATCTCCTAAAGGGGTTAGGAGATACCCTGCAAGATTCTACAGCTGAGTGAGTTGCGAACAGGGCGGCTTCCCAGCTTCCGACTTTGACTTCAGTGGTTAACTCTTCCATGAGGCTCATTTCTTATGTCGCAGATCAAGCAAGTAGGGCAGCAGGTACCGGAGTTGCTTTGCAGAGACACTCCTGGATGTGCCTTTGTCAGTTTGCGGAACCTTTCAGGTCCTCCTTTACCAATACCCCTTTTGATGGCTCGTCCTTGTTTGGGACTTAGGTAAAAGAGACTCTCACCAGGTGTGAACAGGATGGCAAGACTCTCTGCTATAGGAGTACATTTTTCCACTCCATCTAGACCCTATCCTAAAGGTCAGAAGAGTGGAAAGATGTGGTTTCAAAAATCCCAGGGAGCTTTGCCTGACACATGTGGAGATTTTTCCCCCAGGGGCAGAGGGGGAAGCAACAACGGAAGACGCCGGACTTGCAGTAGAGGGGGTCTGCAACAGCAGGTCGACAGAGATATGTTATCTGCTAGGCTTTTCCAGCACTCCTGAAGGGAGGCCCAACTGTCCGCCACTGGAGGCAGTCAGGGTCAGACTATCATTGTACCAAACAGCCTGGCAAGCTATCATGAAAGATGCATGGGTACTGTCAATAATATCCAGGGGTTACAAATTCCTATTTCCCAGTTACCCCCCTCAAGAGAAAAATGTTCTATCCCAGATGTTCCACCCAGTCTTAGGAATCAAGCAATCCTAGAAGTACAAAGAGCGCTAGAAAAAAGAGCCATCCAAGAAGTCCCCACAGACCAAATTGAATCCTGAACTTACTCCAGGTTCTTTTTAGTTCCAAAAAAGACAGGGGACTGGCGGCCCATTGTGGATCTCAGCAAGCTAAACAAATCGGTAAAAAAGATGAAGTTCCAAATGGTAACACTGCAGTCCATTTTTCCCTTTTTGGGTTAGGACAGTTGGACGTGCTCCATCTATTTCCAGGATGTGTACTACCACATAAAAATGGACAGGCAATCCAGGAGATTCGTACGCTTCCAGCTGGGAGCCAGTCATTATCATAGGTTCATAGGTTCATACTAGGCTATCTGCCAGAGGGCATTTACAAGCCTAGCCCATAGTTTTGTGGCTTACGCCACCCCTTTAGTATGGGGAACTATACCCATTATTTTGCTGTGCCTCTGTCGAGCAGTGACACTGAGGTAATCCCTGGGGTATATCTGCAATCTCCCATCCATTGGTCAAGATTTCTCTTGAACAAGGCCAGCGAGGTGCTCTGCCTCACATATACCGGGATTTTATTCCACAGCATAGGGAGTCTTTGGGTGATGAATCTATCCCTCCAGCACGTCCTATTAATAGCCGTGTCGAGGTTTAAGTCTCCCGCCCTTGTGGCTCTGACGGATCTAGATTTTTTGAGGTGAAGCATATTCATCAAATCTGGGTTTGACATGGCCTTGTATGTTAGGCAAAGGTCACCTCTGAGCAAGCGGTAAGCGACTGAATAGAGCTGGAGTTCTTTCAGTCGGGCAGCATAGGACAGATGTTTGAGACCCTTTATCCTTTTGGTGAGGAACTTTTGTGGCCTCTCCAGCTGCTGCAAGTGATACATTCCGAATGGGGCATTGTACTCAATCATTGGTCTGATGAGTGATGAGTATAGGGAGACTATGACCTCCCTTGATCTAGATGAGAATCCCTTCATGATAAGGTGGGCAATGTAGAAGGTCTTCCTAACTACTTTAGCTACATGGGTGTCGAATGACAGACTACTATCAACCTGGGTCCCCAGGTCCCTGATAACTTCTTCTGTGCTCAGTGGATTGCCACCTATTTGGTAGCTAGGGGTAACCTTGTTTTTCCCGAAGGGTATGACTATGCATTTTTTGGCATTTAACTTTAGGCCATGGCTCTGGCATCAGTTATCCGTTTCTGTGAGACCCTTCTGAAGGATATCTGTGTCAGATGTGTTTTCTACTATGGCCCAGTTTGCAGTCATCTGCAAACTTTGTCAGCCATAACCCTCCTGTGTTTGCTTGTACTTGGAAAAGTAGATGCCAAACAAGAGTGGGCCCAGGACTGAGCCCTGTGGTACACCACTTGTGACAGGCTTTGAGTCTGACATGGCGCCAGCAACTCTGACCCTGTGGGTTCTGTCACTCAGCCAGTTTGCAACCCATCTTGTGATGTATGGGTTAACATTTAAGCTGATGAGTTTTTCAATGATACCCGAGTGGGGTATTGTATCGAAGGCCTTCGCCAGATCGAGGTAGGCTGTATGGACTGCCTTTCCCTCATCAATGGCTTTGGTGACTGTTTGAAAAAGTCAACCAAGTTTAGAAGGCATGATCTGCCTTTGACAAAGCCAAACTGGGATGGATCCAAAGTCTGCAAATTCCCTATGTCTTTATTTATGAGGTCCATTATGATCCTCTCCATGGCTTTGCAGATAAGGCTTGTCAAGCTAATGGGCCGGTAATTTCCAGGGTCGGTGGAGGCACCGCCTTTGTGAAGTGGGACCACAGTTGCAGTGCGCCACTCCTGGAGTGCGTATCCAGAGGTAAGACTATGATTAAACAGCTGTCCTAGCTGTGGGTTTAATTCCTCGTTGAGTTCATGGAGCACACAGCCGGGGACACCATCAGGTCCCATGGATGCTGTGTTTTTGCTTTGGAGAGAGCAGTTCTCACTTGGGCGTTGGAGATGTTTGGGGGCTGCAATCACTTGGTATAGATATCTCTCCTTTTGGGGGAGGGAGAAGTTTGCACTGAACCTGTCAGCCAGTATGTTGGCAATGTCTGTAGGATCAGTAATCTTCACATCATTTTGAACTAGTTCTGAGCATATCTGGGAGTTTCCTCCCAGGTTTCTAACATAGCTAAAGAAGGCCTTATGATTGTCTTTTGAGTCTTTAGCTATTTTTCTCTCAAAATTTGCTTTGGATGATTTTATGAGAGCTCTTAGTTTTTTACTTATAGTGATCAAGGGTGTCTTACCTTTCAAGGATTTTGCTCTATCTTGTAGTAGCTTCCTCCTTTTGTTGTAGAATTTGTTTATGGCTGGGGTCCACCAGACTGGACGCTTGCCTTTGGTACAAAGAGTCTTTCTTTTGCTTGGGATTGCCTTATCCATGCAGTCCTGCAGGTGCTGGTAGAAGGCATCTGTAAGTGATTCAGCGGCTTGAGTACTGTTTTCCCGCTCGGGGCCTTAAAGGAGACCACACTAGTCTTTAGAAGTGTGAAGTCGGCTTCGAGAAGTTCTTTACTGTGGTCTTTTTATTTCAGGTGGGGTGGGATGAGGACCTCCAGCGAGATTAGTTTGTGATCTGATCTCACCAGTGAGGGGTATACTTCCGGTGTTGAACATTGTGCTCCCATGTTCGTGATGATGAGATCAAGTATGTTTTCTCCTCTTGTGGGGATGGTGACTAGTTGTTCCATGGCATTTGAGTTTATGAATTCCAGGAACTTTTGGGCTAGGGTGTTTGGGCTTGAGTAGTGTTCCCAGTCTATATTAGGGTAATTGAAGTCACCTAGTATGATGGTGTTTGGTGATACATTTATCCCTCTAGTGTTTTCAGGAAGGCCATGTGAGGTTCCTGAGTTTGTGAGGGTGGCGTGTAACATGCTACAATTTGCAGAGCAGTCTTGCCTATGGTTAATTGCACCTGGATGGTCTCCGATGCATCGTGCGTTGCCACCAGTCTTGAGGTGTGGGTGTCCTTGATGAATATGGATACCCCCCCTCCTTTCTTGGTATTGTCCGGATTTTGGGGCCGGAACGCATGATAAGAGGTAAAACCTGATAGTGCTGGGGTGCTCTCAGGAGCCTTGAACCAGGTTTCTGTCACTGCACAGACATCGATGTTCTCCATACTGAGAAGGGCCTCGAGTGCGTGCATTTTGAGATTTAGACTTCTGGCATTGAGCAGCATTACCCTTAGTTTTTTTCTTTTTTTGTGTTCTAGGGTGGTAGGTTTAGAATTTGAGCCTTGCCTAAAAAAGGCACTATGGGGGTGGCAAGAGCTTTTGCCAATATCCGGAATCCCAGGGGTGACAGGTGCAAGCCGTCCCTTGAGAAGCAGCGTGGCTTGTCCAGCATGTCATCCCAGGCAGACAGACATTGGATCCCCTTTGAATGACACCAGAGTTTAAGCCAATTGTTAAAGCTGATCATCTTATCTCTGTATTGTGGCATCATTCTTGGTGAAGGTAGGATACTGCTCAAGGTCAGGGTCATACCTGCCTGGGCTACATAATCAGAGAGCTCCTCAATGTCTCTTTTCATGTAGTCCAAGGAGGTACGTCTCAGGTCGTTTACACCAGCGTGGACAATGACTGAGTCGTATTTGTACCTGCTGTTGAGAGACCTGAGTGCTTGCGTTATGTGGCGGATTCTAGCGCCCGACAGGCAGCTTACTGTGACCTTCTCCTTACTCAGTCTGGTGAGCGGGACGTCAGTGTGTCTGACTATGGAGTCACCAATGACTAGTGTGTCTGGCATTGTGTTTGGCCTTAAGGGCTGTGACTGTTTGACACTCTGACTGTGAGGTCTATGTGTTGCAGGTGTTGTGTTCTGAGGTGGTGGTTGTTTGGGTGTCTGCTTTGGTGGCCTCTGCTGTTTTGGTAGATTTTTGATCAGAGCTGCCGAGTATGTCTTTGTGTGTTTATGTGTATGATTTGAGGTTGTGATGGTACTATGTGAGACTGGGTCTATAGTGTGTGTGGTAACCTTCTCCTCCTGACTGGTCTTGCCAGTCCTATGTTGAGAGAGCTCAGCCTCCAGTTTGGCCGTATAGTTGCATCTCTCGCATGTATTTGTGTTTTGTGGGAGGAGGAGAGGGTTGTCTGTGTACATGAGGCAATTGTAACATTGCCTCAATATTCCCAGGTTCACCAGCTGAGCAGGAGAGGACACTAGCAACTGATCCCTCGACATGCTAGAAAAAACTTTAAAAGAGATTCCGGGGGACGTGGGTGACCGAGAAATGGGGGTTTGCCTTTTTGGGGTGCTATCTATAAGAGTGCCGTATCAAGGTAATAAGTACTGTAGGAGCAAGTGCTAGGTTTAACAGATAGAGAAAAGTCTACTTGGAGTCAAGTAGAGATGATCTTTTTAGGTATTAGAGAAAGTGCTAGTAACAGGGATGCTTAAAGGTAAGATTGAAAAGAATGCACTCTGCAGTGTGCACTAGAGAAGTTAGATATGAAAGTAGGTAACTTGAGTTTTACCTGTTTAAAAAGTTAAGGTTTAGTGGAGAGTTACTATTTTTAAAACAGCAAGATGGACTGAAAGGGGTGGTTACTTTTGTATTTTGGTACTATGAAATACTGTAGGATGGCCAATAAATTTAAATAACTGAAGGGGTGGGATTTCAAAAGT
This sequence comes from Protopterus annectens, assembly GCF_019279795.1. Taxonomy (NCBI): domain Eukaryota; kingdom Metazoa; phylum Chordata; order Ceratodontiformes; family Protopteridae; genus Protopterus; species Protopterus annectens. Next base: position 158,125,678 of record NC_056748.1, on the reverse strand, counting down.
GATGGTTTTGTGATTACTCACATAAGCCAGTGAAAGTAGAGAGAAATGAGATATATGGTCAGATTAACATAAGAGGCGGGCAACTAGACTCAGAACAGAGAGAGCTGTGGTCTCTTTTGAAGTTTTAATATGCTGTTAAAACAGAATGCAAGCAAAATACAAGGTAAAGAAAACAAACTACAGTATTCAAAATATAGAAAGGCAATACAGAAATACAAAAAATAACAGCAAACTAACCTTTCCTTCACAGCAAAGTGTAGCAGAGTCTGGATGAGCCTTTCTGGTAAAGCTCTGAAATGTTTTAGTTTACTCCTTAAATAGAAATTTTAGTTCCTAGCTCCACCCCCTCTGTTAACAAGTGATTAACCTTAAGTGACCTCTTCTGTCTTATGAATGAGTCCTTAATTAATCAGTTCTTATTTCTGCCTGACTCAGACAAGTTCAGAGCTCTGCCCTTTGGTCTCGCCACAACCCCCAGGGTGTTCAAGTTTATGGTAGTGGTCACGGCTCACCTGAAACATCTAGGATTCCAGGTGTCTCCATATCTAGATGACTGGCTCCTCATTGCCACCACCGAGCATTAACTAATAAAAGCTTGGGACTACACAATTCAAACCTGTTCCCAGCTAGGCATCACCATAAACTACGAAAAGTCTGCCTTGTTAGTCTGTTACCTTCATGGGGCAGACTTCGATACAAGAGCCATGATAACAAAGCTGCCTCAAGACAGGGTGTCAGCCATTCGTCAGCAAGTTTAGTTTCTCATAAAAAAGGCGAGAGTTTAGGCAAGAGAAGTATTGCAGGTCTTGGGCTCAATGGCCACAGCAGTTTCTCTAGTCCCTATGGCTCGCTTCCACATGAGGATTCTGCAGTGGCTTCTTTTCGCTCAGTGGTGTTTCCAGGATTTACCAATGTCACACATGATCTCAATCATGTAATCTTGCAAAAAGGACTTAGTATGGTGACTTGTCACCCCCAGTTGACTCTGGGCAGACCCTTTCTAGGCCCCCATCCAGTAGCCACAGTGACCATGGATGCCTCCCAGATGGGGGGGGGGGGCATTATCTGGGACAGACTGTGCAAGGAATGTGGCAACCTCACGAGTACCACTTGCACATCAATGTTCTAGAGATGAGAGCAGTGCTTCTGGCATTGCAAGCACTTCAAGACTCTCTACCTATTGGAACCATTGCAATTCAGACAAGACAGTATGTCAGTGGTATGGTACATCAACAAGAAGGGTGGGACCAGATCTTACCCCTTATGTCGGGAGGCCCTTCGAGTATTGCAATGGGGGATGTCTTCCCAACGTTTTCTGATTGTGGCGCACATTCTCGGGAAATCCAGTGTGATAGCAGACATGCTCACCAGGGCTATCCTCATGCCTCACAAGTGGTCCCTGATTTTTTGCAAATGGGGCCAGCCATGCTGCAGTCTTTTTGCCACTCCCCTCAGCAACAAATGCAGCAGCTGCTTTGCCTTAGTCCCTCCACCGGGACAGTCACCCGGAGATGCATTTGTTCGCAATTGGCCTCCGGGACTACTTTATGCCTTTCCACCTTTTCCTCTGATCTCAAAGGTACTTCAGAAAGCAAAGTTGATGGGTTGCAAATTCATTCTCATTGCTCCTTACTGGCTTCATCAGATATGGTTTCCATTTCTCCGCCATCATCTACAAGTGGAGCCTTGGATACTGGACCCAGTTCCGGACCTCCTGATGCATCAGTCAGGCGTGCTCCATCCCTCCCTCCAAACTCTTAAGCTGACTGCTTGGTTTCTCCACTTTCAGTCTTAGCCAGGCTCCCCAACATTTCCCCGACAGTACAACACATCCTGGTGTCCTCTCACAAGCCCACTACTAGGAAGTTTTACACTAGCAAATGGAAGAGGTTCTCTTATTGGGCAAAAAATAATGATATTAATCCCTTCACTGCTCCTGTTCCCAAGATTCTTGATTTCATGGCCGAAACTTTCAAATGAGGGGCAGCTGCAGCTACTATTAGGGTCCAACTGGCTGCCATCTCCAATGTTCATGTGGGAGAGTTGGGCTGTAACATCATGTCCCATACGCTGTGCAGAGCATTCTTACGAGGTACAACCCTTTTAGGCGTCCGGTAAGAGAACCCCCCCAGACCTAAACTTGGTTTTAGCCTCTCTGGTTCTTCCACCCTTTGAACCAGCAGCATCGTGTCCCCTGAAATTTCTATCTTGGAAAACCCTTTTCTTGGTTGCCATCACCTCAGCTAGACAGGTTTCTGAATTACATGCTTTATCCATTTGCCCACCATATCTCATTTTTCACAAAGATAGTCTCTCTCTCAGAACCAATCCCTCCTTCTTGCCAAAGGTATGTTCAGAGTATAATTTAAATCAGTCCATTGAGCTTCCTTTATTCTTCCCCAATTATGGCAACAAGGCAGAGTATAGACTCCACCAACTGGATGTTCATAGACAATTATGTTTTTATTTACTCAGGACCAAAGACTTAAGAAAATCAGATCAATTGTTTGTATCCTTTACTGACAATAAACAAGGTTCTCCAGTTTTAAAAGTGACCTTATCAAAATGGCTGTCGGACGCAATCCATTATTCTTATGATTTGCGTAAAAAAAAGCTTCCAGGGAAAGTCAGAGGACACTCAACCAGGGCCTTAGCTACCTCTGTTGCCTTCCAAGCCAAATTGCCTTTAGAGTCCATCTGTGCAGCAGCAACATGGGCAAATCCCCATACCTTTATCACTCATTACAAAGTGGATGTGGTCTCCCGGAACAGGGCATCCTTTGGTTCCACGGTCCTGAAGAGTTTGTTCCAGTGAGCCACCCAAGAACCAGGTGCTGGGGACACAGTCCCATCAAGCAAGAATGAAGGCAAAATGGGACAACACAACATAAAGAAGTTATGTACCTACCATAACGTTGCATGTTTGTTGTCCTTCATGTAGCCTTCCCCCTTCCTGGAGGATCAGGAGGAATTCCTTTCCTTGTTTACGCTGGCTGTGTTTCCTGTTACATACTAGGTAAGTTATAACCAAACACCAAACGAAACCAAGAAAATACGAAACCAGCAACAGCAACAGAGTGAAACCAGAAATAGCGTAACACAACTTTATTTTCCGCTTTCGTCCGTAGACTTCATCAGAATGCAGAAAAGTAACAAAATCATGCCTTAAATACAACAGCTTAATTTAATCAGTAATGATCATCATTCAATTAACCTTTTAATGATTTAAAAATATAATAATAAATATCAAATGAATATTAAAAAATGTTACAAAAATATGTATGCATATAAAAAATGCTTATCAGAGTCATTTTATGTGATATGTAAACAAATAAAATCATTGGTTTTATCCACCCTCAATTTTTGGTGTTTCAAATAACATTTTACATTAATGGACTCATTAAGCCCAGGGGGGTGGTCTGACTTTAATTTGATTTGCCAGTAGGTTTCCCTCTCTAACAAAAAGTTTTTAAAATCCCCCTCCCTCATATCTTTATACCATACTTCTAAGATAGAAAATAAAAATTTGTTAAAATCCCTACATACAATGCTGTGTTTGAAGAGAGCATTTTTATCATCCTTCATCTTAATACAGTACAAATGCTCCCTAATACGTATTCTAAGCTCCCTCGTTGACATTCCTATATAAAATGCGGGGCAAGAAGAGCACAAAGCTATGTATACTATGCCAGAGGTACGGCAATTTACATAGCCCGGTACCGAAAAAACTTTATCGGAAGTGATGACAGAAATATAGGGTCCAACAGAAATGTACCTACACATGTTGCACCCATTGCAACAGTGCATCCCTTTCTTAACTGTTAATCTGTTATCCTTGGAAACCCTACTTTGTGTCAGAATACTTTTTAAATTGCATTCATTTCTCTGAACAACCCATGGTTTGTCACCTAAAATATGGCACATTTCTGAATTACCTCTGATTACCCTCCAATTTTTATTCAAAATATCCTTAATATGTTTTGTATCGGAGCTCATTCCCAAAGTACACACTGTACCAGTAGTTAATATGCTGTTGGTTTTGACTGGCTTAGTATTACTCTTGTTATTCGTTAAACACAATATAGGTGCAAAATCAGTGTTGCGTCTATTAAAAACATCTGTGGCAATGTCAATAAGTTCAACCAATGGAAAACCTCTGTCTGTGAAAAGGGAAATGATGAAACCAAATTCATTTAAGGCATCAGAATATTTGGACGTCAGACGACTAGCTCTGATGAACTGGCCTTTGGGAATGTTTGAAATTACATGTTTTGGGTGCCCACTGCTGTAATGAAGGTACCCATTATTAAAAGTTTGTTTTCTATGAATAGTACTATGTAATCTCCTTTCATCATGGTCCCAAAATAAATTAACGTCCAAAAAATCTATATTAGCACCATTGCCGCCTATGGTGAATTGGATGAATGTTGAGTAGGAATTCATGTCTTTGAGAAACAAATCTAAATTCAAATCCTTACGATCCATAATGAAAAACAAATCGTCTAAAAAACGACAATGGAACATAATATGATACTTCTTAGATAATATAGGCATGAAATCACACTCCCACATGGCCATAACTATATTAGCATATGCAGGAGCAGCTGGAGAACCCATAGCTGCTCCTTTCTTTTGTCTGTAATAAGTCTGTTCAAACACAAAAAAATTATTTTCTAAAATCATCTCTAAAAACCTGCATATTAAAGAGACTGTTCTTGGTGAAAAACCATGATAATGTCTCGATAAATAATTATTCACTGCTTCTATTCCTAATTCATGAGGAATACACGAATACAGTGAAACTACATCCGCAGTAACCATCACATGTAACATGGGATCAAAACAAAATGTTGTCAGAAATGTATTTAATTTTATTAAAAAATGCCAAGAATCTTTTAAAAAAGACATTTCTTCTTGAATGGTAGAACCAAGTAGTGCATCAATGACGAGAGCCAAACCTTCAGTGATGGAATGTGGTGAAGACACAATTGGTCTCAAAGGGGGATTTGATAAAGATTTATGAGATTTGGGAATTCCAAAAAATACCCCAATACGTGGATGTTCAATGATACAGAAATCATACAATTCACCACTGATGTCACCTTCCATGAAGGCTTCATATAAATATGAATATATGGCTCCTTGTCGTTTATGTATCTCAAAAAGGGAAATTAATTCATATTCTTCTGTATTGTTGAGAACTTTCAAAATCCCTTCTCTGTAGGATTCCGTTGTCATAACCACAATGTTATTACCTTTATCACTTTTCATGAATCTCATCCTATCACATAATAATTTCAAATTATGCAAAGCCTTCATCTCATTACCTGTAAGGTTATGGTCTATTTGTCGTTTCCCATTTAACAAATGTGCAACATCTTGTAAACAAAATTCCTCAAAGATGTTTAATGTGTGATGTAACCTAGGACTATAAGTAGATGGTTTTAAAAAAACCTTGTTAGTTCTAGATACATCATGCAACAAATACTGCAGGTTAAGCTTTCTCACATATTTTTTTATATCTACAGTAGTTTTAACATATTCAGCCTTAAATCTGGGTACAAAATTCAACCCCAATTTTAAAACGTCCAGCTCTACAGAAGAAAAAACATGATCCGTCAAATTTATGACACTGAGAGAACTACTAGAATGATCTAAGTCTCGTCCCCCGACGACTGGGAATTCAAAAAAGTCCGACTTCTAGTAATGACAGTCTTTAATGTCTGTTGTTTTTTATTATTGATGTTATTAGAACCCGTAGAGGACGTTCCCAAGGAACTACCAGCACTATTTGCATTTGAACTAACATTTGACTTATTGCCAATAGATTTGTCAGTACCATGTATAATGGTATCAGTTCCCAAAACAAAATCAATGTCAGTGTCTTTTTCAACAGGTGCTGTACGTTCTCCGTTCCCCCTTGGAACATGTGTTTCATTACCTACTCTCTTTAATGGTGCCCCAAACGCACCTGCTGGTTGAAACACTAAAGAGCTTTTGGCAATGTGTCCTGTTGGTTTATAATGGCTAGTGGACCCGACTTTCTTTGTCACGTAACCATTTGGTTGCCCAATATTTTGACGGTCATTGTTGTAGACCCTGGTGTTTTTGTTTTTATCAAACGGGCCGAAGTTAAGGAAAACGGCATTTGATTCATATGCCTGAATGTCCCGTAACAGTTTGTTATGCTTTCTGTTGACATTTTCATTAAAAGACTGATCTAAATCATGCAATAACCTGTCAAAAAATTCCCCAAATTCAGTATCATTAAACTCTTCCCTGAAAAATAATTCCAGAGAAAGAATTTCTTCCTTAACCAGTGATAATTTTTTGATGTTATTGTCCACCAACAGGTTTAAGAATTTTAAACCCGCTTCGTTAAAGAACCCAGTCAGAGTCTGAAAAAACGGATCTTCCGTTTGTACTCCATTGGGGCACTTGAAAAACCTTAGCCCCTTTGGAACAATCTGCAACTCTAAACATCTCGTGAAATAACAATTTTCAAGATAAATGGAGTTGTACCTTTGAAGCAGCTTGTAAAAATGTTCCCGTTTTTCAGAAAAGTTCCGGTGCCACATTGTGTTGTTATTAGTTCCTTCTTGTTTACCCAAGGACCCAAAAGGATTTTCCGCACGGTCAAAGAAATGTTTCAACGTCGCCTGACCAATGATGCGTTGTTCCCTCATGCCTGCGACCGTAGCACCGGTGGTATTATTTGCAACCTTTGGTGGGTTATCTAAACATATGACAGTGTCCAATTCTTGGAAGGAACCTACCGGACTAGATGCTTTAATTGTGGGTTCTTTACCATTAGCATTGGTAATAAGGATTTGCAATGACCCCTTTATATCAGCCAAGGTGCTTAATAACAATGCGCCAAAATTTATGTTGTCAGTTGACGGTGTGGGATGGATGCTCAAGTTGAGTAGAGGATCCTCTGCCGCTTCTGCCATGGTGAACTGCAACAAGTAAAAACCAAACACCAAACGAAACCAAGAAAATACGAAACCAGCAACAGCAACAGAGTGAAACCAGAAATAGCGTAACACAACTTTATTTTCCGCTTTCGTCCGTAGACTTCATCAGAATGCAGAAAAGTAACAAAATCATGCCTTAAATACAACAGCTTAATTTAATCAGTAATGATCATCATTCAATTAACCTTTTAATGATTTAAAAATATAATAATAAATATCAAATGAATATTAAAAAATGTTACAAAAATATGTATGCATATAAAAAATGCTTATCAGAGTCATTTTATGTGATATGTAAACAAATAAAATCATTGGTTTTATCCACCCTCAATGTAAATTGCCGTACCTCTGGCATAGTATACATAGCTTTGTGCTCTTCTTGCCCCGCATTTTATATAGGAATGGTCAACGAGGGAGCTTAGAATACGTATTAGGGAGCATTTGTACTGTATTAAGATGAAGGATGATAAAAATGCTCTCTTCAAACACAGCATTGTATGTAGGGATTTTAACAAATTTTTATTTTCTATCTTAGAAGTATGGTATAAAGATATGAGGGAGGGGGATTTTAAAAACTTTTTGTTAGAGAGGGAAACCTACTGGCAAATCAAATTAAAGTCAGACCACCCCCCTGGGCTTAATGAGTCCATTAATGTAAAATGTTATTTGAAACACCAAAAATTGAGGGTGGATAAAACCAATGATTTTATTTGTTTACATATCACATAAAATGACTCTTGATAAGCATTTTTTATATGCATACATATTTTTGTAACATTTTTTAATATTCATTTGATATTTATTATTATATTTTTAAATCATTAAAAGGTTAATTGAATGATGATCATTACTGATTAAATTAAGCTGTTGTATTTAAGGCATGATTTTGTCACTTTTCTGCATTCTGATGAAGTCTACGGACGAAAGCGGAAAATAAAGTTGTGTTACGCTATTTCTGGTTTCACTCTGTTGCTGTTGCTGGTTTCGTATTTTCTTGGTTTCGTTTGGTGTTTGGTTTTTACTTGTTGCAGTTCACCATGGCAGAAGCGGCAGAGGATCCTCTACTCAACTTGAGCATCCATCCCACACCGTCAACTGACAACATAAATTTTGGCGCATTGTTATTAAGCACCTTGGCTGATATAAAGGGGTCATTGCAAATCCTTATTACCAATGCTAATGGTAAAGAACCCACAATTAAAGCATCTAGTCCGGTAGGTTCCTTCCAAGAATTGGACACTGTCATATGTTTAGATAACCCACCAAAGGTTGCAAATAACACCACCGGTGCTACGGTCGCAGGCATGAGGGAACAACGCATCATTGGTCAGGCGACGTTGAAACATTTCTTTGACCGTGCGGAAAATCCTTTTGGGTCCTTGGGTAAACAAGAAGGAACTAATAACAACACAATGTGGCACCGGAACTTTTCTGAAAAACGGGAACATTTTTACAAGCTGCTTCAAAGGTACAACTCCATTTATCTTGAAAATTGTTATTTCACGAGATGTTTAGAGTTGCAGATTGTTCCAAAGGGGCTAAGGTTTTTCAAGTGCCCAATGGAGTACAAACGGAAGATCCGTTTTTTCAGACTCTGACTGGGTTCTTTAACGAAGCGGGTTTAAAATTCTTAAACCTGTTGGTGGACAATAACATCAAAAAATTATCACTGGTTAAGGAAGAAATTCTTTCTCTGGAATTGTTTTTCAGGGAAGAGTTTAATGATACTGAATTTGGGGAATTTTTGACAGGTTATTGCATGATTTAGATCAGTCTTTTAATGAAAATGTCAACAGAAAGCATAACAAACTGTTACGGGACATTCAGGCATATGAATCAAATGCCGTTTTCCTTAACTTCGGCCCGTTTGATAAAAACAAAAACACCAGGGTCTACAACAATGACCGTCAAAATATTGGGCAACCAAATGGTTACGTGACAAAGAAAGTCGGGTCCACTAGCCATTATAAACCAACAGGACACATTGCCAAAAGCTCTTTAGTGTTTCAACCAGCAGGTGCGTTTGGGGCACCATTAAAGAGAGTAGGTAATGAAACACATGTTCCAAGGGGGAACGGAGAACGTACAGCACCTGTTGAAAAAGACACTGACATTGATTTTGTTTTGGGAACAGATACCATTAAACATGGTATTGACAAATCTATTGGCAATAAGTCAAATGTTAGTTCAAATGCAAATAGTGCTGGTAGTTCCTTGGGAACGTCCTCTACGGGTTCTAATAACATCAATAATAAAAAACAACAGACATTAAAGACTGTCATTACTAGAAGTCGGACTTTTTTGAATTCCCAGTCGTCGGGGGACGAGACTTAGATCATTCTAGTAGTTCTCTCAGTGTCATAAATTTGACGGATCATGTTTTTTCTTCTGTAGAGCTGGACGTTTTAAAATTGGGGTTGAATTTTGTACCCAGATTTAAGGCTGAATATGTTAAAACTACTGTAGATATAAAAAAATATGTGAGAAAGCTTAACCTGCAGTATTTGTTGCATGATGTATCTAGAACTAACAAGGTTTTTTTAAAACCATCTACTTATAGTCCTAGGTTACATCACACATTAAACATCTTTGAGGAATTTTGTTTACAAGATGTTGCACATTTGTTAAATGGGAAACGACAAATAGACCATAACCTTACAGGTAATGAGATGAAGGCTTTGCATAATTTGAAATTATTATGTGATAGGATGAGATTCATGAAAAGTGATAAAGGTAATAACATTGTGGTTATGACAACGGAATCCTACAGAGAAGGGATTTTGAAAGTTCTCAACAATACAGAAGAATATGAATTAATTTCCCTTTTTGAGATACATAAACGACAAGGAGCCATATATTCATATTTATATGAAGCCTTCATGGAAGGTGACATCAGTGGTGAATTGTATGATTTCTGTATCATTGAACATCCACGTATTGGGGTATTTTTTGGAATTCCCAAATCTCATAAATCTTTATCAAATCCCCCTTTGAGACCAATTGTGTCTTCACCACATTCCATCACTGAAGGTTTGGCTCTCGTCACTGATGCACTACTTGGTTCTACCATTCAAGAAGAAATGTCTTTTTTAAAAGATTCTTGGCATTTTTTAATAAAATTAAATACATTTCTGACAACATTTTGTTTTGATCCCATGTTACATGTGATAGTTACTGCGGATGTAGTTTCACTGTATTCGTGTATTCCTCATGAATTAGGAATAGAAGCAGTGAATAATTATTTATCGAGACATTATCATGGTTTTTCACCAAGAACAGTCTCTTTAATATGCAGGTTTTTAGAGATGATTTTAGAAAATAATTTTTTTGTGTTTGAACAGACTTATTACAGACAAAAGAAAGGAGCAGCTATGGGTTCTCCAGCTGCTCCTGCATATGCTAATATAGTTATGGCCATGTGGGAGTGTGATTTCATGCCTATATTATCTAAGAAGTATCATATTATGTTCCATTGTCGTTTTTTAGACGATTTGTTTTTCATTATGGATCGTAAGGATTTGAATTTAGATTTGTTTCTCAAAGACATGAATTCCTACTCAACATTCATCCAATTCACCATAGGCGGCAATGGTGCTAATATAGATTTTTTGGACGTTAATTTATTTTGGGACCATGATGAAAGGAGATTACATAGTACTATTCATAGAAAACAAACTTTTAATAATGGGTACCTTCATTACAGCAGTGGGCACCCAAAACATGTAATTTCAAACATTCCCAAAGGCCAGTTCATCAGAGCTAGTCGTCTGACGTCCAAATATTCTGATGCCTTAAATGAATTTGGTTTCATCATTTCCCTTTTCACAGACAGAGGTTTTCCATTGGTTGAACTTATTGACATTGCCACAGATGTTTTTAATAGACGCAACACTGATTTTGCACCTATATTGTGTTTAACGAATAACAAGAGTAATACTAAGCCAGTCAAAACCAACAGCATATTAACTACTGGTACAGTGTGTACTTTGGGAATGAGCTCCGATACAAAACATATTAAGGATATTTTGAATAAAAATTGGAGGGTAATCAGAGGTAATTCAGAAATGTGCCATATTTTAGGTGACAAACCATTGGTTGTTCAGAGAAATGAATGCAATTTAAAAAGTATTCTGACACAAAGTAGGGTTTCCAAGGATAACAGATTAACAGTTAAGAAAGGGATGCACTGTTGCAATGGGTGCAACATGTGTAGGTACATTTCTGTTGGACCCTATATTTCTGTCATCACTTCCGATAAAGTTTTTTCGGTACCGGGCTATGTAAATTGCCGTACCTCTGGCATAGTATACATAGCTTTGTGCTCTTCTTGCCCCGCATTTTATATAGGAATGTCAACGAGGGAGCTTAGAATACGTATTAGGGAGCATTTGTACTGTATTAAGATGAAGGATGATAAAAATGCTCTCTTCAAACACAGCATTGTATGTAGGGATTTTAACAAATTTTTATTTTCTATCTTAGAAGTATGGTATAAAGATATGAGGGAGGGGGATTTTAAAAACTTTTTGTTAGAGAGGGAAACCTACTGGCAAATCAAATTAAAGTCAGACCACCCCCCTGGGCTTAATGAGTCCATTAATGTAAAATGTTATTTGAAACACCAAAAATTGAGGGTGGATAAAACCAATGATTTTATTTGTTTACATATCACATAAAATGACTCTGATAAGCATTTTTTATATGCATACATATTTTTGTAACATTTTTTAATATTCATTTGATATTTATTATTATATTTTTAAATCATTAAAAGGTTAATTGAATGATGATCATTACTGATTAAATTAAGCTGTTGTATTTAAGGCATGATTTTGTTACTTTTCTGCATTCTGATGAAGTCTACGGACGAAAGCGGAAAATAAAGTTGTGTTACGCTATTTCTGGTTTCACTCTGTTGCTGTTGCTGGTTTCGTATTTACTAGGTAAGTTAACCATGCCTCGTTTCTTTCCTCTTTCCTTCCTACCCTTGAATGTGTAAGAGCTTAGTAAAATTTGTATTTACTATGATTGTCTAGTGCGGGCTATCACAAATGAGATCTAGGTAGCTACCGTTAGGCATGTTGGGTTAGGGGTTAGCCTCGAGCCAGTATAAGCACTCGAGCTATAGTAAATCGGCCGAGTCGGAGCCGAGGATCTGGGGGTGGTGTAGCCCCCACATAATTGCAGTGTATTAAATACTTGTGTATCCATTGAAACATATAACGTCAGTAAAAACTAGTTGCAAAATGTGGGGGGCTGTGCCCCCCACCCCCTAACTTTATATTCTCACGCCAGGGTCTCCCAAATGTAATTCGACCAAAAGCAGTAGACCCCTATATATATATATATATATATATATATATATATATATATATATATATATATATATATATATGGGTTCATGTTAGTACATGGACAAGTCGGAAGATCGACATTCACTCCACCGACACATGAAATAATCGAAACCGCAAACACGGACATTTAACAGGTAAGAGTTTTAATTTCGCTAATCATGCCTACCATGTTTTAGTAAGTGTGGCAGTGTTATGCATGTGTGGTAGGCATGATTAGCGAAATGTAAACCTCTTACCTGTTAAATGTCCGTGTTTGCGGTTTCAATTATTTCATGTGTCGGTGGAGTGAATGTCGATCTTCCGACTTGTAGATGTACTAACATGAACCCATATATATATATATATATATATATATATATATATATATATATATGTATATATATGTATATATATATATATATATATATATATATATATATATAGTTAGGTCTTTTTAAAATCCTTATTGTACAGCAATATTACTCTTGCTCTTTCAGTGGATTTGTAATTTTTTGATCATCTTGTTTTATTGAATTCCTCGTACACTTTTTGACTTCACCATTTATAAAATACTACTGAAAATCCATCTTAACCCACTTGCTTCCCTCCTTTCTTTAATTTCTCATTCACTTTCTGTACTTTCATTACAGTCTTACCATCTTTTTTTCTGTTTATTAATATTTTCCAACCTGTCTTCAGTTTCATTGCTTAGTTTCCTGTTGTATAATTCTGTTTTTTATTTTAAACACTTTTATTAATTTATCACTTAAGACATAGGCACACATAAAGTAACAGAAAAGAAAAATTGTATTAACATTTCTTTCCGTTTACACAGATCATACATTACATAATGATCTTCCTGCTGCTCACTGCTGCAGTAGCTTAAGCTTATACGGGTTATGTCCTGCAAGGAAATAACAGCCGGGCAGCTTCCAAATCTTCAGGGTGCCTTCCATGCACCCAAACCATTAGGTAGCTCAAGGTGAGCTAGTTAAAAAGCTTTGGGCACCAGGCCCTTCAGACCTTACCTGCACCCTCCTCTGAGGATCGATGGTCAGTTTCTGCTGTTCCTTTTTTGGGCAGATAAGTTCCCTTTGGGGGAAAAAAAAGGTATTTAAAAAAGTTTGTTAGATAACACTTTCCTGTTCAGGAAATTTATTTTAAAGCTAAATGTTTGCGTGATTAAGTGAGAGCCCTCTTTTTTTCCTGTCAGTTTAAAAGTAAATCTGGTGATGATGTTGCCTTTATTTGCTGTTCAACTTACGGGTTTTGGATCCGAGCATCAGTTGCCACTTGGCCACATACCAAAGCGTCAGGCTCCGACATCTGAACTCCACCCCTACCCACAATACTCCTGGTCTCCAAATCTCTCAGATCTCGTTTGCCATGATTCACTTTGCATCGGTTATCTAGCACTCTGAGCTCCTCAGGATTTTTCTTGAGTTTAGTGATCCTTTTTTGTACTGCTTTTAGATATCTTTATAAAATATTGTATTTCTAAATAATTCCCTTATCTGGTAGCCTTACATTTTTTTCCTTACGAAAGTAATTTTGTGTATAGTTTCCTCATGCCTTCCTTCCCCTATTTCTACCTGCTTTATAACAAAAACAAAAAAAACTTCCTTCAGCTTTCTACCTTTAGGACTTGTACTTTACTAGTCTAGTATTTTAAGTTTTGTTTGACTTTGTGTATGCACGTGCACTGTGGGCTGTTTTGTTTGTTGTCCATAGTCATATCGGATTCCAAACCTGCAGGTTTTAAAAAGTGTCACTTATGGGCACAAAATCTCACTTTCTGATGCTCACTCTTAAATGTGTCATATGCCTTGGTGTGGCTCACCTCAACTCAGCTTGCTGCATTTGTGCCTGGTTTGATCAACGGCACTCATTGACAGGCATAACAGGTTGATTTTGAAAGGCCTTCTCCTTCCAAAGCTTCAGAGTACCTTCCATGCACCCAAATCATTGGGCAGCTTGAAGTGAGCTAAGCTTAACTCCTCTTTTTTAGCCACTCCATCCACTTCATTGTCTAAAACCCCTACCAGAAAACATAAGTGCAAAAGATTTCCCAGGGGAACCTCCTGCCAAGACTCCTAGACCTTCAGAGCCGAAGCTTTTCCCCGGAGCCAGACCCAAATCCCCCTCTCCTGCAACATCCCAGGCCTGCTTCTTTTGCCTATTCTGTTAGTTCTTCATGAAGCCTTCCCGAAGCCGAGGTAGAAAACATGATGGTTATGTTTCTCAAGGCTCAAATCCATCTAGGGTTCTTGCCTGCTTCATCCCCTCCTGGATTCGCGTGCAGCGTTCTGACTTTCACTCCTCTCTCTCCTTGTCCAATCTGACCTCAGGTTTCGGAGTTATTGGGCCTGAGCCTTCCTGGAGTCGAGTTGCATCAAAAATGACAGTCTCCCTGACTCACCCAGCTCCCACAGTTTCGGAGCAGAGTGGTCCTCAGAGCCATAGCTCCAGCATCGGTTCTGAAGGGTTGGCATCAGCTAGTTTTTGGAGGTGCCTCTTCCCCTCAGGGCCTCAGTGTTTGATAGCTCATCTCTGACCCCTCACTTGGTTCTGGGGGTGGTTGGGATTCATGGGGCTTCCCTGTCAACAGCTTCAGCTCCAGGGTGCCCATGGTGTTATGATCACCCGCAGTGTTCGAGGTGGTGGAGAGGGTTCTCTCTCTACCCAGAAAAAGAGCCTCGACTTTACCTGCATCAGAGTCCAGTCCCCCTCCAGCAGCTTTTGTGCCTGAGACATCTAATGTCTCCTCTAGGACAACTTGCCAGAAAGACTTCCAGTCTGCTTCCCTCTTGGAACTCCCAGAGCTTTCCGATACCTTCTTGGTGGGGTGCTCCAGCTAGGTTCCTTGGATGCATAAGTGCAAAGGGAGGCTGTTGGATTCCCCTTTGGAATTCCTCACAGAGGACTCCGATCTCAATTAAGGGGAAGGGTCCCCTGGATCACCATCCGAGGATGTCTCCTTCAGAGACATCATTGAAGGGTGGTTGCTCTTCCAAAAGACCCAACCCAGAGGAATTAGTGTTTCTGGAAGCTTTTGGGTAAGGCCAATCTGCTTCTTGGGTATCCCCCCCATGGAGCCCAGTGAGTGGAAGGAACCAGACGCAGTGGAATTAATCCCTAAGTGGCCCAGTAAGATTCTTTGTGCCCCTTCTGACCACCCATCATTGGACTAACTGTGTTCCCTTCGATGACGTAGTAGTTGCAGCAGGCACCAAGATAGAGCTGGCCCATCAGACCTCCACTGTCCATTACCCTAGTAGGGAGTCTAGGGCTTTAGACAAGTTTGGGAAATGGGATTACACTTCAGCGAGCTTTGCATTGCAAGCGCTAAACTATTTGGCACATGTAACCAGGCTACAGAGGGACCTAATTAAGGAACTCTCTAGCTCTTTCCCAGGGTCCATGTCTGCTGAGGACCAGAAGACCTATTTTTCCAGAATGACCACCCTTCAGTCTATTTCTAGCACATCCACAAGGTGCAGGCATTGCTGCCGGACACTACACCTGGATGCTGCTGTGTGATTTCTTGGGACCCTACAAGGCGTCCTTCACCAATGCCCCTTTCAACGGATTGACTCTGTTCTGTCCAACAGTTAGAGACACTCTCTCCCAAAGTAAAAGGACGGAAAGACAGTGTCTGCTGTCGGGATCTGCTTCTCTACCCCACAGTGGACCTTTTCCAGGAACCAGCATGGAGGTAAGAAGTTGTTCTGAAAATCTCAATGTCCTTTTCAGGGTTCAGAGGGAGATATTACTCCCAAAGGCAGAGGGAGGAAATGATTATAATGGCAGATGCCATCCTTGTGGCAGATGGGGGCCCGATGAATCAAGGGTCTCAAGATTCTTTCTTGGACAGACCCAGTCAGCGTTCCTGAAGGATTGCCTGATGGCTCATCTCTGGAAGCAGTTGGGGGACATTTGTCCCTACACCCAGCAGCCTGGAAAGCCATCACAAAAGATCATTGGGTGTGAAAAATTATATCCAGAGGCTGTTCAATACCCTTTTTCCAGAAACCCTCTCCAAACAAAACTCTCTCCGATGTTCCACCCAAACAGTGGGAGGCTGCAGCATTAGAGATCTCAAAGCTGCTTTCAGAGTCATCCAAAGTGTCCTCCCAGACTAGATGGGATCAGGCATCTACTCCAGATTGTTTTTAGTGCCCAAAATGATGGGGGAACTCAGGCAGATTCTGGACCTCACCACCCTAAACAAATTTGTTGCCAACTCAAAGTTCCAAATGGTCGCAATACAGTCCATTCTGCCCTTTCTGGAGCAGAAAGACTGGATGTGCTCTATAGACCTTCAGGATGCGTGCTATCACTTCAAGGTGAACAGGCACTCTAGAAGGTTCCTCCTTTTCCGGCTAGGAGACTGTCATTATCAGTTTAGAGTACTGCCCTTTGGTCTCATCACAGCCCCCAGGGTGTTCACCAAATGCATGGCAGTTCAACTGAGACTGCATGGATTCCAGGTGTTTCCATACCTAGATGATTGGCTCCTAACTGCTGTCACCAGGCATCGACTTTTGGAAGCCAGAGGAACCTATTCCACCTGGCCTTGACCTTGGGCATCTCTAGCAACCTGAGAAAGTCGCCTCTTCAACTGGTCAATGTCGTAGACTTCATCGAAGCCCGTCTGGACACCATTTGTTCTTTAGCCCTTCTTTCTCTGGACAGAATTTCCACCTTGGGGGCTCTTGTCAAGAATATAATGGACACTCCTTCTCCCAAACAAGTCTTGTCCAAAGAGCTCTGGGTTCCATGGCGGCCATAATCACCCTGGTATCATTAGTTCATCTTCACATCAGAATACTTCAGTGGACCTTAGCAGTGCAGTGGTCTCTCCTGCTCTACCCATGAAATTAACCAATCAGAATTTCATGAGCATGCAAACATTCTCTTCTATGGTGGATCCACTCTAAGGACCTTCTACAGGGCTGCCCATTCTGTGGTTCCCTTCCTTGTAGAGACCAACTTGCATATAAACGTTCTGGATATGAGATCGGTGCTTCTTGCATTGCAAGCCCTTCATTCCTCTCTTCTCACTTAAGACTATTGCTGTTCCAACAGACAAGGAGGAACCAGGTCTTAACCCTTGTGTCAAGAGGCCATGAGGTTGTGGCATTGGGCATTTTCTTCCAACCGCTTTCTCATAGCAATGCACATTCCAGGGAAGTTGAACATCCTGTTAGACAGTCTCATCAAGACCATTCTGATGCCTCACGAATGGTCTCGGAATCCTTCAGTGGCAAATATGATCTTCCAACACCAGGTACAGCAAGTGTTTTGCCCTGTTCCACCTCGGGGTCAGTCACTGAGAGACACTCTAGTCCATGCTTGGCCCCTGGTGTGCTCTAAGCCTACCCCCCTCTTCCACTCATTCTAAAATTTCTGGAAAAAGCCCAGAGGTTGAAGTGCCAAGTGACCCTCATTGCCCCCTTTTGGCCCTGACAAGTCTCGTTCCCCTTCCTTTGGTCTCACCTAGTTTGTCCACTTTGCACTTTGGATGCCTCTCCTGATCTGTTGCCCTATCCTTCTGTCGGGATGCTCTCATCAATATCGTCTTAACCTGAAATTAACCACTTAGTTACTCCACTTCCAGTGATGGCTAGGACTCTTAGCCTTTCTTCCCCAGTTAGAACAATTTCTTTTGCAACACACAAACCATCCACGAGGAAGTTATACAATGGTAAGTGGAACAGATTCTCGATTTAGGCTCATCAGAACAATCTAGATCTTTTTACAGCTCTGGGTCCTGCCGTCTTGGACTTCCTGGCATACATTTTTCATAATGGAGCTAGTTTTTCTACAGTGAAGGTGCAACTAGTGGCCATTTCCAATTTTCATACAAGAGAAAATTCTTTATCTCTAGCTTCTTCCAAATTGTGCAAGGCTTCTTAAAAAGTACCTTTCTCTTTCATCTTCCTATTAAGGAACCCGTGCTTCCCTGGGATCTTACCTTAGTTTTACATAGTTTAGTCTCGTCCCCCCTTTGAGCCTTCAACAAAGGTCGAGTTAAAGTTCCTTATGTGGAAAACCATCTTTTGGTGGCCATTACTTCATCCAAAAGAGTATCTGAATTACAGGCTTTGTTCTGCAAGCCTCCATATTTGATTTTTCACAAGGACAGAGTTACTTTGCGCACTCACCCTTCCTTTGTGCCTAAGGTTGCTTCTGAAGCTAACATAAACCCAAGATCTGAAGTAGGGACTTCATTTGTCAGCAACCTGTGGGTCTTGGATCCGATATCGGATCCGAGCCGGCAGCTTGTTTCATAGCTAATGGATCCGAGCTCCTAGCTCCTCCGCTCACCCATAATCCCCTGCCAACCCTCCATGACCTCAGATCTAGTTTGCCGCGCTTGTGGATGGCTAGATTCCTTTGAGCTCTAGCGAATTCGTCAGTTAAGTCTGTTTTTTTAGTCAGCTTTTCTCAACAGTTAATTTTAAAAATGTGTGTAAGAGTCAGGTTCCCTGTAATTTTTATTTTTTGCATAGTTTTCCCTCCCTTAGCTGGTCGTTAGTGAGTGTGTGTTTGTGTAGCACTCCTTTTTCTTTAAAGTATGGCTGAGGCCCCAAAAGCCATTTTTTCTAAATGTACCGAGTGAGGCCATAAGCTCTCCCTGGCTGATGGCCACACTCGGTGCGTTCGGTGCCTTGGGGTTGAACACCTCACCTCAGGCTGTACCATTTGTGCAGCGTTCAACCCCAGGGCACTGAAAGAGCGGAGGTCAAAGTTGGTCCTGGCGGGACTTTTGCCCCCGGACTCGGCTCCGGCCGCCGCTGCTCCCGTGGCACTACCACAGGCTGTGGTCATTGCCACTCCTGCCCCCCTTCCTTTGGCCGGGACTCAAACTCCCGCTAAAGTGCCGGAGGACAGGGAGGCTAGGAGGGAGAAGCACCACAAACGGCGGGCCGATGCCTCCGCTTCGGCCCCGCCAGCTAAGCGGGCTTCTCCCTCCACTGCTTCTAGGTCTTCTCCTCCTCTGCTCCGATCCCCTTGCTTCTCCCCAGGGCCCGAGGAGGAGGAGGCCCGATCTCCATCGAGGTCATCGAGGTGGCATTCCAGGCCTGCCTCGGTGGCCTCGTCGAGATCAACTTTCAGCATGTCAGATGCATACTTGGACCGGATGATACGAAGATTCATCCAGGCCCAGCTGCAGATGGGAGTGCTCTTGCCTCCCCCCCCTTAGGGGGGGAGCTCGACACCCTTTTTCTCTCCAATTGCTCCTTTTCCGACCCGCTACCCGGGTTCGGAGTGTTCGAAGCCGAGCAGCGTTGGAGCCGGGGGTGGGTCGGCGCCGACAGTACTTGGTACTTCGGATCCGACCCTGCCCTCGAGTCTGTCGGATCCGACCTCTCAGAGCCGTGGCCCGAGCTTCGGATCCGAGGGATTAAGTGTGCCTTCGGCTCCATCCAGGTTGGAGCACACTGGTCCTTCGGATCAGATGGTCTAGGCGCCGGCTCCGATCCCTTCATCAGATCCGAGTGGGAGCCGGATCTCGGAGCCCATGGAGAGCAGTTCCCCCTCCAGGTCGGAGCGCACTGGTCCTTCGGATCCGATGGTCTCGGCGCTGGCTCCGATCCCTTCATCGGATCCGAGTGGGAGCCGGCTCTCTGAGCCCATGGAGAGCGGTTCCCCCTCGGCCTTCGATGTAGTCGAGAGGGCTCTGTCGAGAGCATCCGGACCCCCGGCCTTTGTCTCAGCTCCACCCTGCACTCCCTCTCTGCTAGGCCAGGCTTCCATCACCCGGCCTCAGGGACAGCCTGCTTCAATGTCCCAGGTTGTTCCATTGGAACAGGATGTTGCTGGCGAGACCTCCTCGGACAGCCCCCCCCCCCCCGAGGAAGTGCCTCGCAAGCACAAGTGCAAGAGGAGGCACGTGGACTCCCCTGAGTCCTTAACGGAGGACACAGACTTGGATGAAGGGGAAGGCTCCCCAAGATCACCCCCTGAGGATGTCTCCTTTGGAGACATCATGGAGATGCTGAGGATCAGAGGTGGGTGGTCTGCCTCCAAGGCTTCCTCCGACGAGTCCGTGTTTCTGGAGGCATTTGAAGCAGGCCCGTCTACCTCTTTGGTGTCCCCTCCGGCCGACCCCTTGGTGGACCTTATTACCACCAGGGCGTGGAAGGACCTGGACACCGCGTGGAGCCAATCCCTAAACGCCCGGACAGGATACTAAGCCCCCCCCACAGACTGGTCACACTGGAGCAAGGGTCCCCCCATAGATGCCATGTTGACGGCGGCAGCCACGAAGAGGGCACTAGCTCAGGAGAGCCCCTCAGTCCATCCACCGAGCAAGGAGTCCCACTTGATGGACCGCTTAGGGAAGCGAGTTTTTAGTTCAGCGACCTTTTCGGTAAGGTCTCTGAACTATATGGCACATGTCATCAGGATGCAGCGGGATCTTATCAAAGAATACGCTGCCTCCCCCCCTGAGTCCATGTCGGCGGAGGACAAACAATTGTACTCCACCCGAATGGCCACTCTGAGATCCATTTCAAATACCTCTATGCGGCTATTGTCCCACGCCACCGAGGGAGCCGCTAGCAGAGCGTGCCTAGTCATGAGACATCAGGCCTGGCTCCGTCATTGTGACTTTGCGGAGC
Organism: Protopterus annectens; assembly: GCF_019279795.1. Lineage (NCBI taxonomy): Eukaryota > Metazoa > Chordata > Ceratodontiformes > Protopteridae > Protopterus > Protopterus annectens. Next base: position 158,104,738 of record NC_056748.1, on the reverse strand, counting down.
CCTTTAAAGCGTCCTTTGCGAACACCCCTTTCGATGGTTCTGCCCTGTTTGGCAAAACGGTTCGTGAGACACTTGTCCAGAGCGAGAATGATGGGAAGACGTTGCCTGCCGTTGGAGTCCGCTTCTCTGCTCCCCAGCGGTCCTTTTTGAAGAACCAAAAGGGTCAGAAGAAGATGTGGTTCTGGACATCGCAACATTCCCAACCCGCTCCGGACAACCAGTCCTTCCGTGGCAGAGGAGGACAAGGGAGGACGCCGCCCCAGGGGCAGAGGGGCTCCGAGGAACTTTGGGTCCAGAGAACCTTTCTTTGACCAGCCCACACAGCAGCCATGAAGGGTTGCCCGACTGCTCCACTCTGGAGGCAGTCGGGGGGCGCTTCTCGGAGCACCTAGCAGCATGGGAGTCCATCACGACAGACCGCTGGGTGCTTTGAATTATATCCAGAGGATACAAAATCCCATTACTTCATGTCCCCAAATTCAAGAACCTCCCCAATGTACCACCCGATCAGAGGGAGGCTGCAGCCGCAGAGATTCAGCAGCTGCTAAGAAAGAGAGCCATCCAGCCCATCCCCCAAGACCAGCTCGGATTAGGGTTCTACTCCAGGTTCTTTTTGGTGCCAAAAAAGATGGGGGACTTGAGACCGATTCTAGATCTGTCCCGTTTGAACCTGTCAGTAACCAAGGAAAAATTCCGAATGGTCACTCTTCAAACTATTCTTCCCTTTCTAAGGGAGAACGATTGGATGTGCTCTATAGACCTCAAGGATGCGTACTACCACATTCTAATGGACAGATGATCCAGGAGGTTCCTCCGCTTCCGGCTGGGAGCCAGTCACTTCCTGTTCAGGGTCCTTCCCTTTGGCCTCACCACAGCCCCCAGGGTGTTCACCAAGGTATTAGCAGTGATTGCAGCCCACCTGAGACTCCAGGGAATACAGGTCTTTCCGTACCTGGACGACTGGCTCCTGACCGCCCCAACAAGGCATCTATTTTGCTCAGCCAGAGATTTCTTTCTCCGCCTAGCCCCCCAGTTAGGCATCACCATCAATGCCGACAAATCCTTTCTGGCCCCGACACAAGTCATAGAATTCATAGGAGCCAGAATAGACACCAGAGATCTACGAGCCTTCCTGACGTCGGAAAGACTATGGAATTTGCAACTTCATGTGCGGGCCATCCTCCAATCAGAAACTCCACCGGCGGAATTGGTCCTGAGGGCGCTGGGCTCCATGGCGGCAGCGATTATGCTCCTTCCATGCACCCGTCTGAACATGCGGGTACTGCAGTGGGACCCTTCTAGTACAATGGTCCTTACTGTCCTTTCCTCTCCATCACCCCATTGCTATCAGCAAGGCTTGCAGGAGGGCTCTATTATGGTGGCTCCATGCTCCGGACCTCCATACGGGCCGACCCTTCTGCACCTCTCCCCCTCTCGCCACGGTGACCACGGACGCCTCCCCCCTCGGGTGGGGGGGGCATTATTCAGGCAGGACCGTCCAAGCATGTGGAACGATACGGAGACCTCCCTGCATATCAACATTCTGGAGATGAGAGCAGTGCTGTACGCGTTGCAAGGGACTTCAGAATCTCCTCCCCGTAGGAACGATTGCAATTCAGTCGGACAACATGTCGGTTGTCTGGTACATCAACAAACAGGGGGGAACCAGGTCTTACCCTCTATGCCGCGAAGCCATGAGAGTGTGGGAATGGGCGATTTCCACCAACCACTTTCTGATTGCAACGCACATTCCGGGGCGGGCCAACATCCTAGCGGACAAACTCAGCCGCACCCTTCTTACCCCGTACGAGTGGTCTCTCAACCCACTAGTAGCGAAGCAGATATTCGCAATATGGGGGCAACCCTACTGCGATCTTTTTGCCTCTCCCTCAAACACCAAATGCGGCAATTTCTTCTCTCTGATTCCCCCTCCAGGGGAAACCCCAAGAGACGCTCTGGTGCATGCTTGGCCACCCGGTCTACTTTATGCCTATCCTCCTCTACCCCTGATGCTGCAGCTCTTACAGAAAGCCTCGCGGTTGGGGAGCAGGATGATCCTCATTGCCCCATTCTGGCCTCGGCAAATTTGGTTCCCTTACCTGTGGTCTCACCTAGTGAATCCCCCTTGGATTCTGGATCCCAGTCCGGATCTAATCTCCCATCCGTCGGACTTACCGACCCCAAATCTGGACAATCTGAAGCTGACTGCTTGGTTGCTCCAGTTCCACTGCTAGTTAGGACTCCCGGTGTCTCTTCACCAGTTAAAGCCATCCTTGTGGCAGCGCATAAGCCCTCCACCAGGAAAGTGTACCGCAGTAAATGGAAATGTTTCTCCGTCTGGGCGGAGCATCATAATCTAGATCCCTTTACGGCTCCTCTTCCATCCATATTAGACTTCCTAACCAGACTTTTTCAGGAAGGCGCTAGTTGCTCAACTGTCAAAGTGCAATTGGCTGCCATCTCCCATTGCCATGTGGGACGTGACACAGGGCCCTTGATGTCAGCCAAATTGTGTAAAACCTTTCTCAAGGGCACCTTTTTGCTTAGACCCCCTATAAAAGAAGCCGTACCACCTTAGGATCTTTCACTAGTTCTTCAAGCCCTGACTGCTCCACCTTTTGAACCTGCTGCTTCAGTAGATCTCAAATACTTGTCCTGGAAAACAGCATTCCTTGTAGCCATTACTTCAGCGAAAAGAATTTCGGAGCTTCAAGCTCTTTCTGTGAAACCTCCTTACTTGATCTTTCATCCGGACAGAGTGTACCTCAGGACCAATCCCTCCTTCCTTCCCAAAATAGCATCAGAAACCAATATAAATCAATCCATAAATTTACCGGTCTTCTTTCCTAAATATCAGAATAAAGGAGAGTACAAGCTGCACTCATTAGATGTTCATAGGCAGCAGCGTTTTTATACTCATAGAACAGCTGGTCACAGGCAATCCGACCAGCTGTTCATTTCCTTTGCCAAATTTAATTTGGGGAAAGCAGTATCAAAAATCTCTCTGTCACGCTGGATTTCCCAATGTATCCTGTTAGCGTACCAAGCTTCTGGGAGACCCGCACCTGAAGGAGTTTGCGCACGTTCCACTCATTCCATCTCTACTTCTGTGGCCTTCAAATCTAGAGTTCCATTGGATGATATTTGTTCGGCAGCCACTTGGGCCTCATCTCATACCTTTATTAACCACTACAAACTGGACGTGATTTCTAGAGGGAGAGGATCCTTTGGCTCTGCGGTGCTCCGCAATATCCTTCCATGATGGCCACCCAAGATTCAGGTAGCTGGGGACTCTGTCCCACAGGTTGCTGACAAATGAAGTCCCTACTTCAGATTAAGAAGTTATGTACTCACTATAACGTTCCATCTGAGTAGGTAGCTTCATTTGTCTGCAACCACCCCCCCCTCCTTCCCCCTGGCCTTCACTGGATCTATGTGAGTTGGAATACCCTTTTTGGTACATATTGAGGGGCAAACTTGATCTGAGGTCATGGAGGGTTGGCAGGGGATTATGGGTGAAGGGAGGAGCTAAGAGCTCGGATCCATTAGCTATGAAACAAGTTGCCGGCTCGGATCCGATATCGGATCCAAGACCCACAGGTTGCAGACAAATGAAGCTACCTACTCAGATGGAACGTTATGGTGAGTACATAACTTCTTATTATAAACTTGCCTGCATTCTTTCCTAATTTTCAAAACAGAGGAGAGCATCTACTTCATATGTTGGACATACATAGACAGCTTTGTTTCTATTGGGATAGAACCAAAACTTTGAGGAAATCTAACAAACTTTTTGTTTCCTTTTCTAAGTCTGAGTTGGGTAAACCAGTTTCCAAGGTTACCCTGGCTCCATTGGATTACTAGTTGCATTAAACGTGCTTATTCCATAACATTAAGGCCTCTTCTGCTAGGTCTGTTTCCACCTTTTCAGCACTCTGGTCGAAACTTCCCATTGATGAAATTTGTGCAGCAGCTACTTGGTCAAACCATACCTTTATTTCACATTACAAACCTGACATTATTTCCAGGAATAGAGAGCATCCTTTGGTTCTGCTGTGTTCTGGAATATCATTCCTTGAGAGCCGCCCAAGTTCTTCTGTAGCTGGGGACTCTGTCCCATAGGTTGAAGAGCAAATGAAGGCAACAAAATAAGTTATGTACTCACCATAACAGTCCATCTGTGTTGTTGCCTCTCATTTGCTCTTCAACTTTCCCTCCCTCCATATTTGATTTTTCACAAGGACAGAGTTGCTTTGCGCACTCACCCTTCCTTTGTGCCTAAGGTTGCTTCTGAAGCTAACATAAACCTTCCTTCTGAAGGACCTAACAGAATTATTTGGACAAATACTTGTACTGTTTGTGCCCCTGAATTATTCCTTTCTGACTTGTCCTGTTGTCTTTAGGTGTTTTCTTTCTGTTTGTATGATATTATGTAATATAACATGGTGGCGCAAACTCGATCTGAGGGCTTTGGAGGAGAGGAGCATTATGTGTAGGGGAGGAGCTCTGATGTCCTAGCCAGAAGCATTGGTATGCAGCAGAGTCAGATCCGATGCTCTGACCTGAAACCCATAGGTTGAAGAGCAAACGAGAGGCAACAACACAGGAATGTTATGGTGAGTACATAACTTCTTTTTTAAAATATTTAAAAATACATTTTTTTTCATGTGGAAAACTTGTGTGTTTTACTTTTTGGAGGTGACAAAGTGTTTTAAAATTAAGAAGTCATGTACTCACCCTAACGTTCCATCTGAGTAGGTAGCTTCATTTGTCTACAACCTGTGGGTCTTGGATCCGATATCGGATCCGAGCCAGCAGCTTGTTTCATAGCTAATGGATCCGAGCTCCTAGCTCCTCCCCTCACCCATAATCCCCTGCCAACCCTCCATGACCTCAGATCAAGTTTGCCCCTCAATATGTACCCAAAAAGGGTATTCCGACTCACATAGATCCACTGAAGGCCAGGGGGAAGGAGGGGGGGATGGTTGCAGACAAATGAAGCTACCTACTCAGATGGAACGTTATGGTGAGTACATAACTTCTTAATCTGAAGTAGGGACTTCATTTGTCAGCAACCTGTGGGACAGAGTCTCCAGCTACCTGAATCTTGGGTGGCCATCATGGAAGGATATTGCGGAGCACCGCAGAGCCAAAGATGCTCTCCCTCTAGAAATCATGTCCAGTTTGTAGTGGTTAATAAAGGTATGAGATGAGGCCCAAGTAGCTGCCGAACAAATATCATCCAATGGAACTCTAGATTTGAAGGCCGCAGAAGTAGAGATGGAACGAGTGGAATGTGCGCGAACTCCTTCAGGTGCGGGTCTCCCAGAAGCTTGGTACGCTAACAGGATACATTGGGAAATCCAGCGTGACAGAGATATTTTTGATACTGCTTTCCCCAAATTAAATTTGGCAAAGGAAATGAACAGCTGGTCGGATTGCCTGTGACCAGCTGTTCTATGAGTATAAAAAACGCAGCTGCCTATGAACATCTAATGAGTGCAGCTTGTACTCTCCTTTATTCTGATATTTAGGAAAGAAGACCGGTAAATTTATGGATTGATTTATATTGGTTTCTGATGCTATTTTGGGAAGGAAGGAGGGATTGGTCCTGCCTGAGGTATACTCTGTCCGGATGAAAGATCAAGTAAGGAGGTTTCACAGAGCTTGAAGCTCTGAAACTCTTTTCGCTGAAGTAATGGCTACAAGGAATGCTGTTTTCCAGGACAAGTATTTGAGATCTACTGAAGCAGCAAGTGCAAAAGGTGGAGCAGTCAGGGCTTGAAGAACTAGTGAAAGATCCCAAGGTGGTACGGCTTCTTTTATAGGGGGTCTAAGCAAAAAGGTGCCCTTGGGAAAGGTTTTACACAATTTGGCCGACATCAAGGGCCCTGTGTCATGTCCCACATGGTAATGGGGTATGGCAGCCAATTGCACTTTGACAGTTGAGCAACTAGCGCCTTCCTGAAAAAGTTCGGTTAGGAAGTCAAATATGGATGGAAGAGGAGCCGTAAAGGGATCTAGATTATGATGCTCCGCCCAGATGGAGAAACGTTTCTATTTACTGCGGTACACTTTCCTGGTGGAGGGCTTATGCGCTGCCACAAGGATGGCTTTAACTGGTGAAGAGATACCGGGAGTCCTAACTAGGAGTGGAACTGGAGCAACCAAGCCGTCAGCTTCAGATTGTCCAGATTTGGGGTCAGTAAGTCCGATGGATGGGAGATTAGATCCGGACTGGGATCCAGAATCCAAGGGGGATTCACTAGGTGAGACCACAGGTAAGGGAACCAAATTTGCCGAGGCCAGAATGGGGCAATGAGGATCATCCTGCTCCCCAACCGCGAGGCTTTCTGTAAGAGCTGCAGCATCAGGGGTAGAGGAGGATAGGCATAAAGTAGACCGGGTGGCCAAGCATGCACCAGAGCGTCTCATGTTGTCCGACTGAATTGCAATCATTCCTACAGGGAGGAGATTCTGAAGTGCTTGCAACGCGTACAGCACCGCTCTCATCTCCAGAACGTTGATATGTAGGGAGGTCTCTGTATCGTTCCACGTGCCTTGGACGGTCCTGCCTGAATAATGCCCCCCACCCGAGGCGGGAGGCATCCGTGGTCACCGTGGCGAGAGGGGGAGTGGTGCAGAAGGGTCGGCCCGTATGGAGGTCCGGAGCATGGAGCCACTATAATAGAGCCCTCCTGCAAGCCTTGCTGATAGCAATGGGGTGATGGAGAGGAAAGGACAGAAAGGACCATTGTACTAGAAGGGTCCACTGCAGTACCCGCATGTTCAGACGGGCGCATGGAAGGATCGTTATCGCTGCCGCCATGGAGCCCAGCGCCCTCAGGACCAATTCCGCTGGTGGAGTCTCTGATTGGAGGATGGCCCGCACATGAAGTTGCAACTTCGTAGTCGTTCCGACGTCAGGAAGGCTCATAGATCTCTGGTGTCTATTCTGGCTCCTATGAATTCTATGACTTGTGTCGGGGCCAGAAAGGATTTGTCGGCATTGATGGTGATGCCTAACTGGGGGGCTAGGCGGAGAAAGAAATCTCTGGCTGAGCAAAGTAGATGCCTTGTTGGGGCGGTCAGGAGCCAATCGTCCAGGTACGGAAAGACCTGTATTCCCTGGAGTCTCAGGTGGGCCACAATCACTGCTAATACCTTGGTGAACACCCTGGGGGCTGTGGTGAGGCCTAAGGGGAAGGACCCTGAACTGGTAGTGACTGGCTCCCAGCCGGAAGCGGAGGAACCTCCTGGATCGTCTGTCCATTAGAATGTGGTAGTACGCATCCTTCAGGTCTATAGAGCACATCCAATCGTTCTCCCTTAGAAGGGGAAGAATAGATTGAAGAGTGACCATTCGGAATTTTTCCTTGGTTACCGACAGGTTCAAACGGGACAGGTCTAGAATCGGTCTCAAGTCCCCCGTCTTTTTTGGCACCATAAAGAACCTGGAGTTAGAACCCTAATCCGAGCAGGTCTTGGGGGACGGGCTGGATGGCTCTTTTTCTTAGCAGCTGCTGAATCTCTGTGGCTGCAGCCTCCCTCTGATTGGGTGGTACATCGGGGAGGTTCTTGAATTTGGGGACATGAAGTAATGGGATTTTGTATCCTCTGGATATAATTAGAAGCACCCAGCGGTCTGTCGTGATGGACTCCCATGCCGCTAGGTGCTCCGAGAAGCACCCCCCCGACTGCCTCCAGAGTGGAGCAGTCGGGGAACCCTTCAGGGCTGCTGCGTGGGCCGGTCAGAGAAAGGTTCTCTGGACCCAAAGTTCCTCTGAGCCTTTCTGCCCCTGGGGCGGCATCCTCCCTGTCCTCCTCTGCCATGGAAGGACTGGTTGTCCGGAGCGGGTTGGGAATGTTGCGATTTCCGGAACCACATCTTCTTCTGACCCTTTTGGTTCTTCGAAAAGGACCGCTGGGGAGCAGATAAGTGGACTCCAATGGCAGACAACGTCTTCCCGTCCTTCTCGCTCTGGACAAGTGTCTCGTGAACCGTTTTGCCAAACAGGGCAGAACCATCGAAAGGGACGTTCGCAAAGGACGCTTTTAAGGGCTCCGCAAAGTCACAATGACGGAGCCAGGCCTGACGTCTCATGACTAGGCCCGCTCCGCTAGCTCTAGCGGCTCCCTCAGTGGCGTGGGACAATAGCCGCATAGAGGTATTTGAAATGGATCTCAGAGTGGCCATTCGGGAGGAGTACAATTGTTTGTCCTCCGCCAACATGGACTCAGGGGGGGAGGCAGCGTATTCTTTGATAAGATCCCGCTGCATCCTGATGACATGTGCCATATAGTTCAGAGACCTTACCGAAAAGGTCGCTGAACTAAAAACTCCCTTCCCTAAGCGGTCCATCGAGAGGGACTCCTTGCTCGGTGGATGGACTGAGGGGCTCTCCTGAGCTAGTTTCCTCTTCGTGGCTGCTGCCGTCAACATGGCATCTACAGGGGGACCCTTGCTCCAGTGTGACCGGTCTGTGGGGGGGCTTAGTATCCTGTCCGGGCATTTGGGGATTGGCTCCACAGTGTCCGGGTCCTTCCACGCCCTGGTGGTAATAAGGTCCACCAAGGGGTCGGCCGGAGGGGACACCCAAGAGGTAGACGGGCCTGCTTCGAATGCCTCCAGAAACACGGACTCGTCGGAGGAAGCCTTGGGGGCAGACCACCCACCTCTGATCCTCAGCATCTCCATGATGTCTCCAAAGGAGACATCCTCAGCGGGTGATCTTGGGGAGCCTTCCCCTTCATCCAAGTCTGTATCCTCAGTTAAGGACTCAGGGGAGTCCACGTGCCTCCTCTTGCACTTGTGCTTGCGGGGCACTTCCTCGGGGGGGCTGTCCGAGGAGGTCTCGCCAGCAACATCCTGTTCCAATGGAACAACCTGGGACATTGAAGCAGGCTGTCCCTGAGGCCGGGTGATGGAAGCCTGGCCTAGCAGAGAGGGAGTGCAGGGTGGAGCCGAGACGAGGGCCGGGGGTCCGGATGCTCTCGACAGAGCCCTCTCCACTACATCGAAGGCCGAGGGGGAACTGCTCTCCCAGGGCTCCAAGAGCTGGCTCCCACTCAGATCCGATGAAGGGATCGGAGCCGGCGCCGAGACCATCGGATCTGAAGGACCAGTGCACTCCGACCTGGACGGAGCCGAAGGCACACTGAATCCCTCGGATCCGAAGCTCGGGCCACAGCTCCGAGAGGTCGGATCCAACAGACTCGAGGGCAGGGTCGGATCCGAAGTACCAAGTACTGTCGGCGCCGACCCACCCCCGGCTCCGAACGCTCCGAACCCCAGTAGCGGGTCGGAGAAAGAGCAATTTGAGCGAAAAAGTGTGTCGAGCTCCCCCCCGAAGGGGGGGAGGCAAGAGCACTCCCATCTGCAGCTGGGCCTGGATGAATCTTCGCATCATCCGGTCCAAGTCTGCATCTGACATGCTGAAAGTTGATCTTGACGAGGCCACCGAGGCAGGCCTGGAATGCCGCCTTGATGACCTCGATGAAGATCGGGCCTCCTTCTCCTCGGGCCCTGGGGAGAAGCAAGGAGATCGGAGCCGAGGAGGAGGAGACCTAGAAGCAGTGGAGGGAGAAGCCCACTTAGCTGGCGGGGCCGAAGCGGAGGCCTCGGCCCGCCGTTTGTGGTGCTTCTCCCTCCGTTTCTCCCTCATAGCCTCCCTGTCCTCCAGTGCTTTAGTGGGAGTTTGAGTCCTGGCTGAAGGAAGGGGGGCAGGAGTGGCAATGACCACAGCCTATGGTAGTGCCACGGGAGCAGCGGAGGCCGGAGCCGAGTCCGGGGGCAAAAGTTCCGCCAGGACCAGCTTCGACCTCCGCTCTTTCAGTGCCCTGGGGTTGAACACTGCACAAATGGTACAGCCTGAGGTGAGGTGTTCAACCCCAAGGCACCGAACACACCGAGTGTGGCCATCAGCCGGGGAGAGCTTATGGCCACACTTGGTACATTTAGAAAAAATGGCTTTTGGGACCTCAGCCATACTTTAAAGAAAAAGGAGTGCTACACAAACACACAGGCCCCAAAAACACAAACACCCACTCACTAACGACCAGCGAAGGGAGGGAAAACTATGTAAAAAATAAAAATTACAGGGAACCTGACTCTTACACACTTTTAAAATTAACTGTTGAGAAAAGCTGACTAAAAAAACAGACTTAACTGGCAATTTCGTTAGAGCTCAAAGGATTCCAGCCATCCGCAAGCGCGGCAAACTAGATCTGGGGTCATGGAGGGTTGGCAGGGGATTATGGGTGAGGGGAGGAGCTAGGAGCTCAGATCCATTTGCTATGAAACAAGTTGCCGGCTCGGATCCAATATCGGATCCAAGACCCACAGGTTGCTGACAAATGAAGTCCCTACTTCAGATGCTATGTTTTTCTGTAAAAAAAAAAACCCAACTTTTTGCTGCTTCTTTTCTCTGGGAAAGAGGCACAATTTTTGGCTGGACTATGGAACAAATTGTTGGTCCCACAGTCAATCCTCCTTCCAGCCACAAGAAGAAAAAATTAAGCAAAAACCGCCTTTGCCACCCCATCAGGCTAGCAGTTTGCTTCAGTTGCAGGTGGGTTACCCTGCTGTTGTCAAAGCTGGCTCCTCAGACAACTCATCTTTTACCCTGAATTCCTCTGTGTTTGACCTACAGCCGCTGTGGACCAGGGGTTAGCCACATCCGCTGTGGCTGTTGTGGACAAAGGAGAGCCACTCCTGTCAGCCCTGGGAGTGGGAACAAGGAAAGCTTCCCTGTTTTGTCAGAATGTTGTGCCCATCCTTGGGGAAGCTGCTGTGGCAATTAATATCACTGTTCATAGGTAAGTAATAGGCCATTTCCTCTTACGAACCATTTTAATTCTATCCACTTTCCCTTTTTATGCTCAAAATAACCTCTCCCATCTGGTTATAGATTTGGCCTTACCTTTTCCATAGTTGAAAATTATATACTACCCCTAATGAGAATAACTAGGATATTACCATAGATAATTTAAGGGGCCCCATGCATGGGATAAAGCATTTAAGAGCTGCATTTGTCCATTAGCAGTACAGGGGGCAGTCCTAGGGTAGCTTTTCTGTTTCCCATCCATAAGTCTAAGTTGTGCTTTAAAATGGATAGGGATGAGCTTTATTTTATTTGGATGGGGAATCTGTTCCATTCCAGCAGTATCCTTTACAAAATCTACCTGTCCCTCCAAATCATTCTTGTGATGTTGTGAAAAAGGTTTAGATCCCCAGACTGAATATTTCTGATGCCATTTGACTTACTGGTGAGTAGTAAATCCATCAGTAGTGGGTTGGAGGATGCCTTGTATTCCAGACACAGGTCACCTTTTAGCAGTCTGTATGATACTGAGTATGGTGACAGTGCTTTGAGACTGTAGGTGTTGCAGTGTTATCCCTGTTTTTCCCATCAGAGAAATAGAAATGTGTCTACTCTTTCTCAAATTTCCTTGAACAGAAGTAATTTACTGGGTCTGGCTCGGGGTTTATTTGTGCTATTGATCTATCTTGTAAAATGGTTTCTGATAAAAGAAAGAGGGTTACCTCTTTTCCTGAAGAGATTCAAGATTCTGAATCTGAGCAGGAAGGTGAAAGGACAGATACATTTCTCCTCATATTTCTGGTTCAGATTCGTGAGTAGAGCTTAGTTTATGATTCTCCCTTTGGGGGCTTATCTTTCTGTGAGACTATTTCCATAGTTGGCCCCCAGTGTTTTCAGTAGAGAGAGCACTACAATTTCTCAGTCCCTCAGAAAATACTATGAGCTATTTCAGAAGGAATTTCCAGGACCTTCACCCCTTCTTCAAGTTCTGTCAGCTTTGGAGGATGTATGTGTTACTGCCTACAGTTCTCCTGATAGTCAGCCAGCTGCCTGTGAAAAGGCAGATAGGATGCATACAGTTGCTCATTTAGGTTTTATACACTCTTCCCAAACCTGACCCAACAGCTATAGCTTTAGTTAATCCTGCTGCTGCTAAACATGTTAATTCCAGTCCTAATCCTTCTGGTAAGAAAGGAAAGATGATTGATAAGTCTGGAAAAAAGTGTATGTTTCTTCATCTTTGATTTTCAAAATTTTGATTTGCCACACTCATATGTTAAGGTTTGTTCTGAGTAATTATGAACATATAAGGCATGTTTTGTGTGCAGTTACTTCTTGTGAGGAGAAATATGCCTTAAATAATGTAGTTTCCTCTGTTGAACAAGTCACTGGTCATAGTTTGCTGTATAATTCAGTTGATACTTCAAGGGCTTTGGCCATTGGTACTGTGTGGAGGAGGAATACCTAACTGCATTCTCAAAACATCTCAGATGATAACAAAAATGACATTTTAAATTTTCCTTTGGAGAGAAATTTAGTTTTTGGCCCTTCTGTTGCAGTGGTGATCAGAAAGTGTGATGAAACTTCCAAGATGGCTGCACGCTGTAACTTCAGCTCTAGCAGTATGGCAACAGAAACTGAGAAAACAGCAGCCATTGCTATTATCAGCTTGAGTAAAATTCAGTTACTGGCTAGTAAGTACACTGCCTAAATGTCAGTGAAGAAGAAATTGAGACCCTGAAAGAAAATGAGCTAGAAAATGAGAAGAGAAAACATTGACTGGGAAGAATCCTGCAACTGTTCAGCAAAAAGCAGTTCAGGCTTCAGCTTTGGTGCGAGGCATGGCTCCCAATAATCTAGAGGGGGAAAAAAGTCATGTGCTCAGAGCTGAAATGAAGGAGTATATCAACTCAAAGGGTGGAAAAATGAAATATTAAGATGAGTGATAAAACTGCAGGAATCAAAGGTCAAAATGATGAAAAGGCTGGCTGAGTATGAGACTGTTCAATAAGAGACGTTTCAAAAAATAAAATTAGAGGACAGCATATAGGGAAAAATGTGAGGTTTTCTGCTGTACTAGAGAAACTAGAAAGAAGAGACTATTAATTTTGTGAAGACACAAATAAGCAACTGGACTGGTATTCCACAGCAGGAACTGCTAATTGAAAAGACAGGCTGTGTGTGCTCCAAGTCTGACCACAAGAAAGCAGCCAAGACCTTTATTAGTAAAAATGCAAATCTACCAGCAGAAAGAGTTGATCCTGACCAAACTGTGACAAAGGGCAAATTAGTAAAAATTGGAGACAGTAGAGGGTTTGTGGAAAATGATTATTCATTGGTAACAGAAGACAAACAAAATGTATTCCCATGATCAGGCAATGTTGAGAGGCAGATGTGAGATTCAAGCTGTTGTAGCCAGCTGTCTTTGGAGTATTTTTTTCCTGGAGAATCGCTTATTTTTTAATGCAGAGCAGGCTAAGGAGGAAATGCAAGTCTGTCTATCAAAAAGTGAGACATCAAGCAGGAGGAGACTTATCTTTTCCTCCTCTTGATAGTAAAGCACACTGATTTTGCCAGTAAAACCTTTTCCACTGTTTGAAAGCAAAATGCTTGAGAGAGAGAAAAAGCACAGGAGTTGACCAGAAGAATCAGGAATACCTTGGAATTGAACCAGAATCTTGAGTTTGTAGATGAACAGAAAGAAAACCAACAGCATGAAAGTTAGTGAATAAATGGGAGACTGCAAAGCATCAGTCAAATTTGTGAAATATGGCTGTATAAGAACTAGTGGAAAGAGTGAACTTTTGTTGACTCTGCTAAACTTGTGAGGAATTGAAAAGCATTTCCCTCACTTTGTTAATGTTTGGCAAGACTTCGGGTGGGGGTAATCTAAGTAAAGCAGTTTCTGTTTTTAACAGTATTTCTGTGAAACTTTTCACAATATTAATTTTATAGTTCAGTATTAGTTGCTGTAGTATGTGATAAAGATACTAAAGTTAACACATGCTTTTGTTTTTCTTCTTTCTCTCTCTCTTTTTTTTTTATTTATTAAATGTAGGCATTACAGTGCCAAAAAAGAAGAAAAGCTAGACAAAAGCATATGTTGTCCAATCTCGCTGTAATTCTTGCTGATTGGCTTTGGAACCGAGCATCGGTTTCGAATCAGCTGAATGCAAAAGCCCAGAGCTTCCACTGTCTCGAGGCTAACCCCCTATCCCATGATGCATCTGGTAAAATCTCCAAATCTCGTTTGCCGCGGAAGCAATCAGGATGTCTTTAACTGTGTTGTTGGCTAAGTAGATTTATTTAGCTTATTTTTGCAGTTTTTTGGCAGCTTTCTGTCTTATTTTGTGCGATAGAGTTAGTTAAAACCCTTCTTTGCTTCGATGCGTCATTTCTTTGCCTTTGTGTCTGTGAGAAACCCATTCTCGGCGGCCCTTGTAACTTATTGGGCTGCTTCGCTTCCCTTGGAGATTCCGTTTTAGTTAGAAGATTCTCCATTGTTTGTGTGTGGCTTTCTACTACTAGTTTTTAGTGCATCATTTAGTAGTTAGATCTGTTCTCTGACATCTTCTCTTATAGCATCTGCTGAAACCTTTTTTGGGTGTGATGTTTGGAGCTGTGTATTTAGTGTTAAACCATCTTTATCGGTTTTCTTGCTTACAGTTTCAAAAAAAAAAGTTTGTTGTTAATCTGTGTGCCTTTTAACTTCGTGTGCGTTAGTAGGCTCCCTTTCTCTTTGGAGCAGTCTGTAAAAGTATATATTTAGAAATTCACATAGATTCTTCCTGCTAAAATTTTGTACCTTGTTTTTTGAATATGTCAGGAAAAAAAGGAGAAGAAGGAGCCTAAAGAACATAGGCAATTTGGATTTAAGAAGTGCGATCAATGCACTCAAAAGATGTCAGTTATGGATGGGCACACTAGTTGTGTATATTGTTTGGGTGCCATCCACTTACAAGACCCTTGCATGATTTGCCATGGGTTCAGCAGCAAGGTCCTTCAAGAGCGTAGAAATCAATTGATGGTCAGGGGGTTGTTGAAAGGTCCTTTCCAGGAATCTTTGGAGGGATCTCCAAGCCTCCTCATCCTCCTTCCCATACAGGGTCCAAAAGACATGCTACTTCGGCTCTGGATTCAGAGCCTCGTAAAAAGTTACTGCTTCGGAACTGAGGGCTCATGGTTCCGACAAGACAAAATCAACTTATTCGGCCCCATCGATATCCTCGGAGCCAGTAGAGTTACCATTTAGGAGACGGTCTCCTGTTTTGGAGCTGGTACCTCCAACCTTGAGATCAACCATTTTGGAGAGGGCCAGCCTCCTTCTAGATCCTCCTTCAATATCCTCTTGTTCCTCCAGGAGTTAATCTGATGATGATGTGGAGTGGGTGGTGAAGAGATTGCTTAAGACTCCGGCGCTGGAAAAATGTTATAGTCTCTGACCCCAAAGGATTCGGGACCATCCAAGACACTAGTTTTGATTCCTCCTCCGATCTGGATGGTGGTTTTGGAGCCAGAGGGTATGGATCGGATAGCAGTGGAACCGTCAGTACCGGGACCTCCTTTCAGGCTCATCAGTTCTGCTCCGATGTCTTCGGGTCCTTCGTATCTCGAGGAGTCTAGGAGCCAACACTCACCTGTCTGGTCCAGGGAGGGGAGTCGGCCCGAACAGTTGTCCAAGCTGACTCTACCCCTTGGTGCCTCGGCGAGGCTGAGCTCTGTTCCTACATCAGCTTTGGAGCCACCCACTCCACCTCAGAGTCTATCTTCAACATCTTCGGAGTGGAGGGTCTCTTTGGTGTGGAGTGTGGGGGGTTTTGAGCTGATGGAGAGAGTGCTGTTATCCCAGACAGCTCCGCTGTCAGAGCCATCTTCTCTTCCCTCACAGGTTCCAGGGTTGGTCTCTCTTTCGCCCACCCCCCCCAAGCCTTGAGATCCAGAGCCCCAGAAAGCCCCTGCAGGTGGCATTGTCTCCTCCGAGACTTCTCCAGAGTATCTCTTTGAGGAAGTTCTAGAAAGAGGCTGTGCAAGAGGTAGCATATGGACTCCCCTGAGTCGGTTACATCGGACACTGACCTGGACGAGTCTGAAGGGTCCCCACGATCCCCCTCTGAGGATGTCTCTCTTTCTGACATCCTTGAGATCCTGAAACAGAGGGGTGGCTGGAAGTCCACTTACCTTTCAGAGGATGAATTGGTGTACCTGGAGGCTTTCGTTTTTGCCCTTCCACCTCTTGGTTGACTCCCCACTATGATCAGCTCCTTAATGTTATTTCTAGAAAGGCCTAGACTTCCCCTGATACAGTGGAACCTGTTCCATGGAGGCCCAATAAATTTATCACTGCCCTTACAAAGAAGGAGTTCCTGACTAAAGGCGTCCCTGTAGATGTGATGGTTGTGGCTGCAGCTACTAAGGAGGAGTTATCTGAGACCTCATCTGTCCATCCTCCCTACAAAGAGTCACGGACTGTGGACAGATATGGAAAGCATACCTTTTCTTCAGCGGTCTTTACCCTGTAGTCTCTGAATTATCTGACCCATTTTATGAGACTTCGAAGGGATCTCCTCAGAGCTAGGTGATACCCTTTAGGGTACTGTAGCTTCGGGGACTGCAGACAAAGTTTCTTTGCAGCTCTCCACCCTCAAATCTATTGTCAATTCCTCCAAGAGACTGATTTCATACTCAGCTGATGGAGCGAGCAGAGCAGCAGCTGCAGGAATTTCCCTAAGGAGACATTCCTGGATGCGTCTTTGCTGAACCCTTCAGGTCTTCCTTCATGAATGCCCCTTTGATGTTTCTTCCCTTTTTGGACCAAAGGTGAAAGAAACTTTGACCAGGTGCGAACAGGATGGAAAAACCTTGTCTGCCATGGGAGTCCGTTTTTCCACTCCATCTAGACCTCATCCCCAAGGTCACAAAGGTGGTAAAATGTGGTTCCGCAAGTCCCAAAAAGGTTTTTCTGATGCACATGGTGACACTTATTCCAGGGGCAGAAGGGGTGGTGCTAATGGAAGGCACCGACCTTGTGGCGGGGGGGGGGGTCCGCAAAATCAGGGCAACAGAGATGGGTTCTCTGGGAATGCCGTTCCAGCACTCCTGAAAGGAGGCCTGCCTGCTTTTCTCTGGAGGCAGTTGGGGACGTTTGTCACTGTACCCAAACACCTGGCTAGAGAGCTCCCAAGACAAATGGGTACAGACCATCATATCCAGAGGATATGATCTCCTCTTTTCTACTTCCCCTCTTACAAACAAGTCCATACCAGACGTTCCATCCGGTCAGGACTATGCAACAAAAGAGATATTCAAGTTGCTAGAAAAACATCATCCAAGATGTCCCCGCAGATCAGATTGGATCCGGAACCTACTCAAGTTTCTTTTTAGTACCAAAAAAGACAGGGGACTGGAGACCTAGTCTGGATCTCAGCAAATTAAACAAATCTGTGAAGAAGTCAAAGTTCCAGATGGTGACACTGTTGTCAATATTTCCCTTTATAGGGAAAGACACTTGGTTGGGCTCGATCGATCTCCAGGACGCGTATTACCACATAAAAATGGGCAAGCTGTCCAGGAGATATTTACGCTTTTGGTTGGGAGCCACTCATTACCAGTTTCGAACCCTGTCCTTTGGTCTCACTACAGTCCCCAGAGTGTTCAAATGCATTGCAGTGGTCACGGCTCACTTGAAACGTCAGGGATTCCAGGTGTTTCCATACCTTAGACGTCTGGCTTCTGACCGCTACCACCAAGCATCTACTTCTGCAGGCAAGGGACAAGACTATGCGTCTTTGTACCAGGTTACACATTACAGTAAACTTAAAAAAATCTGCCTTGTCGCCTTCACAGCATATTACTTTCTTTGGCCCAGAACTGGCTTCAAAGCAGATGCTGGCAAAACTTACTCTGAAAGAATTCAGTCCCCTTCATCGTCAAGTGAAGATACTGATATCAGAAAGAAAGGTTCAAGCCAGGATGGTATTACAAGTTCCAGGTACTATGGCAGCCGCAATTCTTTTAGTTCCCCTAGCATGACTACACATGCAGATTCTACAATGGTTACTCTTTGCCCAGTAGTCGATGCAGGATCTTCCTCTATCACACCAGATAATCATTACGGAGTCTTGCAAAAAAGATCATCTTTGGTGGTTACAGACAGAGCAGTTGTACCTAGTCCGCCACTTTGTTTTTCCACAACCAGCAGCAGTACTGACCACAGATGCTTCCCAGATTGGAATGGGGGATGTTATCTGGGAATGATGGTCCGAGGTTTATGGCAGGAACATGAGAGCCACTTGCACATCAGTGTCCTAGAGATGAGAGCCAAGCTGTATGTGTTGCAGACATTTCAAGACTCTCTTCCGATACGAACAGTTGCAATTGAAACAGACATGTCAGTGGTATGGTACATAAACAAGGAAGGAGGAACTAAGTCGTACCCCCTATGTCGAGAGGCATACCGAGTATGGCAATAGACAATTGCTTCTCCAATGTTTTCTAATAGCAACGCACATCCCGGGGAAGTCCAGCATTATAACGGGCAAACTCAGCAGAGCTATTCTGTTGCCTCACAAGTGGTCCCTCAAACCTGAAGTTGTGGGAGAGATCTTCCGGAAATGGGGCCAGCCTTGCTGTGATCTTTTTACCACCTCCATGAATACCAACTGCAGCAGCTACTTTGCCTTCATTCTCCCTCCGAGGAAATCACCAAGGGATGCACTTGCCCATGATTGGCCCCCGGGACTACTTTATGCCTCCCCCCACCCCCTTTCCCCTTAATACCCAAAGTATTACAGAAAGCCAGCATGTTGAAAAGCACTATGATTCTCATTGCACTTTACTGGCCTCGACAAGTTTGGTTCCCCTTTCTCTGTACCCACTTACTGGAGGAACCGTGGATTCTGGACCCAGTTCCAAACCTTTTGACCCACTCATCAGGTGCATTCTATCCATCCAAACACTCAAGTTGACAGCATGGCTGCTCCAATTCCACGTTTAGCCAGGTGTTGCAAATTTTCCTCTGCAGTTAAACATATCTTAGTCTCTTCTCACAAACCATGTATAAGAAAGCTATATTCAGGTAAATGGAAAAGATTTTCTTACTAGGCTGTTAAACACAATGTAGAACACTTTACGGCCCCTATTACCACAATTCTAAAATTTCTCTCCAAGCTCTTTAATGAAGGAGCAGCAGCAGCCACTATCAGAGTTCAGCTGGCAGCTATCTCGAATTTTCATACTGGTGAGATGGGAATGCCTATAATGTCTCACAGATTATGTAAGGCTTTTCTGAGAGGTACGTTCTTGCTCAGGACCCCCCCCCCCCCCCGATCAGAGAACCTCTAACGTCTTGGGACCTTAATTTTGTGCTGTCTGCATTGGTTTTGCCACCCTTTGAACCTGCAGCATCTTGTGATATAAAGTTTTTATCCTGGAAAACTCTTTTCTTTGTAGCTATTACTTCTGCCAGACAGGTGTCAGAACTTCAAGCTCTCTCTATACACCCAGCTTATATAGTTTTCACAAAGAGTATCATTAAGAACTAATCCCTCGTTTCTTCCCAAGGTTTGTTCAGAAAACAATGTAAATCAGTCTATAGATTTCCCTGTGTTCTTTCCAAATTATATCAAGAAGGCAGAATATACATTACATCAGTTAGATGTACACAGACAGCTTCATTCCTATTTGCATAGGACCAAAGACTTCAGAAAGTCTGTTTAGATTTTTGTGTCCTTTTTGGACAAAAGAAAAAGATTGCCAGTCTGGAAAGTGACTTTGTTCAAATGGCTTACGGATTGCATTTCCTTTTCTTACACTAAGAATAATAAACATTTGTCAGGTAAAGTAAAAGATTGTTTCACGAGAGCAGCTTCAACATCATCTTCTACTTTTCAGGCTAGTCTCCCTATGGACGCTATTTGTGCAGCAGCCACATGGGTGAGACCTCATACCTTTATTACTCATTACAAAGTAGACGTGGCCTCCCAGAGCAGGTCTTCCTTTGGCTCCACTGTATTGAGAAGTCTTCTCTCTCGAGCCACCCTAGGGTAAAGGTGCTAGGGATGCTGTCACAACCAGCAAGAATTACAGTGAGATAGGACAACATAACATTAAGAAGTTAAGTACTCACCATAATGTTCCAGGTTTGTTGTCCATCTTGCCTATATTCTTGCGTCCCACCCACCTTCCCCCTCCTTCATTCCTGGAGGAATAGGTGGATAGTCTTATTGCTATGTATATAGTTAGGATAGTTTGGAGTCTTTGATTATCCTTTCTAGATACATGGTATGTTATACTATGTGAGCATACCAAGTTAGTTTTTCGCTTGCAAACAAGATCTGTTGAGTTTACCAGATGCATCATGGGATAGGGGGCTAGCCTCGAGCCAGTGGAAGCTCTCGAGCTTTTGTATTCAGCCGATTTGGAACTGATGCTCTGTTCCAAACCCAACCAGCAAGAATATAGGCGAGATGGACAACAAACATGGAACGTTATGGTGAGTACATAACTTCTTATTTAAGTTAATAGGCTGTGATTTTGGTTGTTGAGGTGAGATATGGGGTGTAGAAGTACACAAATGATATGATATGATTTCTTTTACTTTTGCACAGTTGAATATCTGGATTAAGACTTTTGGCTTAATCTAACAGATTTTAAGTGGAAACAAATATGAGATCACTGGATATAATGAAAAGTTTCCCTTTAGCAATAAATGTTTCAGCCTGTCTTTTCAGGCTGCAACAGAAGACTGCAGTTTTCTTTTGTTTCACTTAAATTTCCTTGATGATAAGCTGATAATAGGACAATAAAAGCCAGAACACTTGTTTCTTCAAGGCTAAAAGCTAATGATTTCTGAAAACATGCAAGCTGTTTTCACATTTGGGGGAAATAAAGATAAAAAAGATCAGATACCAATTAGTTTAAATAGAAGCACTGGCAACAACATGCATCATAGCATGGATAACCTCAGTTTCAGGTTAATTAGGGCCTATGTTAGCAGGCACAAATATCTCTGTTAGGAGGGTTAAACATTATTTGAAGATGTGCATAGTTCTGTATGTTTGTATTGAATTAGTAGGTTATGGGGGTGTTCTGGTTGTGTTTGTGTTTTTCTTTGAGGGTTTTTATTAAAGCAAAAAGTTTTATAAAATGTGACACGTTCCAGTGTTAAACTGTATAAAGGGTTAACCCGCCAAACTTGAATGGGTTCATTTATCACGAAATAGACATTTTAAAAAGCTGCCATATATGGTAGGTAGTAATAAGGACTTCATGGCATAATGGTGACACTTTCCGTATTTTCTTGGAATGTGAGCGGTCTCACAGGTATAGACAAAAAGGCAGAGTGCAGATAGTGCTACAGGAGACGCATTTGGAAATAACTGTGCATGTGAATTTGGTGAAGAATGGATTTCAGGATGGATATTCTGCAGAATGCTAGGGGCAAAGGAAGAGGAGAACTTGCATTAATTGCTAGAGAACCTCCAGTAGTGATAAGAGGGGGGAAATAATGGCAGATTTGTTGTAGTAAGGGGCTACTGGCAAGGGCTGAGGATTATGCTAGCATTTATTATTTATATTTCACCTAAAACTGCTATTATGAAGCTTAAAAAAATTGAGAGAAATCGGCTTTTAGCAGGAAATATTACTTATAGTTGGTGACTGGAAATTGATTTGAAACAATGAAAATGTATCTGGGGGTCTAGAAGGGAAATTATCACAAGTTTGTAGACTTCTGAAGAAATGTATGAAAATGTTTGGTGTGAAAGACATGAATTCAGTGGTAGGAACCCAGAATCTACATATTATTCACCAAGGTAAAATAATTGGGCTATACTAGTTAGAAATTATATTTCACAGGAGCCTGTGCATTTAATTGAAAACATTGACACACACATATTATCTGTTTCAGATTATGCACCAATAATTGCTAGATAAAAATGCAGGGTAATGAAGTAAAGATGACACACTGGCGCTTCCCCACCCACCTGCTAAAAAGAGAGGAATTAAAGGAATGGGTCATGGGAATTATCCGGGAGTTATTAGAGAAGATAGAAAGTACTTCAGAAGTTATAACTCGTGCATGAGTTTAAAAATAGGGTAGAAATAAAAGGACATATTAGGTTACAAAGTAGTAAGAATTATTTAGAGGGATGACAAAGGTTAAAGTATTACAAAATAAGTGGAATCTCACAAGAGGAGGCACAACTGCAGAGTGCTAAAGAAGAAATAAGGGGATACCTGGTTAATATGTATGAGTTTAGAAACATTGCTTTTCACCAACAGTTTTTTGATAATTATTTCAGAGCAGAAAAACTTTTGGTGCAAAGACTTAGGCAACAGAAAGTAGAAAGGGTTGTTGCCAGATTTAGGGAGCCAATAACAAGAAAAATAATCAGAAATCCTGCCCAGGTATTAAGAAACATTTTGGAAGTTAAATAAACATTTGACTAAAGCAGAGAAGTGGGGAGATCAAGAAAAAACACAAATGGGAAATATTCATGGAAAACTTAAGTATACCAAGGTTAGAAGTAGAGGAGGTTAAACAACTAACAATTAAGGTAGGAGGGATGAGATAAAAATGGTGATGTATAACCAATCTGCAGGAAAGTCTTTAGGGATGGATGATATTCCAGTGGACGTTTGGAAGCTAGGAGGGGAAGAAATTGATAAAGCTCTGGAAGGTTTTGTTTAACAGTATTGTAAAAGGAGGGGAAGCACAAACATTGTATAAAAAAGCTGTAGTGGCTATAATAAGACTATAAACACCATATCAGATCCAGCTTCATATAGGCCCATTTCAATTTTAAACCATTGTCATAGTGTTTGTCTATAATGGTTAAAAGAATGTGAAAGGAGATGCCAGAATTGGTAGATCTGGACCAGTGTGTTTTTTCAAGGGGAGGCAAACATTTAACAACATTACTAAAACATGGTGATCCAGAGGGAAGCAGAATGTAATAAAACAGCTGTTATCGGTGTATCTTGATGCAGAAAAAGCATTCGATAGAGTAAGCTGGGATTTTGAGTAGAGCAGTGGAAGCATTTGCATTTCCTAATATAATAATAAGATTAGTTAGAAGGCTATATGAGTGATTGGAGGCAAAAATCAAAGTAGGAGGGTTCCTCTCCTTTAAGCTGTGTCTGAACAGTGGAACCAGGAAGGAGCGTCGTCTTTTCCCTTTGTTATTTGCATTATATTTAGAACTGTTGGCAAGAAAGTGACTTAGAAATTCAAGGATATAATTGGAATGGCGTTCAAAGAAAGTTGGCTATATTTGCAGATACAAGTTTGTACTTGATGGAACATCTCAGTGTTGTGGAACATTCTGAGACAGTTTCATGTTTTTTAGGGATATAAAATTAATGAAGATAAAGCAAAGGTTATTGGTATAAGCTACATACCCACACATGAATTGGTTCAGCAATACCCGTATTTATGGGGGCATGATAAAATGAAGTATTTAGGAGTATGGATGAAAAAGGATTCCATTATGGCAGCTACGGATTTGCGGGAACAGACCAAACAAAAGACAATACAAACACTGGAGGCTTTTGCCTGTGGATACAGATACCAAGATACAAGCAGTAAAAGTGTTTTTAGTCCCTCTAATTTTATGCACAGGTCAGGCATATTTGTATCAACCATAGGAGATGATGTGTATAGTAATTAATAGAGCTTATGGATTTTATCTAGGAGAGGAAGAGGGCAAGAGTCAAGTGGGTAAAGCTGATCCTTCCAGTAGAACAAGGAGGTTTAGGATCACCTGACTGGATATTTTAGAGCTGCACTGTTAAATCTGTCATATTTAACACCAGTAGAAAGCTACAATTCAGAGTGCAAAGGGATGATGATGAAGCAGAAGGTAATTCAAGAAACACGAAAGACTGGGATTTTGAACATAGATCCTTAAGGAGAATAGTAGTCGTACAGAATATTCCATTCATAAAGTAGCAGAAAGTATACTAAGAACTAAATCAACACAGGGATGGAGAAAGGAAAGTCTGCCAGTAGACATCACTGCAATTATGGATACAGAAAACTGACAAGAGGGAGCTGGGATTTACTGGAGGAAGCTGGCAAAGGAGCCAAGGTATAGGGAACAAATAATTAGAGAGGAAAACGTACTAAAATAGTAAGAGGCCAAGAAGACATTTGGATTGCAGGCTACTGATTGCCTTCCCTTGTCAGGCATTCATATCAGAGTATAGACAGAGAAAGGGACAGTGGAATCCTAAGTGAAAGATGTGCACTGGTTCTCTTTTTAACTGAATCTCAAAAAAAAGCTGCTGTTAAAGGAATGATTAGTAGGGCATATAAGAGGTCAGAAAAGGAGATTGGATACACAATTCACAAAGAAACGATCGGAGGACATATGCATATCTTTCATATATGAAACAAAATCTAGGAGATTTAGATTTTTCCCTCAAAGTGTTAACATAAATACCTTTATATGCCCCAAGCAGACTCCAAAGTATTTTCCTCAGTTAAATGACAAATGTTGGCAGTATTAATGCAGGAATAGGAGGTACCTGGGAGCATATGTTTTCAGATTGTAATGAGTTGGCAAACTTTAAAAATTCCTTACTGTGTACTCCATCAGGAATACTGGGCAAGCAAATGGTTGAAATTATAGATATGATTTTTTGAGCTGGGATACAGGATCTGAATTGCCTAGACATAGTAAGGCCTTGTTAAGTTTAATTCTGGTGGCTACCAAAAAGCAGTTACTAGAAAATGGAAATAAAAATCTAAACCAATTATACTTAAGTAGTGAATATTGTAACAGAGATAAAAGAACAGGAAGTGGGGTCTTTAGAAAAAGATAGATATAAATTGCATAGGAAAAAAATGGAAATTGTGGGAACAGTACATGCAGAAAAATGTTTTGGAGGAGGAATGCAGGAATTGAACATTTTATGTAATGTTTTGATTATATAATGTATAACAATATATGTAATGTATAACATTTTGTAGATGTGTACTTGTTGATATGGTTTAATTACTTTTATATAAATTTGTTTGCCTTCCACGGTGGTGCAGCGGTAGAGTTGTTGCCTCACAGCAAGAGGTTCTCCCGTTCGATTCTCGGCTTGGGTGTGGAGTCTGCATGTGCTCCCCGCAGTCGAGTGGGCGTTCGAAAGACATGCATTGAATGGGAGTGCCTTCGTTGAAGGTTGGGTGTCTGGCTGGCAACTCGACACCATAAAAACCAACTGTCAATGATTTAGCAGACCGGAGTTCCGCTGTGGCCACCCTAACCGAGAAAAGCTGAAAGACCAACAACAACATATAAATTTGTTTACCTACATTATAAGTTATAATTTAATAAAGGTGTTAAAATGTGATGAGATGGTTAAGTTGATACAGGGAATCTTTGAGATTTTTCAACCCTCCTTTTCCAAATTTTCTAAAGGATTCTCTAATCTCTCATTCAATTTCAGCAAAAAATAAAATGCAGTCTAGACAAAATATAGGTAAGGAGACATTTAGGAAGATATGATAAGGAAGTTCCAGAAATAATTCTTGACCCTTCCAAACAAAGGACAGTCCAACATATCGGAATGATTATTTAAGGGACATTGCATGCCCCCCCCCCCCACCCCCCACACACATACATCCAGGCAGTCCCTTTTTTCTTCCAGAAAATCTGAATCTCCACTTCCATTTGTCAACAGATTTAGGGATATGGGTTCTGAAGATCACTCATCGAGGTTACTGGTGGCAGTGGTGGGTTCTGAAGATCATTCATCGAGGTTACTGGTGGCAGTGGGAGGAAATTCCTCCTTCCCAGGGAGTAATCCTTCATCCATCAGACTAGACTCTCTTATTTCTACCTGTCCTTCATCACATGCTACCCAAAGGAGTAGTAGAACCAGTTCCTCCTTCCCAGGGAGTAATCCTTCATCCATCAGACTAGACTCTCTTATTTCTACCTGTCCTTCATCACATGTTATCCCAAAGGAGTAGTAGAACCAGTTCCTCTTTACCAGGTGGAAACAGATCTTTATTCAAAGATATTTTTAGGCCAAAGAAAGAAAATACTTAAAAAAAACAATCCTCCATCTTTCTTTCTTAAACCTGTTTGTGATAGTGCTCAAGTTCTAAATCCTGTCAGTTCACAACCTGTTACCCTTTCTTCCTCATTTAAGTTTCCTAGTAACTATAGTTTTAAAAGATGCTTATCACATTCCTATTCATCCAGGCTTCTGGTATTTCTTAAGGTTCTGTGTATATCTTGATCGCATATCAGTTCTCTGCCTTACCGTTTGGACTATCCACTGGACTGAGGGTGTTACAAAATATTTAGCTCCGGTTGTAGCTCATTGTAGACTACAGGGTTTCCACATTACCTTTTTCAGAATGCCAGAAATTTCTCACTTGGATAAGAAGTCTCTTACAAAAGCTGGAATTCCAAGAGAACATTCAAAAGACTTTGACTCCACAAGGGATTATGTTCCCGAGATGTCAGTGGGACATCTCAGTTCAGAGCTTTTTTCCACAAGAAAAAAAATAGATCTATATCTAGATTTATTTCTAAGGTTTTTCATTCAGACTTCAGTCACTGTGAAGGAATACATCAGGAGTTTGGGTCTCCTGCCATCTGTGATTCTCATAATACCCCTCCAGGGCTCCATATGAGAAAGTTAAGTGTTATCTGATATCTCCAGTACAGACATCCCTTATCTTTTCAAATCTCCAATTCAGGGGTTTGTCAGAAGGAAAATCATTTGGTGGAGGCAACAAATGTCCTTAAATCCAGGTTTGCACTTCTCCCTCCCTGTTCCAAAGCAGTTAGTCACCAGGGATGCTTCAGACTCTGCTTCAGGAGCAGTTTCAGGAGTAAAAAAATTTCCAGGCTGTCAGACACCATGGACATACACAAGCACATCATTATAAAATATATGTTTGGCCTGATCAAGGCGCTCATCATTCTGAATCATCTTTGGGACCTCATCAAGTTATTACAGAAAATACCATAGTCATGGTACATCAGCAAGCAAGGGGGAACCAGGTTGCGTCTCCTCTGCAGGCTAGTCATGTTAGCTTTGGGTTATAACTTCACAGTACAGTCTCACTCTACAGGCCTCTTACATTCCGTCAGAGCAAAACTGTGTGGCAGATAAGCTAAGCAGGACAAGGGCAGAGCCTCATGAATGGAGACTAAGATCAGGTGGCCTTCCAGGATTGAATCCATCTTTGGGGAGTTCCTCAAGTAGACCTGTTTCCCTCCTCTCTGTGTAATCAGCTGGCAAGAGTCTGCTCCTGGACTCAATACAAGAAAGCCTGGACGATAGATGCCTTTTTCTTTTCCTTGGACAGATGTACTGGACACATTCTGGAAAAAATACATTCATATCCAGCCCTTTAACCACCTTCTTACTAATATCCTTCTTTCTCATACCCAACATGGATTTCATCCCTACTACAGTACCACAACTGCACTCCTTAGATTCACTGACACTGTTAGTCAATATAGAAATCAAGGTAAATATGTCTAATCGGTCTTTTTGGATCTCTCCAAAGCCTTTGATTCAGTTTCTCATCAGAAGCTGCTCACTGAACTTGCCAAGCTTTATCTTCGTCGTTCATCATCGTCTTGGTTTCACTGCTACCCCACTGGTCGACAGCAAGCTGTCAGATGGCAACAGGAGCTCTCCACTCTTCTTCCTGTTAATAACTTTGCAACTAATTCTCCACATATCTCACCACTGCTCATCCTTACAACAGCTAAAATGGCTACAACTCCCCCATCTATTAACCTACAATCAGCTTATCAGCCCATCGAATTATATATCAACTTGAAAAAGTTCCTGCACTACAACATGTGCTACTTCCATACTTTTCTAGCAGACAACTTAGGGTTACCACCTGTCCCACTTTGCGAGGGACAGTCCCTCTTTGGGCAGTTGTGTCCTGCAAAAAAAATTGTAAAAATGGTATATTTTATGTAATAGTTGCATAAAACAGTTATTCTGTATATGAAACTCCTAAATGTTATAAGAAACAGAATAAGCAACTGAAATGCTACAATAATAAGCTTTTATTTAGGGAAAAAAAGTGAAGTTCTGTCCTTTGTACCTGTCCGTGGGTATGTTTTGGCCTTCAAAATCTGATGTTTGTACCAAAAATGCCCCACTTTGGGCATTTGAAAAGGTGGCAACCCTAAGACAACTCCGTTCCTCACGAAAAACACTCCTTACTGTCACTAAAAGCAACAGCAAAGCTGTAGATTCCTTCTATTCTGATTTCATTTCCAAGATCTGGAACTGTATTCCACAAAATATTGTAGATACATCCAGTTTACCCCATTTAAAAAAAAATATTTAAAAAAAAAAAACACCTAACAACTGTAGCGGATGTGCTGTTGTAGCTTCCCAGGCTAAATCTCTCGTATCTATTTACCCTCCTTACTACTCATCTTGTCCAGATCTTTCTTTCTGCATTCCTCCTTTATTATAGACGTCTCCATATCTGTATACTTCCTCTCTCTCTCCATTTCTTTCACCCCTCCCTTCTCTCGTTACCCTCTCCTGTGTAACCCATCTATTTTTCTAATAATTTCATCTAACTTCCTTAAATCTCAGTAGTATACTATGGGTAATGTTCCTGCTGTATATGTAGGGATATCATCTTAAATGTATATTGTACTCGTGCACATCAGTTCATCTACGATAGATATACACACACACACACACACACACATCTATTTGGATATTAGATTATATCCTTGTACATAATTTAACCGATTTCTTGTATATTATTATCCAGTTTCTTATCTTACTATATAATTGTGATTATTACCAGACAAATTTGAACATGCTGTTAATTTCTTTATTTTTAAATCTGTTATTAAACTGTTGTCTGTTGCCTCTAACATTTGGATCTTTTTTTCCCCTGGGCCTCCACTAAAAACAGGCTAATAAGCTGGACTTTCTCGGTAAACAAATGTAAAATAAAATAAATAAAATATATTCCTATATGCTTTCTCACCCTTATCACTGATATCCAGTGTACTTCTGAAGATTCAGAACAAATCCACCAAGATCAGTATGATCGCCTTCTGGCCAAGGCAACAGTGGTTCTTTTTGAAAATGACCAAAGGCAATTACTACAATCTTCCTCACTTACTGGATTTGCTCATACAAGTTCCTGTGTGTTTAATACACCCCGACCACAGTCAACTTCAGTTCACTGCCTGGATACCAGGGTCTTAATTCGTCTTCCTCGCTTACTGGATTTGCTCATACAAGTTCCTGTGTGTTTAATACACCCCGACCACAGTCAACTTCAGTTCACTGCCTGGATACCAGGGTCTTAATTCGTTTTAGGCTCCTGCTTACTGAGAACATGCAGCAGGTACAAATGGAGGCAAGAAAACCTGATACTAAAAGGTCATGCATTAGCAAATGGAAAATGATTTTTAGTTGGTGCTAACAACATAACTAGCACCCATGCTGGGCTAGTTATCTGGTTTGGTTTGTGTGAGTTACTGTTCTGTGGCCTTTCTAACTCCTCTGTCAAGGTTCATTAACCAGCCATTTCAGCATGTCTGTCCATGGATCCTCCTCTTTTAATGCATTCTCATATTAAAATGTTTTTGAAAGGGGATTTGCATAAGAGGCCCTCTAGAAAACCGGTGGTTCCTCCTTAAAATCTTAATTTTGGGTTAGAGAAGCTTAACACTTGCTCCATTTGAACTAGCTAACATGGCTGACTTGAGGTTCTTAACTTGGAAAACAGTTTTACTGATTAGTCTGACAGGTATCCGAGTTCCAAGCTCTTGTGGTCAGTTACTCTCTTCCACCGGGACAGGGTTTCTTTGAGAAATAATCCTCCTTTTATACCTAAAGTGGTATTCGCGGTTACTTTCAGCCAAACTATCCATGTCTCCTTTTTTCTTTCCTGAACCTAAAAAATGAGAGCGAGAGGATCCTGCATACCTTAGATGTCCAGAGACCACTCTGGTGCTGTCCTGTTCCTAGTCCATACAGCAGAAATATTCCAGGCAGGGGTAAGGTCCACTCTGCTAGTGCCTTAGTTTCTTTTATGGCCCTTTGGAAAGGGATGGATTCTAGAAGCTGCTATTTGGTCCTCTGTACAAAGCAGTATAAGCTTGAATCTAATGTTGTCAGTCTTCATTCTTGACTGTTTGGTTTCGACCCTCGGAACTAACTTGGCCGTTATAACAAGCTCACGCCAGCCAGAGACTGTCAAGCCAAGGCCAAATCAGATGCATCAGCCGTGCTCTCTGCTAACTGCTAAACTTTATATATATATATATATATATATATATATGGGTCCCCTTCACATGGTTGACAGTTCGTTTGGTCGACATTTATTTGGTCGACAATTCATATGGTTGACAGGCAGATTTTCCCCCCTCCCCAATATTGTGCGACCCTGGAGTTGATATATATAGTTAGGGGGGGGGTGTGGGGGGCACAGCCCCCCACATAAAACTGCTTGTCGATCAAATGAATTGTCGACCAAATAAAAGTCAGTCAAATGAACTGTCGACCATGTGAAGTAGACCCATATATATATATATATATATATATATATATATATATATATATATATATACATATATATATATATATATATATATATATATATATATATATGTATATATATATACACACCCCCAGTTCTCTAAACTGCTGGTTTCTCCTTGGTCATTAGTGGTAGTACATGTGTATTGCTGTGAGTGTTTGTTTAACCCTTTTCCTATCCCTTTTCTCTTACCTTGCCGAGTAAATTCTTCTTACCATCGTTGGTATAGGCCCTTCCCTGTAGTCTACCTCTGGTAATTCTTAGGTACCATCTCTGGTATCTTTATTTTTCGTCCTTTCCATCTGTTACCCTCTTGGAGGTAATTTTCTAAGTACCATTGATGGTACATTCACTTTATTAAAAAAAAAAAAAAAAAAAAAAAAAAAAGCCATATTCTGTACTCTTCACCGCTTCTTCCATTAGTTTTTTATGTGAGATTGTGTGTCTGTGCACGTGCTCTCCTGCTATTTTTGTAAAATGGCAGAAAAGCAAAAGGGAACCACAGGGTTCAAGCAGTGTGAGAAATGTGGCAGAAAGACGCCCAACTCTGATGGGCATCTTTCATGTGTTTATTGTTTAGGTGTGCCACATTTGGAAATACAACCACCATATGAACTCTGCAAGGGTTTCAGTGCTCAAACCCTTGCAGAGATGCGTAACAAGCTTTATCCTCAAGGGGCTGCTAAATGCTCTTTTGGTGAGGCTTTGTCTGAGGTGGAGACTTCCAAGTCTCCCAGAAAAGAATCCAAGAAAAGGAGCCATTCAATACCTGCATCTCCTCAGGTGCACAAAGGTAAATCCTACTAAGGCTCAGATTTCACTGCATCCCTCGGAACGGAGGCCTAAAATAACAAAATCTGCACTGACTTCTGGTACGGCACCAATGTCTGTCACATCACCCACGATGCCAACTGTTATTGAAGCTACCAAAACTTCTACAGCACCAACAGTGGTCTGTCTGGATTCTGGTCACTACCCCCCCTCCCCCTCGCAAAGCAGATTATTGGTCAACAGACCATGGTGCCGAAGGTCGATAGTACACCCAGGACTAGATACTCCCCATCTACAGATGCCTTCTTCAGTCAACAATTAAGTCCATTCCTTGACAGGCCAGAATAGCTCTCTGGGATGTCTGTCCATTCCACCAGGAGCCTTTCAGAGATAGATGTGGTCAGATTGGTGGATCAGCTCTTGGCGGCCAGAGGCCTTCCTGCTACCCCTAGGACCCATTTCCCATCTGGAGCCAAGGATTACTTCTCCCAGGATACTTACTTATCTTCTTCCTTCAACCTCTCTTCAGGTCTTGGAGCCCACTACTTTGACGTTCCTGGTGCCAGCTACTTGGGTACAGATGGTGGATCTCACTTTGGTTGTAGAACCGACTCTGTAGTCTGCAGCTCCATCGGAGCTGACCCACTCATGGGACCATGATTTGGCTGCCGGCTCTAGGATCCCTTGATTGGCTCAGATTGTTTTCCACAGTGCTGTCTAAGGTTCCTGGTGCCCTGGCAGTTACAAGTCCTCTTAGGCTCCTACTCTGGAGAGGGGCTCGAAGTGGGGCATGACCCTGGTTCCAAGGTAGTCTTTCTTGATTCCTAGGTCCTATCCCTCTTTGGGCAGGCCCACCTTCCAGATTATGGAGAGAACCCTTGCCTCAGCAGACTCACAGTTGCACCATCCCCGTCGGATTGTTACTTGTATTTATCCTCTGACTCACAGCTGACTCAAGTCTGCTACCTTGAGACAGCGGGCACAAGAGCAGCGAGATACCCTATTGCAGGGTCCCCCATCTTCAGAGTCCTCCTCAGACCTTCCCTCTGAGGAGCCATCCTGTAAGAGATTATACAAGAGGAAGCACATGGATTTTCCAAAAGAATCTGCCACCAAAAATATAGATTTCGATGAAGGGGAGGGGTCCCCTCAGGCACCCCTTGAAGATGTGTCCTTTGGAGACATCCTGGAAATTTTAAAACAGAGGGGTGATTGGAAGCCTACAAACCCATCTTCTGAGGAATTTATTTTCTTGCAGGCTTTTCGTGCCCAGCCTTTTACTTCTTGGGTGACCCCGACCTGCAGATGAACTGATCAAACTCATCATGCAGCATGCGTAAAAGGCTCCTGATACTGTAGAGCCAATCGACTGGACAAAATTCTTTCAGAGCCTGAGGATCAGCCCCACTGGTCGAAGGGTCTAGCAGTGGATGCCATGTGGTATTGGTGGCTGCCATCAAAAAGGAACTCGCCGAGGAGAGCCCAGCTGTCCTTCCTCCAAACTGAGAGTCCCAGATGATCGACAAATTCGGGAAGCGGGTCTTTGCTTCAACGACCTTCGCCATACTGTCATTGAATTTTTTGGCACACTTCACGCAACTCCAAAGGTATCTGATAACTGAGCTTTCAGAGACCTTAGCGGGAGCAGTGTCTGACAAGGTCTGGGATAAGGTTGCCTCTCAGCTTGCCACCCTAGAGTCTGTCTCCAACTCGTCTATACGTCCAGGGCAGCGGGTACAGGTGTTGCCATTAGGCGTCATGCCTGGATGCACTTATGCAACTTTGCAGACCCCTTCAAGTCTTCCTTTATCAACACTCCTGTTAATGCTACTTCGTTATTTGGCTCAAAAGTCAGAGACACATTCGCCAGGTGTGAGAAGGACGGAAAGTCCCTTTCTGCTATGAGCATGCGATTTTCTACTCCTCAACAACCTTACTCAGGGAATCAGAGGAGTGGAAAGATGTGTTGCAGAAAGTCCCAAGGACCTTTTTGCAACACACGTGACAAGTATTCCTCCCAGGGCAGAGGGGAGTACTCTTTGGGAAGACCCCCCCCCATGGCGCAACCAAGGTTCCAGGGATTCTTTCTCTGGATAACCCTACCAGCGCTCCTGAGCAGTGGCCCGATTGCTTACCTTTGGAAGCTGTCGGGGGAAGATTCTCTCTGCACCTCACAGCCTGGCACACACTAACCTCGGATTCCTGGGTGCAGACAGTAATTACCAGAGTTTACCATATCCCTTCAATCTTTATCCCAGACCACAAAGGTGAATCCCCGATGTTCCACCCAGTCATAGGGAATATAGCAGAACTAGAAATTCAAAAGCTGCTTTAAAAAAAGTGTCATCCAAACAATCCCACCAGACCAAATAGGATCTGAATTTTACTCAAGATTCTTTAGTGCCAAAAAGACAGAAACCTGGAGGCCAATCTTAGACCTCAGTGTGCTGAACAAATTTGTTCAACAGACAAAATTCCGGATGGTCACGGTTCAGTCTATCTTTTCTGAGATTTAAAAAAGTTCAGTTACAGGCTTGCTGTTGTTGAACTGTTTGTAAGTTTCTTGGAGGCCATTTTTTGCTTGGGCTAATGGGAAGTCTCTCTGTTGATCAGTGGCAGTGAAAAACATTGAGCAGCCTGCCTGCCCCTGTGGGAGTGGTTACTGACTTGAAACTGTAGTTTTATTGGCCATTTTGGGTCAGTTCCAAACTCCTTCATCTTCCTCTCTTAAAACCTGGTTGCCTCGTGGTTTTGGTGTCTTTTCAGGCTTGCTGGCTGTTGGTGAAGCACCCACCAAGAGGAGAAAACGCTGAGAGAAGAAAGGAGCCACTTTTGAGATTTTAAGTATTTTTCCTCTGTTTATTTACTACATTTTTCTGCATAGCCGCCTATTTTGAGCATTTTCTGGCTTGTTAAACTTGATTTCTGCATTAGTAACTGTATTTAGAGCACAACCTAGAGCTGTTTACTGAATTTCCTGTTTGCATTTATTTTTAAAATCGTTTTTTTCTCAAAACTTGCATTTTATCTGTCTTTGGCCTAGCACTCTTGTGTGGGGTCATTTACTGCACTGTTATAACTTGTTGATACTTGTGAACCTCTGCTATCTCTGAAAAAAAAAAATCTTGCTTTTTTCCCACTTTTCTGAGATTTAAAAAAGTTCAGTTACAGGCTTGCTGTTCTTGAACTGTTTTTAAGTTTCTTGAAGGCCATTTTTTGCTTGGGCTAAAGGGAAGTCTCTCTGTTGATCAGTGGCAGTGAAAAACATTGAACAGCCTGCCTGCCCCTGTGGGAGTGGTTACTGACTTGAAACTGTAGTTTTATTGGCCATTTTGGGTCAATTCCAAACTCCTTCATCTTCCTCTCTTAAAACCCTCTTTTGCACGGTTTTGTGCATAGCGCAACAGCGGGCAGCGCCGCCTAATTGGGTTTAAACTATTCCTGGCTCCACAAAGCCTGCTCTTCACTTTTTCCCTTAGAACTGCTCTCTCTCTCAATTTAAACACCATATTCTCATTCTAAGGCCCTTCACTGGTCCAATTAAGTAATCCTGCAAGTTAGCACTATTAAACCATAAGCACTACTTACTCTTATACTCTCTACGATTACCCTGTCCTCTATTGGTCTGTCTTAAATTCAGTTTCCCTATATTACTCTAGCATGTCCAAAGGTCAGTCAATGGTTTCCTCTCCAGTCCAGCTGGTGAATCTGGGAATTTTGAGGCAGTGTTACAGCTGTCTCATGTACACGGACAACCCTCTCCTCCTCCAGACAGGTTCAAATATATGTGAGAGATGCAACTATTTAGCCAAACTGGAGGCTGAGCTCTCTCATCTCAAAACTGGTGTAACCAGTCAGGAGGAGAAGGTAACCTCACACAACACAATTCCAGTATCACATAGTCCCACTACATCAGCGAACCAAACACATAAATACACAAAAACATACTCTGAGGCTCTAAATAAAAATCTACCTAAGCAACAGAGACCTCCAAAGCAGACATCCAAGCAAACGCTACCTCAAAACAAAACACGCACAACACACAGCCCACAAAGTCAGTGTGCCAAGCAGCCACAGCCCTTAAGGCTGAATAACACACCTGATACTCTTGTAATAGGTGACTCTATTGTCAGACACACTGACGTCCCGCTCACCAGGCTGAATAAAGAGAAGGTCACAGTGAGCTGCCTGTCGGGTGCTAGGATCCGCCACATAACGCAAGCACTCAGGTCACTCCAAAGCAGATACAAATATGACTCGGTCATTGTACATGCTGGTGTGAATGACCTGAGACGTACCTCCCTGGACTACATGATAAGAGACATAGAGGAGCTCTCTGATCATGTAGCCCAGGCGGGTATGACCCTGACCTTGAGCAGCATCTTACCCTCACCTAGAATGATGCCACAGTACAAAGACAAAATGATCGATTTTAACAAAATGGCTAAAATTTTGATGTCATTCAAAGGGGATCCAGTGTCTGTCAGCCTGGGATGACATGCTCGACAAGCCACGTTGCTTCACTAGGGACGGCTTGCACCTGTCACCACTGGGCTTTCGGATATTGGCAAAGGCTCTTGCCACCCCCATAGTGCCTTTTTTAGGCAAGGCTCAAAAGTCAAACCCACCCCCATAGACAGCACAAGGAACAAGAAACTAAGGGTAATGCTGCTTAACGCCAGAAGTCTTAACCTCAAGATGCACGCACTCGAAGCTCTCCTCAGTATGGAGAACATCGATATCTGTGCAGTGACAGAAACCTGGTTCAAAGCTCCAGAGAGCACCCCAGCACTACCAGGCTATACCTCATATCATGCTTTTCGGCCCCAAAACCCGGACCGAACCACAAAAGGAGGGGGAGTTTCCATATTTATCAAGGATATCCACACCTCAAGGTTAGTGGCATTGCACGAAGTATCGGAGACCATCTATGTGCAACTAACAGTGGGCAAGACTGCTTTTCAGTTTATAGCATCCTACAGACCATCATCTCAAAGTCAGGAATCCCACTCAGCTTTCCTGAAAACATTGGAGAACATGAAGATCTCTCCGAACACCATTATATTGGGCGACTTCAACTACCTAAACATTGACTGGGAGCACTACTCAAGCCCCAGCACCTTAGCCCAAAGGTTCCTGGAAATTATAAACTCAAATGCTATGGAACAACTAGTCACCACCCCCACAAGAGGGGACAACATACTACACCTGATCATTATCAAGATGGGGACTCTATGATCCACACCAGTAGTATATACCTCATTGGTAAGATCAGACCATAAATTAATTTCACTGGATGTCCACATTCCGACCCCAGCCCAGAAAACCACAGTGAAAAACTTCTCAAAAGCGAACTTCTCACTTCTCAAAACCAAAGTGGAATCCTTCAAGGCCCCAGGGCCAGTGGAAACTACGGCCCAAACTGCAGAATCCTATATAAACGCATTCTACGGACATCTCCAGGAATGCATGGATCATGCTATCCCAAACAAAACCAAGACCCAATCATCCAAAGGCAGGCATCCAGTCTGGTGGACCCCTGCCATAAATAAACTGTACAACAGAAGGAGGAAGCTACTACATGATAGAGCAAAATCCCTAATAGGGAAGGCATCTCTGATCAGTACTAGCAAAAAATTACGATCCCTCATAAAATCCTCCAAGGCCAGCTTTGAGAGAAAAATTGCACAGGGCACCAAAGACAATCATAAGGCTTTTTTCAGTTATGTTAGGAACCAGAGATGCAACTCCCAGACTTGTTCTGAGTTGATTCTAAACGACAGAAAATACAATGAACCCACAGACATCGCCAATATCCTGGCAGACAGGTTCAGGGCAAACTTCTACCCCGCCCTCCCCCCCAAAAGAGCAAGTATCTATCCCGGCAGAGGGCTGCCTCCCAAACATCTCTGATGCTCAGGTGAAGGCTGCCCTCTCCAAAGCAAAAAGCACTGCTTCCATGGGACCAGATGGCGTCCCAGGTTGCGTCCTACAGGAACTCCAAGAGGAACTAATCCCTCAAATAAAACAGCTATACAATCTCAGCCTCACTACAGGATATGTGCCCACAGAATGGCGTACAGCAACAGTGGTCCCACTCCACAAAGGTGGAGCCTCTACGGACCCTGGAAACTATCGCCCCATAAGCCTGACTAGCTTAGTCTGCAAGGCTATGGAGAGGATCATCATGGAGCTCATAAACAAAGACAATGGGGACCTACAGATACTAGATCCTACCCAGTTCAGCTTTGTCAAGGGCAGATCCTGCCTTTTGAACCTGGTTGACTTCTTCGAAACAGTCACCAAAGCCATAGATTAAGGGAAGGTAAGTCCACACAGCCTATCTGGACCTTGCAAAGGCATTTGACACAATACCCCACTCGGGCATCATAGATGAGCTATCCAGCTTAAATATAAACCCCTATGTCACAAGATGGGTCGCAAACTGGCTCAAAGACGGAACCCACAGAGTGAGAGTTGCTGGAGCCATGTCAGACTCGAAACCGGTCACAAGTGGCATCCCACAGGGTTCTGTCCTGGGACCACTCTTGTTCGGTATATATTTTTCCGAGGTACAGGCAAATGTGGGAGGACTATGGCTCACGAAGTTCGCAGACGACTGCAAACTGGGCGCCATAATCGACTCTCCAGCTAATGCAACATCCTTCAAAAAGGTCTCACAGAGACAGATAACTGGTGCCAGCGCCATGGTTTAAAGCTAAATGCCAAAAAATGTATAGTCATACCCTTTGGCAAAAACAATGTGCCCACAAATTACCACATAGGCGGAAACCCATTAAGTACAGAGAAAGTTATTAGGGACCTGGGGACCCAAGTTGATAGCAATCTCTCCTTTGAAAACCACATTGCCAAAGTGGTTAGAAAGACCTTCTACATGCCCACCTCATCACAAAGGGTTTTACATCTAGATCAAGAGAGGTAATCGTGCCCCTTTATTCATCCCTCATCAGGCCCATCATAGAATACAATGCCCCTTTTGGGATGTACCTTACCCGACACCTACAACAATTAGAAGGACCCCAAAAGTATCTCACCAAGAGGATCAAGGGTCTCAAACAGATGCCATATGCTGCTCGGTTAAAAAAACTCCAGCTCTACTCAGTTGCATACCGCCTACTTCGAGGCGATCTATGCCTGACATACAAAGCTATGTCAAATCCAGAATTAATGGACATGCTCCACCTCAGTAAATCTAAAGCCCTTAGAGCCACACGCTCGAGGGACTTGACCCTCAGCACAGAAATAAATATAACTTGCTGGAGGGACAGGTTCATAACCCAGATGCTCCCTTCGCTCTGGAATAGAATTTCCAGTTCATGTGAGGCAGAGCACCTCACTGAATCTCTTCAAGAAGAATCTCGATAGGTGGATGGGGGATCGTAGGTTTGTCCCAGGGATTACTCCCATGTCACTATTAGACAGAGGCACAGTAAACTAAACCTTAAAAAGGGCACAGTATACTCAAATCAAGGGGTGGTGTAAGCCATACAGAATCAGGCTAGGCTTATAATTGCCCCAGGGCAGATAGTCTAGTATGAACCTATCCTTCCCTTTCTGAAGAAAGACTATTGGATGTGCTTTACAGATCTTCAGGATGCATATTGCCACATAAAAATGGACAAATGTTCCAGAATATATCTCCACTTCCAGCTAGGAGACAGTCATTATCAATTTCGAGCACTGCCCTTTGGTCTCACCACAGGCCCCATGGTGTTCAAATGCATGGCAGTGGTAGCAGCTCACTTTAAGGCTACAGGGATTCCGTGCGTTTCCATATTTAGATGGTAGGCTCCTCACAGTCCCCACTAGGCATCTGCTGCTTTCCACCTTTAACTCCATTCTAAGGCTTGTAGAGTTCGTAGGCATCTCACTAAACAGGGAAAAGTCAAAACTGTCCCCTACACAGGACATTGAATTTATTGGAGCAAGACTAAACACTCTACACAGCCTGGTGAGGTTGAGGTCACAACTTCAAGTGATACTCTCTGAAGACAAAGTTCTGGCTCATCTAGTCTTACAGCTCCTTGGGTCCATGGCAGCAACAATCATTCTAGTTCCTCTGATGAGGTGCCACATGAGGCTGCTTCAGTGTCTCCTGGCATCACAGTGGTCACTGTTAACTCACCCAGTGTCCCATCCAATCCACATAACCAAATGATTCAAGCAGGATTTATATTGGTGGATGAAGCCAGAAGACATTATGGAGCCGCCCCTTTTCCCCCTCTCAGCCCAAGGCCATAGTGACCACAGATGTATCCCTGATTGGGGGGGGGGGTTCAGGGAAAGATGGTCCAAGGCACTTAGTCCTCAAGAGGCCAATTTGGATATCAGCATACTAGAACTGAGGGCAATGCTTTTACCATTGCAAGCATTTCATCTGCCCTCCCTTCAGGATAGTTGCTGTTCATTCAGACAACATGTCAGTGGTCTGGTACGTCAACAACGGGGGGAACCAGATCCTACCCTGTATGTATGGAGGCCCTGAGAGTTTGGCAATGGGCAGTCACTTTCAACCACTTTCTGATAGCAATGCACATTCCGGGGAACTCCAGTGTGAGTGCAGACAAACTGAGCAGATGCATTCTCCTGCCTCACGAGTGGTCTCTCAATTCCATTGTAGTGACTAAGATCTTTTGATGATGGGGTCAGCCTTGCTGCGACCTGTTCACCTCTCCCATAAACCACAAATGCAGCAGCTACTTTGCCCTAGTTCCCCCTTATGGGGAGTCCCCGAGAGATGCTCTTCTTCCCAATTGGCCCCTGGGACTTCTTTATGCCTTCCAACCAATCCCTCTAATTCCCCAATTTCTGAAAAAAAGCCAAATGGTTGAGAAGCAAAGTGATTCTCATTGCACCTTATTGGCCCTGTCAAGTCTGGTTTCCCTTTCTATGGCCTCACTTAATTCACCGTCTGTGGACTCTGGATCCAACTCCATACCTGTTATCCCAACTGCAGGGCCTGATGCATCCCAACCTCCAAAATCTTAAGATGACAGCTTGGTTTCTGCACTTCCAGTAGAATCTCCTTGTGTTCTGACTGTGTGCGCTTCTCAGCTGAAAAGCATATTTTTTGGCACTTTTTAACTGTTCAGAGTTGAATAAAACAGTAGTTGAATTCAGTTCAGAATTCATTTAGAATAAATTGCATTTAAACTGTATTTGCTCTAATATTGGTAAACATTTGTGTGCCAGCTTGCACTTGAATTTTTAGTGCTGTTTTAGCTGCCTTTCTGTAAAAAAAAAAAAAAAATCTAAGCTTGTTCCTGCTTTTCCTGTAACTAGTCTAGTCCAGATACAGATTTGCTGTATCCAGGACTGTAAGCTTCTGCGTCCCGAAGCCTTTCTGTGTTGGAGGGAAGCCTTCTAGCTTATCAGTGGGAGTGGCAAGCACTAAGAAGTGCATCTACCACAAGAGGAGTGGTTTCTGGCCCAGAAATTGTCGTTATTGGCCGTTTGGGCATTTTTTCCATCTCTCTCAACTTTTCTGGTTTAAAAGCTTGCAATTGAACTTGTTTCCTGCTTCTCCTGTAACTAGTCTAGTCCAGATACAGATTTGCTGTATCCAACTTAGAAAGTGCAGTATTGTTCTGAGGAAGCCTGACATTTGGCTAGGTGAAAGCACTTAACTTTAACTTTGTCCTTGTGGATTTTATACATTTTGTGGAGTGACACACTTCTGCTTGTGGACTTTACTATCTGCATTGCTTTGTGAGCAATTGTGACTGTTTTAAATATTCTGTTGGAGCTGTGCAGAGTGAAACTGACTGCACAGGCAATTAAAGTTTTTCTTCGGAAGCTGTGGTGTCCTTTTGTTACTGGTTATCCTTTGTTGCTTGGTTCTTGGCTGTTCACAGACACCATGGCTCATGGAGCAGACCTTCTTTCCCTAAAAGAACTGCCTAGTGTGTTTCTAGACACTGAAGATGCTAGTGATAATTCCCCAGTTACAAGGGGAGAATTCAACAAAATGCTTGAGTTATTAACTCAAATAGCTATGACTCAAAACTCATTCATTAGAAACAGCCAGACGATGTTTCCAGGCAATCAGCAGCAGTTACGTGATGTTGTAGGCGTATTACCGTCAGAATTGAGCTGGACAGTTGAGGGAGGTGACCGCTAGTATGGCGGATACGCGTTTGCATTTGGTGAATGCTGGTATAGTGAATACTTTGAACGGTAAACAGGAACTGAACAAAACTAATTTCATCTTTGAGAAATGGGCATCCAAGAGGTTCTTTTTTTTTTTCCCGAGGACAGACCCCAATTTCAGGAACTTATGGCGACCTTCTCCAGGTATTCAAGGAGAAACTTTTGCAATTAAAAACTATACAGCTTGAGATTGATTATTTAAACGAATGTGTAGCAGTTGGGAGGGTACCGAAGGGGCTACGGCTCTGTAAGTACCCCAACAATGTTGACAGCAACAGTATTTTCTACAAGGAACTTTTGGAACATTTTAATAATTTTGGAATTGAACTTTAGAAGTTTATGATTAGAAATGATTAAGTGCAGAGAGATAATGTTATTAAGGAAGTGAATGTTTTGCTTGATAAACTGACATGTGACTGTCTTTTCCATGCAGAAAAAGTGAAATACAATGCTGTGTTTAGGGAGATAGATTCACACTGTGAGAATGTAGCATGGAAGTTGAGCAAATTACAAAGGGACTTAATTGAATACAGGGAGGGGAAGGCCTACCCACCCCCAAAGAGGGTGTATAATTTTGGGAATTTGCAAGGTTGAGAATTTGCATGAGGAAATGCTTATTCAAGAAAATAGGAATTCCAACACTACGCACTCCCCCCCCCCCCCCCAAGGAGAAGCGAGAGAATTGCACAAAAGCAGGGACAGAACAACATGTAGAATTCATACAACCATTTTCAGGGGAGGGGGGCAGGGGGAGAGGTTGGAACAGCAACAACAACAGGAACTTTATGAGAAAGAACAGTCAGGGGAGAGGACAGTGCATGGAAAGGTAGACCATGGAGATAATAAGGGGAACATTGTAGTTACAGAGGATGGTAAAAAGTTAAAAACAACTTCAACATCTTTAACTATACAGACTTAGAGATAAAAAAAAAATGAACACTTCTTATTATTTACTAAACGTTTTCAGTTCGTACCAAATAGACCGTTCAGTGTGGTCAATACCTTGGTGGACCTCAAGTTATTTTTGAGGAAATTAATCCTCTAATTGTTCTTTAAAGGAAATAGTAGGGAGAAACATAATTTGAGGAGGCCAAGTACCTTTAAACCCCCCCCCCCTTAATCCTGTTTTGAGAATATTTGAAGAACTAGAGGAGCAAGATATTAGGAAAATAAACAATTATAAGGAAATAGGGAGAAATGTAACTCTTGGAAGAAAGTTTGATTCAAGAATTGGTTCAAAATAAATGTAGAATTATGAAACCCAGTGGGGGGGGGGAGGTGCTTATGTATATGATGGACAATGAAACAAAGATGTTTGAGATTTTAAATGAGGAAGAGAGATAGTGTGGCATCCAAAAATGAGATAAATGTTGCATGTGCGAAGATTCAGTATTATCTAAAGAATCATTTACTGCAGGGAGCAATCAGTAAGAAATTGTACGAGTTCTTATACGTGGAAAAGCCATATATTCTGGTAATAATTGGGATATCCAAAACACATAAGGAAACAGAAAAATCTGGCCTTTAGACCGATTGTGTCAGGGGCTGGATACATTACGGAACTGTTAGCCATATTTGTAGATTGCCATTTAAAGAAATTTGTAGGTACATTAAAACACATTACCAAAGACTCAAGGGATTTCTTTAGGGATATGACTGGTGAAAACTATAGCAACACATTAATTATGGTTACAGTTGATGATGTGGAATTATTCCCTAGCATTCCACATGGGTTAGGCCTTGAATGGTTCCAGGAGTTAACAGAAGTTGGATATTTGGATGCCAACACTATTAATTTGATTGTGGAATTTTTGGAAACTACCTCTAGGAACAATTACATGTTTTTTAAT
This sequence comes from Protopterus annectens, assembly GCF_019279795.1. Taxonomy (NCBI): domain Eukaryota; kingdom Metazoa; phylum Chordata; order Ceratodontiformes; family Protopteridae; genus Protopterus; species Protopterus annectens. The sequence continues at coordinate 158,061,572 of NC_056748.1, read as the reverse complement.
GGTGAGTAGTACAAGCAGGAGAGTGTTGTGGTTATGGGGGGTGGCTTGCACCCCCCCATATGCCAACCTAGTACTATACTACTGGGAGAAAAAGTACATCATGGAATCTATTTGGTTTTGGTATATAACCTACTACACTAGATTCCTAGATGACATTTGTATTCTTTGGGATGGACCTATGGAGGATTTGACCATCTTTTTGACTTACATCAATGATACCACCTCATTTTTGAGATTTACTCATACTGTTTCTTTTCAGGAAATTATTTATTTGGATGTTAGACTATACAAAGATCTAATTAACAACTATTTCCAGTCCACTATTTTTAGAAAACATACATTTTCTAATTCATACCTTCACTTTGAGAGTAGTCACCCGTTTTATCAAAAAAGCGTATTGTCAAGGGACAGATTATTAGAGCTTTGAGAATGTGTAGTGACGACAGGATGTTCAAACAAGAAGTGAATTTTATCAAATAATTTTTCACTCAAAGGGGATATCCCACGGTTATGGTGGAAACTTTGGCAGAAGAGGTAACTCGGGAAAGGGAATTCAAATACCCCCATTATTAGATAAGGGTGTAGTGCCAATCCCATTAATCATGTACCCGTACAGGTAGAGTATGACAGTGCCTTTATACATACTTTCACTGGTAATTCTTCAGAAGTGGAAGCGATCATCAGAAAACATTGGGTTATACTGAAAATACATGAGGAAACTGGGTGTTGGATTCCTGATTTACCACAATTTATTAGAAAAAGAGATTTAAATCTTAAGGAGAGATTTGAGAGAGGAATTACAACAACAAGGGATCTAAGAGCAAAAGGGCACTTACAGGTGTGATAGGTGTAACCAATGTAGGTACATTCTTGTAAAAAAGGATGTTTTCTTAACAACTAGGAACTACTATAGGGTTAGAAGTAATGTTTACTACACTTGTAATAGTGCTGGGTTGGTATATATGTTAGTGTGTAGATCATGTACTAACGTTTATCTTGGAAAGACAGAAAGGAATCTCAGGAAAAGGATATATGAACATGCATATGACATATCCAGGCACAAGGAAACAAGTGCACTTCATAAAATACATTAACATGCCCCAATTACAAGTTCAAGTTCATGGTTATACAACAGGTAATGGGAGAAGCCAGGGGAGGTAACTGGGAAAGCAAGCTGGAGTATTGGGAACTATACTGGCAGATCAAACTTGATGCTGAGAAGCCCTCTGGTTTGAATGATTGTATTAGTATTTCCAGTGTTTTGAAACTGAGATCAGCTAAATTATGATGATATTAAGTACAGTTTGAGACCAACAAAATCTCTTTGCAGTAAATATATTAATGAGAATATATTTTGTATTAACGGAATATGTTTTTTTAAAAAGTTTATATTTTTTATATTGTGAAGTGTTACATGTCTTTTTAAATTTATGTTACCACACTTTTCGGCCACCAAACCAGGACTGAAACACTAAAGGTGGAGGAGTGTCAGTATTCACACACCACCAGGCTAGATGCCCAACACAATGCATCTGAAATTCTCCAGGTGCAACTAACACTAGGTAAGACTGCAATCTAAATTGTAGCTTGCTACAGATCCCCCACCATTCCCCAAGATTCTCTCTACCCCTTTCTAAACATACTGGAAAATATTAAGATAGAACCAAACACCCTAATACTGGGTGATTTTAACTACCCTGCCATTAACTGGGAAAACTACTCGTGTACCAACACCTTTGCCCAATGGTTCTTGGAATTCATAAATTCCAACGGCCTGGATCAGCTAATCCATAGTCCCACCAGGGGCTCCAATATCCTAGACCTGGTCATTACCAACATGGGAAATCGATGCTCCACACCTATGATCACCCCCTCATTAGTCCGGTCTGACCATAAGCTAATCATCCTTAACATCCACATCCCACCCCCACCGCCCAGTAAGGAAACCTCCATAAAAAACTTCTCCAAAGCCAACTTCATGCTACTCAAGTTAGAAGTGACAAACTTCATGACACCCATGGAGATGAGAACTGAAAGTTCAACTGCTGAATCCTACACTAAGGCACTTTACGAGCACATCCACTCATGTATGAATCATGCCATCCCAAACAGAACCAAGATGCTCTCATCCAAAAAAAGGAAGCCAATCTGGTGGTCCCCTGCCATAAACAAGCTTTACAACAAAAGGAAGAAACTGTTGCAGAAAAGAGGAAAATCCTAGGATGCAAAAAACTCCCTTACCAGCCTCAGTAAGAAACTGAGATCCCTCATAAAATCCTCCAAAGCTAGTTATGAAAATAAAATTGCCAAAGATTCCAAAGACAACCACAAGGCATTCTATAACTATGTCAAGAATCTAAATGTCAATGCTCAGATCTGCTCTGAGCTAAAACAGAATGGCATTAAATATTCTGATCCCAAGGATATTGCCAATATCTTGGCAGATTGATTCAGTGCCAACTTCACCCCCATCTCACCCCCTAAATGGCCCATCTCAATACCGGAAGATTGCCAAATTCCGGTAATAACGGCCACACAGGTAAAAAACGCACTCTCCAAAGCTAAAGATACAGCATCCATGGGACCAGATGACATCCCGGGCTGTGTACTACATGAACTACAGTATGAACTGGCACCTCACCTAAGTGTCATGTTTAATCATAGCCTCACCTCAGGTTTCGTGCCTACTGAGTGGCGCAGAACTACAGTTATCCCACTCCACAAGGGGGGGGGGATCCACCTTGGATCCCGGAAACTACCGTCCCATCAGTCTGACGAGCCTTACCATGGAGCGTATTATCATGGAACTTATAAACAAAGACATTGGCAACCTACAAACACTGGACCCCACCCAGTTTGGGTTTGTGAAGGGCCGATCTTGTCTCCTGAACCTGATTGACTTCCTCGAATCAGTCTCCAGAGCCCATGGACAAGGGTAAGGTGGTTCACACAGCTTATCTAGACCTTTTGCCAAGGCCTTTGACACCATCTCCCACTCTGGAATCATAGATAAACTTACTAAGCTGGGCATTAATCCCTACGTCACCCAACGGGTTGCTAACTGGCTTACTGACAGAACCCACACTGTAAAAGTAGCCGACTCCAAATCCAGCTCCAGACAAGTGACAAGTGGAGTACCTCAGGGTTCAGTCCTGGGACCACTCTTGTTTGTCATCTACTTCTCTGAAGTACAGGCCAACACTAAGGGACTCTGGCTAACAAAGTTCGCAGATGACTGCAAACTGGGAGCCATTATTGAATCCCCAAATTATGTGGATGCACAACAAAAGGGCCTTACAGAAACAGATGCTTGGTGCCAGAGCCATGGGCTCAAGCTCAATGCCAAGAAATGTATAGTTATCCCCTTTGAGAAAAAACATGTACCCGTGAATTACCATATAGGTGGCAGCACACTAAACACATGAGTGTGAGAAGAGACTTGGGGACACAGGTGGACAGTGGTCTCACCTTCGATAACCACATCGCCACAACAGTCAGGAAATCCTGTGTGGCACACCTCATCACTAAGGGCTTTTCATCCAGAAAAAAGGAGGTCATTGTCCCACTGTACGCATCTCTCATTAGACCCATTATAGAATACAACGCCCCATTTGGTATGTACCTCTCAAGACATCTGCAACAACTGGAAAGGCCGCAGAAATACCTCACTAAAAGAATCACAGGCCTAAAGCAGATGCCCTACGCTGACCGCCTTAAAAAACTCCAGCTATACTCTGTCGCATATCGTATACTCAGAGGTGATCTCTGCTTAAGGCCATGTCAAACCCAGAGCTGTTGGACATGCTACACTTAAAGAAATCCCAATTCCTCAGAGCCACACGCTCCAGGGATCTAAACCTTGTCATCACAATAAACAAAACATGCTGGTGGGATATAGGTTCCTGACCCAGAGACTCCCCCGACTCTGGAATAGATTGCCCATACATGTCAAGCAGAGTGCCTCTTTGGCCCTCTTCAAAAGGAACCTTGATGATTGGATGGGAGAAAGGAAATTCACCCCGGGGATCACGTCAGTCGCCCTGCTAGACAGGGGTCCAGGGAAGTAAATAGTGTGGGAAGAAATAGCCAGGGAATTGTTATGGCTAGGCAGTACCAACCTATGAAAGTTGATTGAAGCACTATTATTGGTCCATTTGAATGGGTACACCTATTAACAGGACTTAGAAAGTGCAATATTGTTCTGAGGAAGCCTGACATTTGGTTAGGTGAAAGCGCTTAACTTTAACTTTGTCCTTGTGGATTTTATAAATTTTGTGGAGTGACACACTTGTGCTTGTGGACTTTACTATCTGCATTGATTCGTGAGCAATTGTGACTGTTTTAAATATTCTGTGGGAGCTGTGCCGAGTCGAACGAACTGCACAGGCAATTAAAGTTTTGCTTCAGAAGCTGTGGTGTCCTTTTGTTACTGGTTATCCTTTGTTGTTTGGTACACACTCAAGTGTGCTAGCTTGCACTGCACTTGAATTGTTTTTAGTGCTGTTTTAGCTGCGTTTCTCTAAAAAAAAAAAAAAAAAAAAAAAATTCTAAGCTTGTTCCTGATTTTCCTGTAACTAGTCTAGTCCAGTTACAGATTTGCTGTATCCAGGACTGTAAGCTTCTGAGCCCCGAAGCCTTCTAGCTTATCAGTGAGAGTGGTAAGCACTAAGTAACGTATCTACCACAAGAGGAGTGGTTTCTGGCTCAGAATTTGTAGTTATTGGCCATTTGGACAGTTTTTCCATCTATTTCAACTTTTCTGGTTTAAAAGCCTGCATTTAAGCTTGTTTCCCGCCTTTCCTGTAACTAGTCTAGTCCAGATACAGACTTGCTGTATCTAGGACTGTTTGTAAGCATCTGAACAGTGCCAAAGTCTGCTCTTCAATTTTTCTCTTAGACCTACTAGTTCTCTCCTCTCTTGCACTTTTACTAGCTTATTAGTCTAGCATTTTTACCAGACTTCTTGTAGCAATTGTTGTAGCACACAAAAGTGCTACCAGCACTAAAGGTTTTACAAGGAAACATACAGTACTTATTATTAATGCCCACCCTTCCAGGCATGTCTAAAGGTCAGTTTCCTATGCTTTCTCCTATTAACCTGGTGAACCTGGGCATCCTGAGGCAATGTAGCAACTGCCTCATGTACACAGACAACCCTCTCCTCTTACCTCCCAACACTCAGACTTGCGAGAGATGCACTTGTATATCCAAATTGGAAGCCACGCACTCTCCAGCCAAGACCGGAATAGCAGGTCAAGAGGAGAAGGTCAGCACTTGCACCACACCACATGGAACACACAGACTTCCAAAACACACACCATGCCTTCACATAAAAACACAAACCACACACCCACTTTCGTGGAAGCTCTCAATAAAAATCTACCCAAACAGCAGAGACCTCCAAGGCAGAAATGCACTCTGCCACCACAACACAACACCAATCACGGGACACACAACTCTCCTAAACAGTGTGTCACTCAAAGTACCTAAGGCAAAACAGCATGCCCAACACACTAGTCAGAGGTGACTCGATAGTGAGGCACACTGATGTCCCACTCACTAGGTTGAATAAGGAGAAAGTAACAGTCAGCTGCCTGTCAGGTGCCAGAATCTGCCACATAATGCATGCACTCAGGTCCTTCAACAGGTACAAATATGACTCCGTCATTGTACATGTGGGTGTAAATGACCTGAGACGTACCTCCCTGGACTACATGAAAAGAGACCTGGAGGAGGTCTCAGATTATGTAGCCCAGGTGGGTATGACCCTAGCCCTGAGCAGTATCCTACCATCACCCAGAATGATACCACAGTGCAAGCAGAAAATGATTGATTTCAACAATTGTCTAAGTTTCTGGTGTCATTCTAAGGGGATCCAGTATTTGTCTGCTTGGGATGACATGATTGACAGACCTCGATACTTTGCCAGAGATGGCCTGCATCTGTCACCCCTGGGCTTCCGGATACTGGCCAAGGCTCTTGCCACCCCTATAGTGCCTTTTTTTAGGCAGTGTTCGAAAGACCAAATTACCACTGTAATTGCTACAAACAAATGCAGTCTGAGGGTCATTCTGCTCAGTGCTAGGTCTGAATCTCAAAATGCACTCTCTCGAAGCACTCCTTAAAATGGAGAACATTGATATTTGTACTGTAACAGAGACCTGGCTCAAGGCAGCAGAAAGCACCCCTACACTGCCAGGCTATAACTCTTTCCACACCTTTCGGCCCCAGAACTTGGACTGAAGCTCAAAAGGCGGTGGTGTTTCCATATTCATAAAGGAGGCGCGCACCTCCAGACTGGTAGCCCAACATAACACATCATAGGTACTGCGAGTGCAGCTAACACTAGGTAAGACAACGATCCAGGTTGTAGCCTGCGATAGGTCCCCAAGCATGTCTGAAGACACGCACTCCACATTCCTAAGCACCCTGAGAATATTAGGGTCCAAACTAACACACTCATACCAGGCGACTTCAACTACCCCTCCATTAACTGGGAAAAACTATTCATGTACCAATACACTTGCCCAATGTTTCCTGGAGTTCATTAATTCCAGTGTCCTGGACCAGCTCATTCTTACCCCCACTAGAGGTAGCAACATCCTTGATCTGGTCATTACTAACATGGGTGACCATTGCTCTACACCAGTAGTCAGCTCCTCCCTGGTTAGATCCGACCACAAACTAATCACCTTGGAAATCCACCTCCCACCCCCAACCCCGCAAAGGTAACCACCATGAAAAACTTCTCCAAAGCTAACTTTGGGCTCCTAAAAACAGAGGTGGCTAACTTCACAGCACCCATGCAAATGAAGAATAGTTGCATGACTGCTGAGTCATACACCAATGCACTGTACGAACCCCTACACAAATGCATGGATTTCACCATACTCAATGGAACCAAGACACGCTCATCCAAAAAGGAAGCCAGAATCTGGTGGTCCCCTGCCATAAACAAACTCTACAACAGAAGGAGGAAACTGATGCGGAATAAGACAAAGTCTCAATACAGGAAAAACTCCCTTATCTGTCTCAACAAAATTTGAGATCCCTCATCAAATCCTCTAAAGCTAGCTATGAAAACAGAATTGCAACAGATAGTAAAGACAACCACAAGGCCTTCTACAGTTATATAAAGAATCTCCACGGCAATACCCAGATTTGCTCTGAGCTACTGCACAGTGGTACCTCCTATACCGAGCCAAAGGATATTGTCAATATACTGGCTGACCGATTCAGTGCCAGTAGATTGCCTGGCACTCAATATTACTGCTGCACAGTTTAAAACAGCACTGTGCAAGGCCAAGAATACAGCTTCTATGGGACCTGACAATATCCCTTGCTGTGTTCTACATGAACTACAGAGTGAACTGGCACCTCACCAGTGTGCCCTGTTCAATCACAGCCTCATCTCAGGCTTTGTCCCTACTGATAGAAGGAAGTTTCTTTGCTCACCAGTGGGAGTGGGGAGCCTTGAGCAGCCTACCTGTCCTTGGGGGAAGTGACCTCAGCACAAGAAGCTGTAGTAATTGGTTGTTTGGGACCATTCCTAGCTCTTTTGTAGTTCACTGCTTAAAATCCGCCTCTGGGCGTTTTTTTCTGGCTATACTGCTCAGACAAGCTCCACGTGGGTTTACAGAGTGGTCCTAGCAGCAAGGAACTCGAAAAAGCGACTACCTTCTGGATTTAAGTATATTTGCTTTTTTTCACTGGAAATAGCTTCTGTTGCTTACTTTAAACTAGCCTGAACTGTTTTTTTTCTGATTACTGCATTTATTTTTAAATCTGCACTTAGTTACATTTAGTCGAATTTAATCGAAAGTTTGCTTATTTGTTTGTTTAATTTAACTGTGGAGGCTGCCCACTAAAGTGTGCTAGCCTGTGTAACTAATTTATCACTGTCTCTGCATTTTCTGTGCATTTCTACAAAAAAAAAAACAAAAAAATAATCCTTGTTTTCCCGCCTTTCTCGACTAGTTTAGACCAGTATACAGGCATTGCTGTATTCTGGGCTGTGGTGTAGTTCCTGTGTTGTCCATTACCTTACTTGGATAGAAGGAAGTTTCTTTGCTCACCAGTGGGAGTGGGGAGCCTTGAGCAGCCTACCTGTCCTTGGGGGAAGTGACCTCAGCACAAGAAGCTGTAGTAATTGGTTGTTTGGGACCATTCCTAGCTCTTTTGTAGTTGACTGCTTAAAATCTGCCTTTGCACGGCTTTGCGCGGTCGTGCGCATAGCGGTTAAACAAGGTTAAACTTTTTCTGGCTCCGCCAAGTCTGCTCTTCAATTTTTCCCTTAGAACTGTTCTACTTGCAATCTAAACAGCCTATACTCTATCTGAAAAGCTCAGCACTTGCTCCTAAAGCATTTTTATACAGGTAAAGCACTCTTAAACAAAAGAAAGTACTTCATTCACCTAAATTCTGTTGAGTACACATCTCCCTATAGGTCCTTTCTGACTCAGTTACACAGCAATCTTTTTCACTATTTCTAGCATGTCGAAGGGTCAGTTGCTGGCGCCCTCTGCTGTTCAGCTGGTGAATCTGGGAATCTTGAGGCAATGTTACAATTGCCTCATGTACACAGACAACCCTCTCCTCCTCCCAACAAATACAAATATATGCGAGATGCAACTATATAGCCAAACTGGAGGCTGAGCTCTCTCAATTCAGTACTGGCAAGACCAGTCAGGAGGAGAAGGTAACCACGCACACCACAAACCCAGTCTCACATAGAACTATCACAACAGCAAACCAAACACATAAACACACAAAACATACTCTGAGGCGCTGATTAAAATCTACCAAAACAACAGAGGCCTCCAAAGCAGACACCCAAGCAACCACCACCTCAAGACATAGCACATGCAACACATAGTTCACAAAGTCAGTGTGCTAAACAGTCACAGCCCTTAAGGCCAAACAACATGCCAGACACACTTGTAATAGGTGACTCCATAGTCAGACACACTGACGTCCCGCTCACCAGACTGAACAAGGAAAATGTCACAGTAAGCTGCCTGTCGGGAGCTAGAATCCGCCACATAACACAAGCACTCAGGTCACTCCACAGCAAGTACAAATATGACTCAGTCATTGTACATGCCGGTGTGAACGACCTGAGATGTACCTCCCTGGACAACATGAAAAGAGACATAGAGGAGCTCTCTGATTATGTAGCCCAGGCCGGTGTGACCCTGACCCTGAGCAGCATCTTACCCTCACCAAGAATGATGCCACAGTACAAAGACAAAATGATCAGTTTTAACAATTGGCTTAATTACTGGTGTCATTCTAAGGGGATCCAATGTCTGTCTGCTTGGGATGACATGCTTGACAAGCCACGCTGCTTCGCAAGGGATGGCTTGCACCTGTCACCCTGGGCTTCCGGATATTGGCCAAGGCTCTTGCCACCCCATAGTGCCTTTTTAGGCAAGGCTCAAATGACAAACCTACCTCCCTAGAAAACACAAGTGGAAAAAACTAAGGGTAATGCTGCTCAATGCCAGAAGTCTAAACCTCAAGATGCACGCCTCAAGCCCTCCTCAGTATGGAGAACATTGATGTCTGTGCGTGACTGAAACCTGGTTCAAGGCTCCTGAGAGCACCCCAGCACTCTCAGGTTTTACCTCATATCATGCTTTCCGCCCCAAAACTTGGACCGAACCACAAAAAGGAGGGGAGTATCCATTTTCATCAAAGATACCCACACCTCCAGGTTAGTGGCAACGTACTAAGCATCGGAGACTATCCAGGTGCAACTAACCATAGGCAAAACTGCCTTACAGTTTGTAGCATGCTACAGACCACCCTCTCAAACTCAGGAACCCCACACAGCCTTCCTGAAGACACTGGAGAGTATGAATGTCTCCAAATACCATCATTTTGGGAGACTTCAACTACCCAAACATAGACTGGGAACATTACTCAAGCCCCAACACCCTAGCCCAAAGGTTCCTAGAATTCATAAACTCAAATGCAATGGAACAACTAGTCACCATTCCCACAAGAGGAGACAATATACTAGACCTGATCATCACAAACATGGGGACAAAATGCTCCACACCGGAAGTATATCCCTCCTTGGTAAGATCAGACCATAAATTAATCTCACTGGAAATCCACATCCCGCCCCCCCCCTGCACAAAAGACCACAGTGAAGAACTTCTCAAAAGCAAACTTCACACTTCTTAAGACTGAAGTGGTATCCTTCAAGGCCCCTGGGCCAGTGGAAACCAGAACCCACACTGCTGAATCCTTTGCAAATGCCTTCTATGGGCACCTTCAAGAATGCATGGATCATGCAATCCCAAATAAAACCAAGACCCACTTCCCCCAAAGGCAGGCGCCCGGTCTGGTGGACCCCAGCCATAAACAAACTTTACAACAGGAGGAGGAAGCTACTACATGACAGAGCAAAATCCCTAAAAGGGAAGGCATCTCTGATCAGTACTAGCAAAAACTATGATCACTCATAAAATCATCCAAGGCCAACTTTGAGAGAAAAATCGCAAAAGACACAAAAGACAATCACAAGGCCTTCTTTAGCTATGTTAGAAACCTGGGTGGAAACTCCCAGATATGCTCAGAGTTAGTCCAAAATGACACAAAATACACTGAACCCACTGACATTGCCAACTTTCTGGCAGACAGGTTCAGTGCAAATTACTCCCCCAAAAGGAGAAATAACTATCCCAGCAGAGTGTAGCCTCCCTAACATCTCAGATGCCCAGGTGAGAGCCGCCCTCTCTAAAGCTAAAAACACAGCATCAATGGGACCCGGGTGGTGTCACGAGCTGTGTGCTACATGAACTCCAAGAGGAACTAAACCCACACATAAGGCTGCTGTTTAATCTTAGCCTTACTACAGGATACGTACTCAAAGAGTGGCGTACGGCAACAGTGGTCCCACTTCACAAAGGCGGTGCTTCTACGGACCCTGGAAATTACCGCCCCATAAGCTTGACAAGCCTGGTCTGCAAAGCTATGGAGAGGATCATTATGGAACTCATAAACAAAGACATTGGGGACCTACAGACATTGGATCCTACCCAATTTGGCTTTGTCAAGGGCAGATCCTGCCTTTTGAACTTGGTCGACTTTTTTGAAACAGTCACTAAGGCCATTGATGAGGGTAAGGCAGTTCACACAGCCTACCTTGACCTTGCAAAAGCCTTTGACACAATACCCCACTCGGGCATCATAGACAAACTCACCAGCTTAAATGTAAACCCATATGTCACAAGATGGGTTGCAAACTGGCTCAAGGACAGAACCCACAGGGTCAGAGTTGCTGGAGCTATGTCAGACTCTCTAAGCCAGTCACAAGCGGTGTCCCACAGGGCTCAGTCCTGGGACCCCTCTTGTTCGGCATTTATTTTTCCGAGGTACAGGCAAACATAGGAGGATTGTGGCTGACAAAGTTCACAGATGACTGCAAACTGGGCGCCATAATTGATACTCCAGCAGACACAAACATCCTTCAGAGAGGCCTCATAGAAACGGATAATTGGTGCCAGAGCCAAGGCCTTAAGCTGAACGCCAAAAAATGTATAGTCATACCCTTTGGGAAAAACAAGGTACCAAAAAATTACCACATAGGCGGTAATCCATTAAGTACAGAAGAGGTAATCAGGGACCTAGGGACCCAGGTTGACAGTGACCTCTCATTTGACACTCACATTGCCAAAGTGGTTAGGAAGACCTTCTATATTGCCCACCTTATCATGAAGGGTTTCACATCTAGATCAAGAGAGGTCATTGTGCCCCTGTACTCTTCTCTTATCAGGCCAATGATTGAGTACAATGCCCCATTTGGGATGTATCTCACCCGACACCTGCAGCAGTTGGAAAGACCCCAAAAGTTCCTCACCAAGAGGATAAAGGGTCTTAAACATATGTCATATGCTGCCCGACTGAAAAAACTCCAGCTCTATTCAGTCGCATACCGCCTAGTCAGAGGTGATCTGTGCCTGACGTACAAGGCCATGTCCAATCCTGAATTAATGGACATGCTCCATCTCAGAAAATCCAAATCCATCAGAGCCACGAGAACAAGTGACTTAAACCTCAACACAGAAATAAATAGGACGTGCTGGAGAGACAGATTCATAACCCAGAGGCTCCCTACACTCTGGAACAGAATCCCAGTCCATGTTAGGCAGAGCCCCTCACTGACTCTATTCAAGAGAAATCTCGATGGGTGGATGGGAGATCGTAGGTTTACCCCGGGGGTCATCTCTGTGTCACTACTAGACAGAGGCATAGTAAACTAAACCCTAAAAGGGCATAGTATTCTCATCCTAAGGGGTGGTGTAAGCCACATACACTCTGGCTAGGCTTATAAATGCCTTAGGGCAGATAGCCTAGTACGAACCTATGAACCTATGAATGGCGCACTGCTACAGTCATCTGTCCACAAAGGAGGAGTGACTACAGACCCTGGGAACTATCGCCCCATTAGCCTGACAAGTCTGATATGCAAAGCTAAGCTATGGAATGCATCATCATGGACCTAATAAACAAGGATGTAGGGTATCTCCAAACTCTGGATCCCAAACAATTTGGTTTTGTGAAGGGTAGATCATGCCTGCTCAACTTGGTCGACGACTTTGAGTCAGTCACCAGAGCTGTGGATGAAAGCAAGGTGATTCATACAGTCTACCTTGATCTGGCCAAAGCCTTTGATACCATTCCCCTTTCAGGAATCATAGAAAAACTCACTAAGCTAGGTAACAACCCCTATATCACTAGGTGGGTAGCAAACTGGCTCACAGAACCAATGTGAAAGTAGCTGACTCCAAGTCAGACTGCCGACTAGTCATGAGTGGAGTCCCACAGGGTTTGGTCATGGGTCCTCTCCTGTTTGGTATCTACTTCTCTTAAGTCCAGGCCAACAAGAAGGGACTCTGGCTGGCAAAGTTCGCAGACAATTGCAAGTTGGGAGCTATTATTAACTCCTCAAGTGATGTTCACATCCTACAGAATGGCCTCACTGAGACGAACGACTGGTGTCAGAACCATGGCCTTAAGCTCAATGCCAAAAAAATGTGTCGTCATCCCCTGTGGAAAAACCTGATTCTTATGAATTACCACATTGATGGTAGTCCACTGAACACAGGAGGCGTTATAAGAGATCTGGGAACACAGGTTGACAGCAACCTCTCTTTTGTTTACCACATTGCCACTGTGGTCAGAAAGTCCTTCTATGTGGCACATCTCATTACTAAGGGTTTTGGAAGAAAGAGGTCATTGTCTCCCTCTACTGTTCCCGCATTAGGCCAGTCATCAAATACAATGCCCCATTTGGCATGCATCTCACTAGACACCTGCAACAACTAGAGAGGCTGCAAAAGTACCTCACAAAGAGGATCCTAGGTCAGACTCAAAAAAACTCCAACTATTCTCTGTCTCATATCGCCTACTTAGAGGCGATCTCTGCTTGACTTACAAAGACATGTCTGACCCAGCTCTGTTAGAAATGCAACATCTAAAGAAATCCCAGTCCCTCCACACCACATGCTCCAGAGACCTCAACCTCATTACCACAATCAATAGAAGGTACTGGAGGGACAGGTTCATAACCCAGAAACTGCCCGTGCTGTGGAATAGACTTCCCATACATGTCAAGCAGAGCACCTGGCTGACCATCTTCAAGAGAAGTCTTGATGAGTGGATGGGGAGTAGAACATTCACCCTGGGGATAACTCCAGTGGCTGTACTCGACAGAGGCACTGGGAACTAAAGTCAGGTGGCACGATGCCAGAGTAATCCTGTGGCTAGGCTTGTAAAGGCCCCAGGGCCATCAGCCTAGTACACACATATGAACTAATTTATCTATCTATATTATTTACTGCTTGGTTGTTGTGTATAATCCTTTTTTGCCGTTGTTTCTCATTAGGCCTTCTCCCTATCCCATTGTCGTTTGTTTTAGTGTTTTTTTCCATACAAGGTGACTTGTATTTCTGCTTGCTGTTATCTGTGTGTATTGTTCCCTGAGCTGTTGGTCCGTTTAAGTTAGAGGGCCCAGCACCCGTTTAAGTTAGAGGGTTACCCCCTTCCCTGTTTATCTTATACTGGGTGTATCCATTTAACTTTGAGGAACTCCAGCCCACTTTAAATTACAGGGTAGTCGAGTCTCCCCACCTTGTGCCTTTTTCTCGAGTGTGCTTTCTTTTCTATTGTTGTTGTGTGCTGTGCTTAGTTATATACATAAGTTTTTTTCATATTATTGGTGTGCAGTAGTTAGCTTTTCTTAGTGAGTGTTGAACTGTAGCGTTTAGGTTTTCTTATTGCTGTGCTGTTTAATAGATATATTTACAATAATGTCCAAGGAACAGGAAAAAGTTAAATTATCTGGTTTTAAGAAGTGTCAAAAATGTTCATAGAAGATGTCTGTGACTGATGGGCACATGATTTGTGTTTATTGTCTCAGTGCCATGCATCTTCAGGAATCTTGTAGTATCTGTCACTCCTTCAGCTCCAGAGTTTTACTCGAGAGAAAGGCACAAGGTGATTGTTAGGGGGCTTCTAAAAGTGCCTTTCTCAGAAGCTTTGGAAAGTCAGACAACCTCCAGCAAATCTTCACCTGCTAAATCTGACAAATCTAACAAAAGGTGGTCGTCTTCATCCTCAGGCCATTCGGAGCCTGCTAAAAAAGTGTCCAAATCTACTTACTCTGATCTGAAGGAACATGGGTCCGATAAGTCTTCATCCTTGGCTCCTAAGTTTTTAGAACTGATGGAAAAACATTTTGAAGCCGGTCTCCCAAATTGACACCAGTCTCCCCGACATTGAGATCACCCATACTACAAAGAGGTAGCTCACTGACCCCTTCATCTTGGTCCTCCAAAACTTTATTGGACGATGACGTGGATAAGGGTGGTGCAAAGGCTACTGGAGTTGCCGGCACTGGCCAAAATTCTGTCAGCTCCATCCCATTCGGACCCAGAGCCAGTAAAGATTTTTTCATCCACTACGATTCCTCCTCTGAGCCAACCTGGATAGTCAGAGCAGGACTGCCTCATCGTCCTTGGTGCCATCCAGGATATCTAGGGGCCAAAGTGCTCTGGTCAGGGGGGGCTCAGGTCTGACATTTGTCGGGTCCGAGCTTACCCCTCGGTGCTTCGGCACAGGTGAACTTGGCGTCTACGTCAGCTTTGGAGCCGGCTCCCCTGGTTCTGGGGAGTTCCTTTGCCTCTTTGGAGCTGGAGGGATCCTCAGATCAGGGGAGAGTGGCTTTTGAGCTGATGAGGAGTGTGCTGCCCTCCACACAGCTCTACACGAAGGTTCTGACATTCTTCCCCCAAGGCACCGGCTTCTGTCTCTGCACCACTCCAACCACGGACCAGCGGAGATCCTATTCCTCAGGACACCCTATCGGGTGAACTTCCCTCTTCTGAAACCTCACCAGAATATCTTTCTGAAGAGGGCCCCCAGAAGAGGCTTTGCAAAAGGAAGCATATTTATTCTCCGGATGAGTCTCTTACATCTGACAATGACCACGAGGAATCGGAAGGGTCCTCACAGTCGCCCTCTGAGACTATCTTCTTTGTCGATATCCTAGAGGTCCTTAACTCATTCACTCCAATGGAGCTCAGGACGTTTGCCCTGTAAATTCCAATAGCCAGAGCCTAAACCTTTAGTCAGAATCAAATTATATTTTCATGTTTCAAACAAATGTTCATATCTCTGGAATCACAGCAGTTATGAAAGAAGTATGAATGGCAAACTCTTCAGCACAAAAAACTTTATAGTGGTAGTATTCTTTAGGTTCTAGGTTGTAAACTAAATTTTATAAGTCACAGTAAACATAGTAACAATTACATTTATAATAATTTGTAAACAACGTACAATATCTCAGCAACAACTCAAGTTACACACATACTGTCAGCAGCATTTTATTCATATATCTGAGAGCTTTCATATGATGCTAAGGAATTCTGTCTGTATTACTTGGTTGTTGAGATATTTAAAAAATTGTGAAAATTATATCTAAATTAATATAATAAAAACAACAGTTAATATCTATTTACCTAATGTAGTTGAGTTTGTCATTGTGTAAGCCTTAAGATGAAATATTTTAAAACCTTGTACATAGCATGATTGTTTAATTACTGATGCAAATATGAACAAGCAATATTTGACACCTAGAGGCGTCAGTAGGAGTTAACTGCAGATGCACCAGGAGGCGTCACTAGGATGTTAATGAGTTAAGCAGAGCGGTGGTTGGAAGTCCATTAATCCTTCTGAAGAGGAGTGAAAGCCTTCTGATCTCACCCTTCAGCCTCCTGGGTATCTCTGCCTTTCGATGAACTATTGGAACTAGTTAGTGGAAGGTGTGGGAGTCCCCAGACGCAGTGGAACCAGTCCTTCAGAGGCCAAACAAATTTATTACAGCCCCAGATGACAAACTTTTTCTATCTAAGGGCATTCCTGTGGATGCTGTGGGTGGTGGCAGCAGCCACCAAGAAGGAACTGGCCGAAACGTCCTCATCTGTCCATCCACTTAACAGTCTCCTGCGATGGACAGACATGGGAAGCAGGTCTTTTCTTCAGTGACATTTGCTCTCAGATCACTGAATTACTTGGCACACTTCACAAGACTACAGAGAGATCTCCTGCAGGAGCTAGGAGATACTTTTCAAGGTTCATTAGCTGTGGGGGTCTCAGATAAGGTGACTTCTCTTTGATCTACCTTAACCTCCATAGTGAACACCTCCATGAGACTCATTTCATATGCAGTAGATGGAGCGAGTAGAGCAGTGCCTTCATGAGTTTCCCGAGGAGACACTCTTGGATGCGCTTGTGTAACTTTGTGAAACCCTTTAAGTCTACCCTTGTAAATGCTCCTTTTGATGGTTCCTCTCTCTCTGGACTGAAAGTCAAAGATACACTCACCAGATATGAGCAGGAAGGTAAAACACTCTCTGCTGTTGGAGTGCATTTTTCCGTACCTTCGAGACTGTAGCCTAAGGATCGGGGGGGGTACAAAAAAATCCCAGGGAGTTTTTCCAGATGCACGAGGTGAATCCTTCCCTAGGGGCAGAGGAGGAGTTAATAATGGTAGACACTGTCCTTGTGGCAGATGGGGTCCATAGAACCAGGGCGACCAATATTCCTTTTGCCCACCTATGTAGGCAGTCAGGGGTTATTTGTCTTTGCACCCGGAAGCCTGGCGAGAAATTACAACAGACAAATTGGTACAAAGCATAATATCCAGAGGCCACTCCATACCCTTTTCTCTCCCCATCCCTACCTCGAAAAACATCTCGGATGTTCCACCCAGTCAAAGGGATAAAGCAACCGTAGAGATTCAAAAGTTGCTAGATAAAAGAATTATCCAGAGAGTCCTCGCAGACCAGATAGAATATGGAAGTTACTCAAGATTCTTTTTAGTGGCAAAAGGAACAGAGGACTGGAGACCTATCTTGGATCTCAACAAATTAAACTAATCTGTAAAGAAGACCAAGTTCCGGATGGTGACACTGCAGTTAATTCTCCCCTTTTTAAGGAAAGACAATTGGATGTGATCTATAAACCTCCAAGATGCGTACTACCACATAAAAATGGACAGGCCATCAAGGAGTCATCTGTGCTTCCGGCTAAGTGCGAGTCACTACCAGTTTCGAGCTCTGCCCTTTAGTCTCACTACAGTCCGCAGAGTTTTCACCAAATGCATGACAGTGGTTAAGGCTCACTTGAGGTATCTAGAATTCCAAGTGTTTCCATACCTAGACATCTGGCTCCTAACTGCCACCACCAAGCATCTACTCCAACAAGCAAGGGATGCCACCTTACAACTCTGCTCACACTTGGGGAATACTATACATTCAGAAAAATCTGCCTTGTTGCCATCGCAACAATATAGTCTGTATAGGCGCACACCTAGACACAGTCTCTATGATGGCAAGGTTGCCAGAGGAAACAGTTTCATTACTCAGACAGCAAATTCTCAAGCTCATGTCAAAAACCAAAGTCGAAACAAAAACAGTTCTTCAACTCTTGAGAACCATGGCAGTAGCGATAACTTTGGTACCTTTAGCTCACATGCACATGAGAATTCTTTAATGGCTCCTATTTGCCCAGTGGTCATTACAAGAACTACCCATGTCTCTCAAAATCACGATCACGGAGTCTTGCAAGAGATACCTGAGGTGGTGGCTCCTTTCCAGCCAGGTTACAGTAGCAGGTCGTCCCTTTCTTCCTCAGCAGCCTATAGCCACGGTGACCACAAACTCCTCCCAGATAGGGTGGGGGCGGCATTATCTGGGGAGGACCATCCAAGGCACCTGGCATGATCAGGAGGCCCACCTGCACATCGATGTCCTAGAGATGAGAGCTGTGCTCTTGGCATTGCAGGCACTTCAGAACTCTCATCCACTAGGAACAATTTCTATTCAGACAGACATGTCGGTGTCCTGATACATAAACAAGGAGGAACCAGGTCTTACCCCTTTTCAGAGTGTGGGACTAGGCAACATCTTCCCAACACTTTCTAGTGGCAACGCATATCCCGGGGAGATCCAACATGATAGCAGACAGACTCAGCATGGCAATACTCCTGCCTCACGAGTGGTCCCTAAAGCAAGAGGTAGCAGAAAAGATTTTCCGAAGGTGGGGCCAGCCTTGCTGTGACCTTTTTACCACCCCCATAAACACCAAATGCAGCAACTACTTTGCCCTAGTCACCCCCCTGGTGAGTCACCAAGGGATGCACTAGTGCACAATTGGCCCTTGGGACTTCTTTATGCCCCCCCCCCTCTCATACCTAGAGTTATTCGGAAAGCCAAATCCTTGGGAAGCAGGCTGATTCTCATTGCCCCATAATGGCCTCATCACATCTGGTTTCCCTTCCTATGGCCTCATCTTCAGGAGGAACCTTGGATTCTGGACACAGTTCTGGAGCTTCTGGCTCATTTTTTGGGAACGCACCACCCCTCCCTCCAGACCCTTAAGTTGATAGCTTGGCTGCTCCAGTTCCAAATATAGTCAGGCTTCCTACTCTCACACCAGCAGTAAAGCACATACTTCTTTCCTCGTATAAGTCCTCTACCAGAAAATTATATCTCAGTAAATGGAGGAGATTCTCTTATTGGGCTTCAGAAAGAAATCTTGACACTTTGTCTGCGCCAATTAGTTCTGTTTTGGATCTCCTGGCTGAATTGTTTCATAAAGTTTCTGCTGCAGCTGCTGTCAGGGTTCAGTTGGCTGCAATTTCCAGTTTTCATGCAGGTGATGTAACTCCAAATTTGATGTCCCACAGATTATGCAGAGCGTTTCTGAAGGGCACCTGCTTATTAAGACCTCTGATCAAGGACACTCTTCCACCTTGGGACCTAAAGTTTGTACTCTCTCACCTGATCCTTCCTCCATTTGAGCCCGCATCAACATGCGACATCAAATTTTTATCATGGAAAGCAATTTTACTGATTGCTATCACATCTGCCAGAAGAGTCTCTGAGCTTTAAGCTTTGTCAGTCAGACCTGCTTATATGATTTTCCATAAGGACAGGGTGTCTGTGCGAACTAATCCATTTTTCTTACCAAAAGTGTGCTCATAAGCTAATCTTAATCAATCTGTTGAGCTTCCAGTTTTTTCCCCAGTCATAGCAACAAGGCAGAATATGCACTCCATCAGTTGGATGTACATAGACAACTTTGTTTCTGTTTACACAGAACTAAAGTTTTCAGGAAGTCTGATTAGCTGTTCATCTCCTTTTCAGAAGCTAAAAAAGGTGATCCTGTTTCAAAGGTCACGCTTTCAAGATGACTTTCAAATTGTTTCACATTTATATTCACTTCTAACAATATACATCTCCCTTTTAAATCAAAGGTCACGCCACAAGGGCGATTGCAAATTCATCTGCGTTTCAAGCTAGACTGCTACTAGATAATAATTGTGCTGCAGCTACGTAGGCCAATCTTCACACCTTTATTACTCATTACAAGGTAGACATGTCTTCTTTTGGTTCCACTGTCCTGAAAAATATACTCCCGTGAGCCGCCCAGGATATATGGTGTTAGGGATGCTGTCCCAACCAGTAAGAATGAAGGCAAGATAGGACAACATAACGTAAAGAAGTTATGTACTTACCATAATGTTCCATGTTTGTTGTCCATCTTGCCTTCATTGTTACATCCCACCCTCCTTCCCCAAGCCTAGAGTTTCTGGAGGACTGAGATGAATTTCTTTCCTTTTACCAAGGAAGTTTTCTGACTTTCACTTTCTCTCTGTAATGTCTTATAATGCTGTACAAGTTGATACTTGCTATAAGTATCAGCAAACAAGATCTGCGGTAGCACACCAGTGCATCATGGGATAGGGTGCTCAGCCATGAGCCAAGTGGAAGACTCCGAGCTTTAGAATGTGGCCGTGTCTGAACCAAGGATCGGTTCCGAGCCCAACCAGTAAGAACAAAGGCAAGATGGACAACAAACACAAGCCATCTGTGTGATGTCAAGTTTTTATCTTGGAAGACACTATTCCTAGTAGCCATTACTTCGGCCAGGAGGATTTCAGAGTTGCAGGCTCTGTGTGTTAAACAGCTGTATATAATTTTTCACAAGGAGAGAGTATTATTTGGAGCTAGTCCCTCCTTTTTACCTAAAGTAGTGTCTGATTCCAGTGTTAATTAGACCATAGATTTGCCATTCTTTTTCACAAATTTCTCAAACAAGTGAAAATATCACTTGCATTTGTTGGACGTACACAGACAATTGCATTTTTATTTGGATAGAACAAATCCATTTAGAACATCAGACCAACTGTTTCCATCTTTTTCAGGTACTAGACTGGGCAAAGCAATTTCAAAAATTACTCTGTCAAAATGGTTGAGAGATTGCCTCACTTTCATTTATAGCCAAAATAAGCTGGACTTGTCAACAAAAATTAAGGCACATTCTACCAGATCTGTTTCACTTCAGCCTTTCGCTTCAGAGCTTCTATGGATGACATATGTCCAGCCGCAACTTGGGCTACCCCCCATACCTTTATCACTCATTACAAATTAGATATGGTCTCCAGGGGGAGAGCATCCTTTGGCTCTATGGTGCTCAGGGATATCCTTTCCTATGGTCTCTCAGGGTCTCGCGTAGCTAGGGGCTCTGTCCCAACAGTCAAGAATGAGTGAAGATTGACAGCATCAGATAAAGAAGTTATGTTCTTACCATAACGTTCCATCTGTGTTGTCGATCTTCAGTCATTCTTGACATCCTACCTTCCTACCCCCTTCAAAAGACTCCTGGGAGTTCGGAACTAGTCCTGGGATCCTATTAGGGTTGTTGCTCAGACGAAACTTCCATGATTTTATACTTTATGGGCAAAACTCGATCTGAGGGGAAGGGAAGAGAGGCAATATGGGTAGCCTTGGCTTGAGAGTTTCTGGCTGGCGCATGCTTTTTATAACAGCCGAGTCAGTTGCAAAGGTCAGAACTGGAACGCAACAGTCAAGAATGAATAAAGATCGACAACACAGATGGAACATTATGGTAAGAACATAGCTTATTTTTCTTTCCATAGGTCTAGGTCAGTTCTCCAGTTACTCCTGGACTCCTACTCCTCCTTCCCCCCATCACAAATGCAGTAAGCTAGGGTAATATACCCATATAGCTAAGGATACTGCAGCAGTGATCAGTATGATGAATGCAGCAGAACTGTGTGAGCAAACATACCATAACCTTAGATTTTGGGTGGTGTAGTGGTGCAGCGGTTAATGTTGTCACCTCACAAGAAGAGGTTCTCAAGTTCGATTCTTGGCTGGGGTGCCTTCTGTGTGGAGTCTGCATGTCTTCCCTGCATTTGAGTGGGTTTCCTCCGGGTACTCCAGTTTCCTGTCACATTCCAAAGACACAAAACTGAAGCATTTCTCCCCAGGCCTCCTCTGAAAATAGGCTCTGTCCTAGCCAGACTTTCTGGTCAACAAATGTTAAATAAAATAAAAATTTCATGTCATCACTGCTGCAGTAGCTACTCCCTCCCACCATCCGCCTAATTTTTTGGTGTGCTATTTGCCAGGGTGTTGACGTTTGTTTTTTGTTCCTACAGTTGTCCATTCAGGGCTCAACCTGCATGTCTCTGTTGGCCAGAAAGTTCTAAAGGGCTTGGGCCCCACATTTGTCTTTTTGTCAGCTCAGCTCAGCTCAAGCTGCCTGACAGTTTTAGTGCCCTGAAGCTTTGGAAGCTGGCCAGCTGTTGTATAGCTAAAGCTACTGCAGCAGTGATTATTCGGGCATCTACTGTTTTGATAAGTTTAAATATACAGCTGTACAATACAAAAACAGGAAAATTACCCAGGATCATTGATTTTTTATGCATGTTGTGATATTTATTAAAGTTATTGTACTTATAATATATATTTCCTTACTTTTATCTCTGTGCAGAATATAATACCATTTTACTAAGTAGAGCATTTTATAGGGTTGTAACAGTCTTGTGATAACCCAGTTGGCTTATTTTATTGTAATAAGATTAAGTAATTGCCTGAAGTCTTCTCAAGGATGAAAGAGCTGACCTTTCATTTCAAGGAGTAAAATTCAATGTATTGTTTAGTAGTACCTGGTAGAGTGAGTTTTGTATGTTTTTAAATACCTCTAGAGCTTGTTTTTAAAAAAAAATGTTTTCATTGGGAAGTTTTATGCCATGGTCTTGTGATTATCCATTTACACCTTTGCCAAACATTATTACGTGGGACAATGAGTCCAGGAGTCAGGCTTCCTTTGCACATTGGTCTTCAAGATATTACCATCTGAGTCCTGACTGCAGCATTCCTGGAGGTTTAATTTTCACAGTTTTAGTATTCTTTGCAGCAGTTGATCCCTGCGAATTAATATTCTCACCATTTCAGATGGTCTGTAAGGAGGCATCTGCAGTAGGGACTTAATACCCTTCCACCATCACTTTGTGTGGATGGCCTTTTCATCTTGCAGCTGTGGATGAGTTTCTTTGAAATAGACAGATTTTATGTTGTGTTAATGTGTTTTTAATCTTGGCTGGTTTTAGCCTGTGGAACACACAAGCTAAGGACTGTGTCCTACTCTAACCCACTATCACATAATAATGTGATGTCATGCACTGGCAAGAGGCACCCTCTCGCCCACCCCACCCCCAAGGCTGGAGACAAGAAAGGTATGCTTTGGCAAACTAGGGGAGGAGGGTAGTACAAGAGAAAATCCATACAATTAACGTACTGCAGAAGTGTGAAAGGCCTTGTTAATGTGCTGATAATGTGAGCACATATCTGGTGCATCTTTCCTCCTTTGGAACCCTGGTTCCTGTTGGTCCATTAACAAGCATCTGTGACCTTGGAGTTTTCTTGTTTCTTTGAGTGATACCAGGAGTTGGTTGATGCAGCCACTGATTTTTGTCTTCCCCTGGGATGTGGAACTTGAAAGGTTTAGAGGAGTTAAAAAAAAAAAAAAAACCCAAGAAGACTCCAGATTGTAACTTTGCTGCCGAGGGTAATTGTATCTGTAATATAGTTTGCACTATAAAGGACATTGTTTTACAGTATCTACCCTCATGTATCTAAACCTTAAAGGGTGACTCTACTCATTTTACTTTCCACTGCAGACCAGCTTGTCTTTTGTTTTAATTTCCTTATTAAAATACAGGGACTTCATGTATAATCTGCGGTTTCTTGGTTAGCTTCTTTATATTACAACTTTTCCTAGTTTCTGGCATTGCTTCTGACCTTTTCATCTTATTTGCTGACATGATCTTCCTAACCTTGATCTGCACTGAAGTTTTATTGCATGCACCAATGGATTGTTATTATATTGTACTCTAAAGCTTGATTGTCCAATTTCTATATTAGCTCCTTATTACTTTGTACATATTGTTTGTATTGTATTTTCTTTTTTCACATTAACAGTGTAAGTTTTGAACTTGCTTGCTAATGTATCTCTGTATATCGAAATAATGCTGTTTTGCTGTTTGTCATTGTGTGTTGGTCATTGTCTGAGTACCCTGTTAAAATGTGCCTTGCCCAGTAGAGCTGGAAGAACATACAGTATCCTTGGAATGCTGCTTCCTGTTAGTTAACATTACTGCAACATTAACATTATAATAAGACTTACAGTAAAATGTTTTACCTTCAGGATGCATATCCTTAATCAGTTGCATCCGCAAACTATATTTCGGTGGTAGCTGTGCTTATAAGGGTGAATGGTACCCCCATTTAGCTCTTGCCTGGATAATCTCAAAGGGGAGTGCCAGCCTTCCTTACAAATAGAACTAGCAAAAATGCATTCTGCCGGTAGCTTGCTATCATTACAGACTGCACAAACTTAATCAATACTATGACTTTCAGGGGTACAATTCTAGTAAAATTGTGTTGTACCAACCAGAGTCAAACCTTCTGTATGGGATTCATAGGATGCTTCCCTGTAGAAATGATCCGTTTGTTTTTTGACCTGAGTGCACCGCCAGTAATAAAGGTTCAAGAAAAAAAACTAAAGGCTTGAGGAACCAGCTAGGGTCTGGGACCAAGTAACCAGAGCTACTCTGTCAGACTAGGTCTGGGCTTTACACTTACAGGATTGTCCATGCATAACAGAAACCCGTGCTGAGTGCATTGTTTATGGCTAGCGTTATGGTGGCTAATGCCCTGTACAGTACAGAACAATTAATTACACCTGACATCACTGCACATTTATCGTAATGTCTTGATTGGTTAGGCATGCTGGTTGTTGTTGTTGTTGTGTCTTTCAGCTTTTCCCGGTTAGGGGTTGCCACAGCAGAACTCCGGTCCGCTAATGACTGGCAGTAGATTTTTACATGCCAAGTTGCCAGCTCTAATGCACAACCTTCAACGAAGGTACGCCCATTCACACGTCTCCACACAGAAGACACTCTAGCTGAGAATCAAACAGGACAAAGTCTTACTGTGTGGCATGCTGGTAATCTCTACATATCTGCAGCTGGATATCTGTGAAAGTTGTTGGCTTCTACATTTCTCTCTGGTCTCAAAGGTGGTGGCAGGCTTGACTACATAACAAAGTGTTAGTATTTGACACTGGGAACCAGAGGTTAAATAGTATTTGTGATAGGAAGGAAGTTGAGTTTATTTATGAAAATAACTCCTATTTCAGTGCAGATAATCTGTGAGACAAACTCTAAGAATATGCTGTAGCCTAATGACAGGTAATACAGTATTCTCTCTGTCTCATTTTCTGATATTTTCCTGTAAGAGAATTGCTGCCACTTTAACAAAGCAAACATGATCTATCTGTTGTGTATCAGTAGTTAGCCTCTAGTTGTTTACAAGGGCAAAGAGAGAGCATTTTTGTGATTTCATTTAACCCTTTCTTTTTTGTTTTATAGGTGGATGAGCATGAGAAAATTCTTGCTTTTCTTTTGAGCAGACTTGAGTCCAGTAAGGAATAGCAAAGTGTGAAGACTGATTTGTGAAAGCGTGGGCATGAGGAATGACTATCCATTGCACTTATTTAAAACTCGGATTTAACCATGCTGCCTTTTTTTTAATTTTGACAAGTGCAGTAACAGAATGATGGACCTTTCTGATTTCAAAAGACCTTTTCCTCAAGGGGGCGGATGTTATGGAGTACCTCTCTGTAGAAGAAATCCATTCCATTCATAAAGATGCCGTTTCTAATGGGTACAACAAAATTACCCTGTTTTGCACTGAGATCAGTTGAAAATAATGTGATAGTATTGTCTCAAAGACTGACCAGGTTAACTAGCAGTATTGATAATTGTGTCTCAAAAGACTGACCCGGTTAAGTAGCAGTATTGATAAGTGAAACCAGCATCCTCCATCACAGCCTGTTCAGTTGTGCAGAGAGTCAGTTTCATAATTTAATTACACAGAGAAACGGGCACTGAGCCTGAATTCACCCAGTATGTTTTCCAGTCTCTGCTTTGGTCATTCTGTTAGCTTTGTATTTATGTTGAACAGTTTGTAAAACAAGAGGAGACGAAGATAAACAGTGTGCATCACTGATCAGAGTTAATTTTTCAGTGATTGTATTTTTTGCCCCATTGCATTCTTTTCCCACTTTTTTCCTAAACTTGGCTTGGGGCATTATTCTGCATAAGTTCATTTTCCTTTCATTTAACAGTTGTCACATTGTTATAACTTCAGCAAATCGTAGTTGTGCATTCTGAGCCCTTGTCTGTATTTAGCTAGCCTTGATGCACTTTCCTCTCCATGGAATCCTGCGTGGAACCCAGTTGTATTAAAATGCAGGTAATTATTGTTACTGAAGTCCTGCATAATCCTAGTCCAGGGACTCCTATGTTCGAGAGTGAGTGAGTAGTAGTTTTTTTTTTCCGTATCCCAGGTTCGATTTAATTTTGTGTTTTCCCTTCTGAAATCTTTCTTTTCTTAGCGCAAGTGTAATCAGAGATGGCAATGTGTAAATTTTGACTTATTTAGTAGTTTGATAAACTGAAGCAGTAGTGTGTAATAGTATTGTTAAACACTGTAAACTGAAGTAGTGTGTAATAATATTGTTAAACACTGTAAACTGAAGCAGTAGTTTGTAATAGTATTGTTAAACACTGTAAACTGAAGCAGTAGTGTGTAATAGTATTGTTAAACACTGTAAACTGAAGCAGTAGCGTGTAATAGTATTGTTAAACACTGTAAACTGAAGCAGTAGTGTGTAATAGTATTGTTAAACACTGTAAACTGAAGCAGTAGTGTGTAATAGTATTGTTAAACACTGTAAACTGAAGCAGTAGTGTGTAATAGTATTGTTAAACACTGTAAACTGAAGCAGTAGTGTGTAATAGTATTGTTAAACACTGTAAACTGAAGCAGTAGTGTGTAATAGTATTGTTAAACACTGTAAACTGAAGCAGTAGTGTGTAATAGTATTGTTAAACACTGTAAATTGAAGCAGTAGTGTGTAATAGTATTGTTAAACACTGTAAACTGAAGCAGTAGTGTGTAATAGTATTGTTAAACACTGTAAACTGAAGCAGTAGTGTGTAATAGTATTGCTAAACACTGTAAGTCAATGATTGCAGTATGTGCATGTTGATTACTATTTTGTTTGGTCATCTGAGATGCTTCTAGCCACAGTTATTTTCACATCTTGGTTTTAAAAATAAGCTTGGCATTTTTGATTGTGAGCAATTACAGTTATTAGCAAAGTAACACTATTTGAATGTTGATGTTCTTTAGCAACACCAAGCAGTGCACCAGACTTGAATTGTTGCTCCCTGTTTTCTATGGTAAATGATTGTAGCACTCGAGAGAACAATGTAGTTTGCTACTTGTTAACACTGACTGCAGTTATGAGTTTATGGTATTCATATAGACAGTGAATAGCTAATGTGTTAACATTAAACTCATTCTGTTGGGTAAATTTAAGTTGATGCATCTCTGCAAAGCTTGTTCAATGACTGGAGTTTAGATATGCATATTAAAGCAAAAGATTAATTATTATAAATAAAACTCTCTTGATTGCTAGAATACTTGGTCTAGCAAAAAACAAGGCAGGAGACCCTTCATTAAAGTGCAGTTATTGTGGAAGGAATAGACAAATGCAGGAGTTTATTATAATGAGGAGTTGGAGAAGGTAGGGAAATGTGTGTAGAGCAGGAAAGTACGATGTGAGGGTAACATGCTCCCTATTTATTTATTTATTTATTTGACATTTGTTGGCCGTGATAGTCCGACTGAGCTGTTGCCCTTTTTCAGTGGAGGCCTGGGGAGAAAAACTCCACAATTGTACACAAAACATACAACATATAGAATAGCAGATCCACAGTTTTCAGTAGAAAAGCGTTAGTTCAAAATGAGTTCGGATAAACAGTTAAAAGCAGTTAGATAACAACATTTAGCAAGATAGTTTCCTTATATTCAGCAGAATAATTGTTAGAAGCGTTCATTTATACCGGAAATGTATAGAGTAGACTGTAAGCATATTGTCATATAGTACTGCCATATACAGTGTTACGAATGTCAGATTATTTAGATTTATTGGTAATGAACGAGGTAGGGATGGTGAGTGTAAGGAAATAAGTCAAGAAGTATAGGATAATGCCAGCGTGATGGATTACAGGATGTTGATTTGTTGGATTGACAAGAGTTGTTGAACGTGGTGTGGAAAGTCAAAGGAAAGAGAGAGAGAGATGTAAGCTAAAAAAATAGAAGGTTTATAATTAATTGGGTCAGATAATCACAGAATTACAGCATTATCCATAACCTTATTCTCAGTGGAATCACTAGTCAGGAAAATTTGATCACTTGCAAACGTCTAACATTGTTCTTACTCTTTCTCAACACGTTTATTGAATTCTTACTTGTGACATAAGCAGACTTAATTTCATATTAAAAAATATACATATATTAGCATGTACACAGTTACAAACATTATACCTCACATTTTCTTCTGTACAGTGTAATCAATCCAACATTACATTAGTTGGTGAATTTCTGCCTTCCCTTAAACCTCATTCCTCCTCCAAAACATTTTTTCTGCATATATTGTTCCCACAATTAACATTTCTTCTGTGTAATTTACTTTTACCGTTTTGTAAAGGTTACACTTCCAGTTTGTTTTGCCACTGCTACATTATTCAAGTACTTGAAATACAGTGGGTTTTAGACTCTGATTTCAGTTTTCTAGTGATTGCTTTTTTGGCTGTCACCAAAATTAAGCTTAACAAGGCCTCACTATGTCTAGGCAATTCATATCCTGTATCCCAGCTCAGAAAAATCATTTCCATATTTAAGCCTGTTTGCTGACACCGTATTTCTGTCAGAGTATTCTGTACAGAAATTTTAAAATTTGCCAACTCATTACACTCCCAAAACATATATTTCTTCCCCATCACACCTTCAGCATTTGTCATCTACCTCAGGAAAAGTTCTTTGAGTCTGCTTTGGTGTATAAAAATACCCAGTGTAAACACTTCAAGCAAAAATCCTAAATCTTCTAGACTTTGTTGCATATTTTTGGACCCATTTATATTTCCTGTCATTGTTTCTCTATGAATTGCTTATCCATTCTTTCTTCCCAATCTTTTATAACCTCCTTTGATTTATTCCTGTAGTTATTAGTTATATTTTAAATTCCCTCTGAATTATTCCTTTTTTAACAGCAGTTTCTGTTCTACATTCCATTAAAAACTCTACCAGTACAGATCTTTCACTTAGGACTCCCCTATTCCTTTCTCTTTGCATATACCTTGATAACAATACCTGATAGGGAAGATTGTCTGTAGCGTGCAGTCCAAATGTCTTAACTTCTTCCCATTGTATTGCCTTCCCCCTCTGTTTGTTCCCAATGCATTTTTCTATTGACAGTGTCCTCCAGTAAATTCCAGCCCCCCCCCCGCTTATTCTCTATAGCATTAATTGCAATCATCCCTATCGGCACAATCTCCTTTTCCATTCCTGTTTGGCTTAGTTCTCAGGATAATTTCTGCTACTTTATGAATGATGATGTGTGTGACTGATCTGCATCCAAAATTCCACGGTCTCCTTATTCCTTGAATTCCCCTGCTTCATTATCATCCCTTTCAACTTTGAATTTTAGTTTCCTGCTTGTGTTATATATAAAAGCCATCGTATATCCTCCTAATTAACCTTATTGTATCAGTCAATGCACATGCTTCCATTGCACTTTTCCAAAAATATCCCTTCAAATCAGGTAATCCTAAAACATTGTTCTGTTGGAAGGGTCAGCTTACCCCACTTGACTCTTGCCCTTTTCCCTTCGCAGGTAGAATCCTTAATCTGATTATTGATTACTAACTACAGCGTCTCGTGTAGGTGCTAAAAATATGCCTGACCTGTGTATAAAACTAAAGGGACTAAAAGCATTTTTACTTCTTGTATCTTGCTATCCGTATCCATTGACAAGAGCTTCCAGTTTCTCAGTTTTTATGTTATTTTTGTTTAGTCTCTTCCGACATGTCCTCAGCTGCCTTAACGGAATCCTTTTTAATCCATATTTCTAAATAGTTCATTTTATCATGTCCCTATAAATTTGGGTATTGCTGAAACAGTTCATGTGTTGGTACATTTGTTTTGTCTTTAATTTTATATCCCAAAAAACTTGAAACTGTCTTAGAATGTTCCACCGTACTAAGATGTCCTTTTCTGGTTTTATCAGGTATAGAATGTCTGCAAATAGACAAGTTTTCTTGATTACCATACCAGTTCTATCAATTACCATACCAGTTCTATCAATTACCATACCAGTTCTATCGTTGATTTTCTGAGTCCCTTATTTTCTTGGCCAGTGATTCTAAATATCACACAAAGTGAAGAGAGGACACTCTTTTCTGGTTCCATTGTTCACACGCAGCTTATCAGAGAGGAACCCTCTCACTTTTTGTCTGTGATCCCTCGTATATCCTCCTAATTAACCTTATTATTGTATCAGGGAATGTAAATGCTTCCATTGCCCTACTCCTAGGTTACTTTGAATGCTTTCTCTCCATCAAGCCCCAACAACAGCAACAGTGTTTCCTTACATACTGCTTCCCTCTGGATCATCATTGTTCTACTAATGTTATCAAACATTTGCCTCCCCTCCACAAAACCACATTGATCTGTGTCTATCAGTATTGGCAACACCTTTGCCATCCTTTTAGTCATTATAGACATAAACACTTTATATTCTTCATTTAAAATTGAAATGGGCCTGTATGAAACTGGGTGTGGTAAGTCTTTGACATCTTTAGGTATTACAGTCACCATAGCTTTTTTTCCAGGAAGTTGGTGCTTCCCGTAAGTACTGTTAAAAAACTTCCAGATCTTTTATCACTTTCTTCCCTCCGAGCGTCCAGACTTCCACCAAAATACCATCTGTTCCTGGATACTTTCCTACAAATTGATTATACAGCACCATCTTTATTTCATGTCCTCCTATCTATCCATCCACAACCCCCTTTTCCCCATTTTTGCACATGGGGTCAGGGTGTCACTTCAACATTGACAATCATCTAGACTCAAGGTTTACACTGCTGAGTGGGCTAGCCTGCAGTGGTAGTTCTTCCACCACACACTCACACCTTTGGCCAGTTTAGAGTATCCAGTCCATGTCTTTGGAATATGGGAGGAAAATGGAGCACCCCAAAGAAACCCACATGACCACAGGGAGGACATGCAGACTCCACACAGAAAGCACCCCAGCAAAAAATCCAAGCAGGGGAACCTCTTGCTGTGAGAACTGTTAAGTCCATCTCTGTCATTAGCATTTTTAAGTCTCCCATAAATATTTCCGTTTGTGCTTTTTCTTGATTTCCAAATTTCTCTGATTTATACAGATATTCATAACATTTCCAAAATATGTCTTCTAACTCTACAGGATTTCTGGTTGTTTTTCTTGTTATAGGCTCCCTAAGTTTGGAAACCACTCTTTCTACTTTTTGTTGCCTAAATCGTTGTGCTAAACGTTTTTGTACTGAAGTTATCAAAAAACAGGTGCTTAACAGCAATCTTTCTAAACTCATGCATTTTATTTATTTATTGCATTTGTTTACTGGGAAGGTCCACTGGGCCAAGGTGAGCCAATTTTCAGTGGTGGCCCAGGGAGAAAAGCTCCACATACAATTTACAAGTTGATGCAGGCATAAATAGAAAATACAGAATACAAATACAATTACATAAGAGCCATCAAGGCAATACAGTAACAAATATGGACATAACTTGAATATTATCCAGGTAATGCCTTATTTTCTCTTTAGCATTCTGCAGTTGCCCCTGTTCTTGTTCTGTGAGATTCCCTTATGCTGTAATACTTTGTCAGCCCCTCTAAATAATTCTTGTTGCATTTAACTGTATCTTTTTCTTTTACTTCTAACTTGTTTTTAAACTCCACTTTCATTTTATCCCACTGACTAACTTTAATTTCTAGAGTACTTTCCATCTTCCCTAATAACTCCCAAATAATTTCCATACCTGTTAACATTGTTCCTTTTTCATTCTGAAACAAGTTTTATTTTGTTCAAACTCTGTTTCAGATGCATGTCCTCATCAGCTTTTCACTTTGTGTTGCAGGTGTCAGACTTCCTGTTGCTCATATCTCTGCTGCCAGTTCTGTAGTTATCAGCCCATAGTGACAGAATTCATTGCCATGTGCCTTTCAGTGCATCCGATTCTATGATCAAAAAATAAATAGCCAATATGTCAAAGAAACCAAAGTGTTATGCAGAGGCTGTAATCGGTTACCTGATAACTTTGCTATAGGGACCTTCAAAGAACCTTCCCTGATAGAGTTCCACTCATCAGAGGTGACATCTGTCGTATACTGCTGGTGGTTAATTACACTGGTGGACAGCAGTCACCTCTGTGGATTATAACTGGCTAAGGTACAGCAAGTATGGAGTAGAAGGAAATTAACTGCATTACATAGCATCAACTGTTTTCCTTCATGTTTGTGCCATCTTGGAGTTAGTTTATCTCAGTGGCAGAGCATGTGAGGGGAACGTTAAGTCGGACTTTTCCTCCTGTAGCCTGAAGGTACAGAGTTTGATTTCTTTAACAATGATTTGCCTTTTATGTGAATCTGAGCAATTAGTTAAGCACACAGTGCTCTTTCTTCACCCTTAAAAACAGTTATGTCCAGTGAGCTTACCTGTCTAACATGTGTATGACCACTAGATAAGAGGCTACCTGTCTAACATGTGTATGACCACTAGATAAGAGGCTACCTGTCTAACATGTGTATGACCACTAGATAAGAGGCTACCTGTCTAACATGTGTATGACCACTAGATAAGAGGCTACCTGTCTAACATGTGTATGACCACTAGATAAGAGGCTACCTGTCTAACATGTCTATGACCACTAGATAAGAGGCTACTTTGTGGAATGTTGATCAATAAGCTTCAGTATAGGTGTCCATTTGTTGGGAAACTTTAAGTTTTTAGTGGCTATAGTGAGTTACCACATCACCACAGAGGTGTCCTTTGCCCTCTCCTGGCAAGCGAGGACTACCAGAACCAGCTTGGGACTGCCGAACCCATGTTTTGTGATCCTGTAACTCCAATTTCTTGCAAGCCTGCTGTCATCAGTTTTTGCTGTTTATGATAATCCAGGCAAATTTGTTGCTTTATTTTTGTATCCCTGTGCCAGTCTCATGATTTCAGGATTTGCTTTGCTCAGCATTCTTGTAGATCTTATCAATGCTGGAAGGGCTACTTATGACTTTTAATGTTTTGAGGATGCAGATTATTTGGCTAATGACAGTGTGATTTAAAGCACTTTGCTGACTGTTATCTGCGAGGTCATTACTTAGACCTCTGGTTGGATAGCTGTAATTGCTGAAACACTTGCACAGGTTAGCAGCTTTAAGGTTAGGAAGTGTGTGTGGTGTAAGAGGCCTTAGATGGAAGGGAGATGGCAGGGGCTTAAGTCTTAGAAATAGCGTTTGTGTGGTCTTCATTTTCATTGAATTTTTTTTCAGCAAAACAGTTTTCGGTGCAATAGCTTGAATGTTTTGAGTTGATATTAGTGTAGTTGAATGGTTAGCCTGGACTGTCTTCATGGAGGAGCTGTTTATTCATCTGCACTTGTTCTGTGACCAGTCTTATTCTGTGGTGCTAAGAGTTCTGCATTTATATGCATCCTGAGCCCATATTCTGTTTGTATTTTGTTGAGATTTTATTAACTTTCCTAAGGTTGTATTGTACATCATAGACAAAGCTTTGATCTGTTTGATATTCCTTCCATCTTAGCCCACATCATATGTGGTAGGTTTAAATCATCACTCAGTATTATCTATTATCATTCAGCTGCTTATAGAAACTGACCTTTTTCCATGTCTGTTTCTCTCGTTTTAGGCAGACATTATGTTCTGTTAGAATTAGCTCATTCCCAGCAGCTTCAGTCCTGTTGCTAACCCATTATTGATTAATTTTCTATGATGTCATGTGAATTGTTTTAATCGTTTTCACATATACACTGTCACACATCCACCAGTTTTCCTTTTGTGACGACTTTTTCCTGGACGTATCCTGAAACTTAGTTCTGGTCTTCATTTGTAAGGTATATTTTGCTGACCAGTCCAAGGTCTATCTCCTTTTCTGTCAGCATGCTTTCCCATAATGCCATTTTATTTCTGATACTTCTTCTTTCTTTCAGCTTTTCCTGGTTAGGGGTCGCCACAGTGGAACTCCGGGCCGCTAATGTTTGGCAGTAGATTTTTTTTACGGTGCCGATGTGCCAGTCTGACACCCAACCTTCAATGAAGGCATGCCCATTCACGCATGTCTTTCGAACGCCACTCGACCGCGGGGAGGACATGCAGACTCCACACAGAAGGCACTCCATCTCTTGCTGTAAGGCAGCTACCGCTGCACCACCGCGGCTGTATTTCTGATACTCCTGGCATTAAATGATTGTCAGCTCTTTTCTTTGACCTGCACTTTTTTTCTTCATTCCTTCTAGGAAAGGCCGAATGTTACATACTATGTGGAACTACTTCTTCTTCTTTCGGCTTTTTCCTGGTTAGGGGTCGCCAAAGCGGATCACCTGCCCGCTCATGATTGGCAGTGGAGTTTTACAGTGTCGAGTTGCCAGCCCGGCACCCAACCTTCCACAGAAGGCACATACATGCACACACACACACACCTAGGGCCAATTTAGTGTGTCCAGTCCACCTACAGCATGTCTTTGGGATGTGGGAGGAAACTGGAGCACCCGGAGGAAACCCACGCGACCACAGGGAGGACATGTAGACTCCACACAGAAGGCACCCCAGCTGAGGATCGAACCAGAGGACCTCTTGCTGTGAGGCGGCAACGCTAACCGCTGCACCACCATGGCCGCCCCATTACATACTATGTAGAACACAGACGTCTAAACTGGCCCTGTTTTGGAGGAATAGGTTCATAGGTGTGTACTAGGATAATGGCCCTGCAGCTTTTACAAGCATAGCCCATAGAATTACCCTGGCATTGTGCCACCCGACCTTAGTTCCCAGTGCCTCTGTCGAGTAAACCACTGGAGTGAATTTTCTATTTCCCATCCACTCATCAAGATTTCTCTTGAAGAGGGCCAGTGAGGTGCTGTGCTTTATGGGAAGTCAGTTTGAGAACATGGGCAGTCTTTGGGTTATGAACCTGTCCCACCAGCATGTTCTGTTGATTGTGGTAATGAAGTTGAGGTCTCTGGAGCATGTGGTGTGGAGGGATTGGGATTTCTTCAGATATAGCATTTGTAACAGAGCTGGGTCAGACATGGCTTTGTAAGTCAAGCAGAGATCGCCTCTAAGTAGGCGATATGAGACCGAGAATAGTTGGAGTTTTTTTAGTCTGTCCATATAGGACAAATGTTTAAGGCCTAGAAATGTTCCTATTTTCAGACCTGATTTACCCTGTACAGAATGTCCCAAGTTTTGGAGGTATGTCCCTGTTTTCAGGCTTGGTTTACCCCCTTAATTTTCTGAATCCCTCTCATTACCAATAGCATAGCTAGGGAGTGACGAGTGGGGCAGCTGCCCTGGGTGTAGTTTTGGGGGAACCTAGTCAGCTGATCAGCGTGTCTTTAATGTAGTCTCTGGTTTTAAAATCTGATATTGCATTTGCAGTCAAACCTTAGGTTTCTAGCACTCCTTATGTGGTCCAAACTGTAACAATTGATTGCTGCATAGTTTAAAAGTTAAAAGAAAAATAAAATCATCTTGTTTTTTTGTTTAAACTAAAACATGAGTGCAGGAGCCCTCTGGCATCAACTGTAGCAACTGTTTGCTACAGTTTAAAAGAAGAGGGTTTTTTTTGTTTTGTTTTGTTAACTAAAACATGAGAGCTGTAGCACTCCATGCAGACAGGGTATCAACTGTAGCAACTGTCTGCTACATTTGTAGTAAGCAGTTTGCCACAGTTTAAAAGAAATTTTTTAAATAAAATGTGGGAAAGGTGGGTTGGAGGCAGAGCACAGAAATGAGACCTAAATGGCAGGGGTAAGGGGGGGTGCATGTTGTGCATCTAGCCACCTGTAGCAATCAGTTTGTTGTTGTATCTTTCGGCTTTTCCCAGTTATGGGTCGCCACAGCGGAACTCCGGTCTGCTAATGATTGGCAGTAGATTTTTACGTACCGACTTGCCAGGCCTGACGCACAACCTTCAACGAAGGTACGCCCATTCACGCATGTCTCCACGCAGAAGACGTTGTAGCTGAGAATCGAACAGGACAACGTCTTAACTGTGGGGCGACAACGCTACCGCAGCACTGTAGCAATCAGTTTGTTACAGTAAAATGCTTTTGCTCTTCACTGGAAGAGCTGGGGTGGGAGGGGTAAACCTATTGCTCCAATGGGTAATTACAGTGAAGTTTTTTTTGTGCTTTTAATTTGAAAAGCAGAGGGTAGGGTGCTGGCTCATGGTCCTGGCATAGGGCACTGGTTGAGCCAGCTACACTTCTGCTTATCAGCTGTGATTTTTGAAGATCTTCAGTGCACAGAAAACTGTACTATATGACCAACATTCTGATGGCAACAGTAATTTAAAGAAAAAGGACAAACATCTCAGTCTCCCTTTTACTGAAACAGAAATAAATGGCCTTGGTGTGGAAGAATTTTTCAATAAACTTCATTAAAATCTGTAGATTTTGCACGGTCTCTGATAATCTGCTTATATTTTTCCATCATTTGTCGCTTTTTTGTATGTATTTCTGAATAGTATTCCACATTCATACTGGAAGTGGGAAGAATTACATGCCATTTGATATTCAAATGTTATGCTGATTAGATGTCCATATTTTTAGCTGGATGTTCCTACTTTTCATTGGCCTTCGTTCTTATTTTTAATGTCTGCTAGTTGAGAGGTATGGTATAACAGCGTAGCTACCCAAAGTCTTCCATTTTTCAAAAGATGTCTCCTTTATTTAAATAATCTTTTACATTCCATTTTCAAACGTGATATTAGCCAGAACAACAAGAGATGATGATTCCTTTCTACCTGAATTTGGTTTACTCGGTCAGTTAAGAAAATTATTCTGGATTGCTGGGAGTGGGCATATATTTATAAAATGACTTAATGGGGTTTTTACCTTGTTTTTTGAGTGAAAACACATGGTAAAGTCCACATCATTGGGTTGAACTTGCATCGCAACGTGTGTGTGTGTGTGTGTGTGTGTGTGTGTGTGTGTGTGTGTGTGTGTGTGTGTGTGTTTCGAAGGTGAGAGAAAACATGAGTGTTCTGTGTATAACAGTTAAACTCTTGTAATACAGTAACTGTAGGTCAGGGTTGAACCCTGCACCTTTGTGCTTTGGCAGTTTGTCAGCACACTTGCGTAGTGTGTAATTTGTAGTTTTTGTTCCATTTGTTAAAGGTCTGTTAGTTTTGTCACTCTTACTTTGTCCTTTTTGTTCACCATGAGCAGCACACCAAGTATTAGTCTTTTTGAGTGTAATGTTAGCTTCCCCTTTATCTTTTACTTCGGTACCAGTAAGACTAGTTTTCGGTCCTTGTGTGTTTGTGTACTGCACAGACGGTGACCAGGCTACTTGCCATGGAGTCTCCAATTAGTGAGTCCTTTAAGGGACTGCCATTAATCTTGTTTGTACTGTTCTAAATCCACGGTTTCAGTAATCACAGTAGTACTCTGTTTTGCCTTTTCAGACTGCGGCTTGTTTAAATTGTTAGTGTCTGTATCTTTTAATGATCTCCTTTTCCTGTTTGTCACAAGTACTGTGTGGTCTTGTTTACTTGGTCTTTGTGTAACATTCTTGTGTATATTAGTAACAACAGTAAGGCTTTTCCTCTTCTACGTGCTTCCCCAAGTTCAGGAGCTGATTTTCATTGCATTCTGTTGTACATGGATTTCCAAGAGTACTGCTTTGCAGAGGGGGATATGCACCAATGAACTGCCTGGCAGAATGTGCAAGTGATGGGTAATCTGGAGAGACACTGAAGACGGTATTGAGCAGGTGGAATAAGAGTGAGTTGGAAATTTGGATGGAGGAAAGATAGTATGTTTATTGCACTTAAAAGGCAAATTAGATATGCTTATTGACTTCTTCTGCCATCAGGACAGATGTACTTTCTACCGGCCTGCTTTACTTTCTTGTCATGTGCTCTTATGTCATGTTTTTACTATTCATTACCCGTATCTATGACTCCTTCCTTTGGATGGTTTTGATTTTTCATCTCCCACCTTTCCATTCTTTTTTCCTTTAATCTGTCCCTTTTTTATTCTTTGATATGACCCTTATTCTTGGACCGCTTGTGCTTTCACTTCACTTTGTTGTGGTTCCATCTTGAAACAGTTAATTCCACTGGTCATCTCTCTTCCTTATGTGTCAGTGCATACATGTCCATTTCAGAGTTGTTCTTGGGTTTGTGCGGTCCTTGCATCCACGTATATCCTTATTTCCATATAGTTTAATTTTTGTCCTACTCTTTGTTCTTGAATCCGTATGTCCTATTATATTTGTCATGCTCAGTCATTGTTTTTTCCCCCTTTAAAAGCTGCGCTATTGAACAAATTTGAGAAGATGTATGCTGTACAATTCTTGTGCAGGGTGCACTTATTCATGTCTTAGCAGCTGACCCTTTCCCAGTCTGTTACTTGATCTAAATTGTACAGTTTCAAAATGTTTACACATTAATGCATCAGAAAATTCAAGTCCTGTTACTGAGCAGGCATGTTTCAGCTATTTAGAAATTCAAATGGCCTCCCCAAGCTAACTGCATTTCTCTCCCTTGATTCAGCATTTGTGTTCTCCTGTTAAGTCTTCTGTAACTGTCATTCCTGTACCCCAAACTATTTGATCCCAGAACCTTCACTTATTCTTGTGCAGAGAGCTTACCTAAGTCTCATGAACTTCCAGTTCAAGGTCTTTTGTACAGCTCCTAAACTCTGTGACCACCTTTAGTCAAGGCTGTTTTGCAATCTTCTATTTTCATGTTATGACTTTTATACTGTTAGTGTCAGTTTACTAGTGCCTTAACATACAGTGGTTCCTTCAGATCCTCTATCCAGCTTAAGTAAAACTGTGTACCTTGTAACTTCCTCTCATACCCTATAGGTTTCTTCTGTAGTTTTTGCAGTTCTTCTCAAAATTCACCTTGGAACAAGACCTGTTGATGAGTTGCCAGTGTCTTTTATAACCCCGATTCCATCTTCAGCAGACTTTACTCATGTCTGGAAATCTTTTATGCAGTCTGCCTCAACTATAAACATATTTGTGCAGGCATTTCCAAGCAAACAGCCTTAATTTCTCAGACTTGGTGACTAGTTTAGAATCTTTACATACCTCTAGCCCTTTTTGTTATTACTCTCCCATTAAATGTTACCATACATGAATTTGCTACCAGTAACTTTTGGCTTATACATTCTACTTCTTAGTTTGTATTAATTTCTGGTAATCTTGCTTCGGTTATTAGTCTAATTAGTTCACTACTTTATAAATCATTTTTCGGAATCTCCATAGCATATCATATTCCTCCAGAATTATTTGCAAGCCCCTATAGTTTATAATATCTCTAATTATTGGTTTGTGTACAAATTCAGACCACTCCTTTAATTTTTCACCAAATCTATTCTGTTCCCAGTACAATATGCGTCTCTTCCTGTCCCACCATCCTCTTCATTAAAATGGTAATATAATCGGAAACTCGGTTTACCTAACCTACTAACATAGCTCTCAATATCTCAGCACAAGAAATCCTGACAAATCCAAAAATATTTGGGGGACAGAGTATCAAAAATAGGGACAAATATTAAATACTGCTCTTATAAACTTAGGAAGTTGCTAGAATAAAATATTTTGTGTTAGCATGCATCTTCTGTGGGTTTTGACGTCTGAAACTCAAATGACATTATTTATTGACTTCACTCCTCGGTGATTTGCCAGAAAATCACAAATTCTATGAGGTACAGACTAAAAGTAGGAGCCAAAAATCTGGGCATTCTCTGGAAATCTGGATAGTTGAGAGGTTTACTCTAGTAAGCCTCATTTCAAACATCCAAGATAGATAGATCTCCGTGTTAATGTTACAGGCATGAGAGCTAAATGCTTCTTAGACTGCTTTGTATTAATTCCTGAGACTTTTTTTTAACTTCTGAATTACTTCGCTGAGGCCTTCCATTGTTAGCATAATCTTCTACTTGGAGTTATAGTTATTATTTTGAATGTGATTAATTAACTTTGAGTAACATTATGGTGTCTCTGTAGCAGTGGCGGTCAGTCCCTTTCCTCAGCTTGGCCCTTTATCTCATTATTACTTTTCATACTGTTCCCAGAAACCCTTTCCAGTGGGGTCATAGATGAAAGCTTGTCCTGCATATTATATGATGCATACTATGAACATCTTTAGGGCTTGGATTCTTTTATCTAACTTCATTACCATGACCTAGTATCTCCTTTAGTAAATTAACAATCTTTCCTCTTGTCTTGTCCCATGTTTCCATCAGCGAATCCACTGCTCTCTGGTTTATACAGACCCCCAAGTGTCTCATTCTGTAGTGGCCCCATAAAAATGTATAGTCCTGAACCGTCTCGTCGGTTGGAATAAAATTAGACAAGATAGCCTTAATCTTATCCTTATTTACTCTGTACCCTAAAATTTCGGATCTGTATTAGATGAACAAACGATCAAAATGTCGAGTACAACATACTCGACACACTTGGATCAATCATTCATCTTATCGAAACCTAAAAACCCTGAAAAATAAAAACTCGAAAGATTTTGTTCATCCCACACCTTCCCTATACTAACATACAACACACACATACAACCAATGCATACAAACACCTACATGCTCACATCATTGCAACACAACCTACACAAACATATCTACTTTTAAAACAATGTGGGAGGCTTCACCCCCCCAACTAAATATACCAACTTCGAGATAGCTGTATATTGGGGAAAGGGCAATTTCCCAGAGCATCTTACACATGCGATTACCAGGAAACTGCCCATTCCTCAATGTACAGAGATCCCAGAGTTGGTATATAAAAGTAAAGAAGCCTCTTACCTAACCATTCCAGACAGTGTGGCGTCTTTACATCACACGCTACACTCACTAGCAAGGCCAACTAAAACATCTTGAAACTCCACATTTATACATTTACAGTCTCCGATTACATGAAAGTTTGATCAAAGTGTGTCAATTAAGTTGTACTTGACATTTTGATTGTTCGTTCATGTAATATAGACCCGAAATTTCAGTAAATTCTCATAGTAACTTAAGCAGAACTGAGGTGTCCCAGTCTGGTTTGCAAAATAAGCCATTACTTCATCAGCAAGCAGCCATTTTTTCTTTGATTACATACCAATTTCACCCCTATTCTTGCCTTACTTTTATTGCCAGATGCTGTAGCTAGAAAGCAAATAGTAAAGGCGAGTGAGTATTCTCCTGTCTGGTACCCCTGTCTATCCCAAAAAGGATGTTAATTTCCATTTCACTTTAATTACTTCCATTGATCCTTTATGTATGTGTTATAGCAAGGGGATCGAGTCTTTCGGAAATAGTGTACTCTATCACATTTTCTCAGCATCTGAACTGGTCATTAATAAAGAGGGCGGTTTGTTCTTTCAGCATTCTAATTTATCGTGTGTATTTATGATACTGTCAAAAGTTTGTCCACTAATAGCTAAACCACTTTGATTTAGATAAGAGATCTTTTGGCCCAGATTTGTCTAATCTTTTAGTATGTATGGCTGTGAATCACCTTATAATTGTGGTTTAACAATTAAACTGGGTGATGTAATCTAGGATTAACTGGGTCCTTTCGCTGTTGCTACTCCCTTCTTCATGAAGACCACCTGTAATATTCTTTTAAACATTCCTTTATTCTCGATACAAGTTTCAGCCCTTGGGGAGTTCTCTTTTAACTCCTCCTCTCTCTGTCCCTCACCTAATGGCTTTAATGACTGCTCCTTTTTATCTTGGTTTATCACGGAAATCTTCATTTCATTTTTTGCAGAATGCAAGTCTTTATTTAAAAAAAAAAACGACAAATAATTATGTTATCTAGTCTAGGTCATTGTGTTTTCCGATCTGTTTTCTATTAGTTTTGTTAATTTTCTCCACCCATTGTCTCAACTTTTGAGCTAAATAGGTCTGTAATTTAGGTGTATTCTCAAAGTACAGCTGTGTAATAGTTGCTTGCTTTTTCTGTTGCATCTAACAGATTGTCATTAATTTTGTTCTCCAATTTTTGTAAGTCACTAGCTTCTTCCTCTCTTAAGTTCTTATTCTTTCATTCTTGTTAACCTACCAGTTTTAAACTTCATGCTATTTTTCCATCTGTTACTCTCCATTTCCACCATTTTTTATCTAAAATTTGTAGGTCTTCCACTGGCAGTCTCTAAATTTCCTAGCGCAGAGTTTGATTGTTGAACAATCCCTTGATTTCTTAACCAGTGTGTAGAAAAACATCAGTGCCTGTCCCTTAATCCTGCTGTGGGGGAGGTACATTTCAAATAAAACAGGTGAATAGTCTGAAAAGAATCTCTGAAGCGTCACCTTCTCTTTCAGTTAAGTACTGATGCTCCTTTTTTAAATAATTCTGTCTAAACTGGAGCTTTTCTCCCCAGGCCTCCGCTGAAAAAGGACCTGTCCAGGTGGACTTTCCCAGTAAACAAATGTTAAATAAATAAAATAGGCCAACTACTATATTCCCCAGAGTAAAAGGTGAAACTTCATGCAAAGCTGTCACAGTCCCTTGCATCCATAAGACCATAGCTTCTAAGTAAGATTTCTTAGTGAGGTAACAAGCAATTTTCTGTACTTTTCCATTATCGGGCAAGGTCTAACAAGCTAGCAGAAGTGGCCACACTCTGCTATACAGTATGTGCGGCAACCAGAAATACAGCCACTAGTTAGCGAACAAACTGAAATACAAGTAAAGAAAATAGGCAATATAACATTGAAAAATGCAGTTAGATTGAGCAAGTCAACCTGCACAAGCTCTGTTTGGACTTCTGCCACTAGATGTCAATTTAACAGGCAAACTGTGTCTTGCCCTGTTTATTCTGCCTAAAGGAGCACTGGAAGCCTTGTAAAAACAATGAGCGCTTTCGGTCTGAAATTTAAACTTTGCCTACCACTTTGCTAATCACCATCCACTTTCTGACATCACTCCTGACCTGATATACAGTCCCACCCACAGCAACAGTTCTCGTTACATTGACAGTTAGCCCACCAGCTGCAGTGTTTTCTTGCTCCCTGGGGAGTGAATTGCTCTTCTTTGGGGTGGATTAATGGCTAAGGTGTTTGCCTTACAAACACAAGGTGCAGGGTTTGAGTCTCACAAGGGATAACTAGCTAGGCTTAAAATGGCTCACAGGGGCAGTTAGCCTAGTACTAAACTATGA
The DNA here is from genome assembly GCF_019279795.1 of Protopterus annectens. Classification (NCBI taxonomy): domain Eukaryota; kingdom Metazoa; phylum Chordata; order Ceratodontiformes; family Protopteridae; genus Protopterus; species Protopterus annectens. Next base: position 158,018,320 of record NC_056748.1, on the reverse strand, counting down.
ACCTATGAACTTGTACTTCATGTACATAATGTATTCATATTTATTATTGCACACCTCATTCACTGTGGCATCTTAGACTACTGTATACTTGTATGATAACTGAAATTGGCATAAACGTTTTTGCTTTCAGTTTTTGAAGCGAAGGATGCATGTGGGCAATATGGAAGAAGTGGAGGTTGTTTCAAAATGAGTTAAAATGCTTTTCTCATGTTCCTAACCATCACAGTTGTTGGGGAATGTTTAAAATGTCATTAAGACATTATGCTGAAGATATAGTAATAGGGTTGGGAGGGTGGGCTAATTGTTAAGGTGTTTGCCTTACAAACACAAGGTACAGGGTTTGAATCTCACAGGGGATAACTGGCTAGGCTTAAAATGGCTCACAAGAGCAGTTAGCCTAGTACTAACCTATGAACCTATTAAATCATTTACTGATACATAGTACTAACCTATGAACCTATGAAGGCTGAGTAGGGCATATTAACATTTTGCTCTGTCTGTTGTATTCTGTTTTCTGAAAGAGAGCAATAATGGCTGAATGCTGCTACTGTTTTCATCTTTGCGGTTGCGTTTTTTTCCCTCATCAACCAGGAGTTCTCAGTTCATCCATGAAAGGTGAAAAAGGGTGTTTGTCCATTTCACCACTAAACTGAGCTGGTATTCTCATGTTAGTAATCAGACCGTGTAGCTTTACTGCCGATGTCTGTTTTTGAGAATCTGTTCTGAAAATATAAACCGCTTCACCTGTTGCCCCGATAATGGAAAAGTACCCAATTTTCTTGTCTGTAACTTACTTTACCCCTTTTTGTTACTGTATTCCAATCTCCTGTGACTGGCAAAATCTTTTAATGGAAGGCCACTATTTCACGTATTCCCTTTAATTCACTTTTTTTTTTTTTTAGGGAGAATATATGTATTAACCAATTATATATATTCCTTTCCATCTTTACTACTGTTACAGGTCTCTTTTTCACGGTCGGTGTTGTTCCTCTCAAACCCAATTCAAGTGTAACTTAGACAACTGGACAAAGAACTGGAAATTCACCCCTGTTTTGGCACCTATGTCTCTAATGGACACAGGCTATAAATGGTTAGTCTACCAGGCCACTGCTTGTAAATGTTTCATCTGCCAAGAACCTGCTTTACACTGCTAAGGGTACCAGAACTTGTTAGATATTTTGGGATGCATGACTAGGCTTAAAAGGGTCTCAGTGGTCATTAGCCTACAATGCACCCATGAGCCTTCTACATAATAGCCTTCTGTGAAGCCTCTCCTTATTAATTCCTCATGTAGGGTTTTCTTTCGGTGTGCATCTGTTGAAGGTCATTTTTTATTCATTTGCATAATCCTTTTCTCTCTCTGCCTGTGCAACCCAAGCCTACCTAGTTGTAGTTAAAGCTCTATTACTTGTATTTAAACAACCAAATAGATTCATTAGCATTTTAGTTTTACACAACTTCCCTCACAACTTAAACTCTCTCACCCACTTTGAATCCCTCATTAACCTTTATACAACATATCTAACATTTTAATATATGTACATAAATACCAAAACATTTTATGATAATTTTCTGTATTTTGCGAGTAAGCAATGTATATTGACATCCCTTTTCTCCATCACAGAGCTATATCCTTCTGTACGGTCTTCCTCCACAAGATACCTTTTAAACCTATTCACTGCTTTGCTTATGTCTTTTTTGAGATAAATAATCCTCGTCTTCCCTCCTTTCTCCTAGTAAAAGAAGTTGTTTGTTAATCTATCACCTCTCAACTGTACAGATTTTTGCCTCGTATTTTGGTGTGTTCCTCCTGAAATCTGTATTTTTCTGGCAAATAGCTGAGGATTCACATAATTAAATAATGACAGACACAAGTTTAAGACTCCACATCCTTCAGAAAATACATGCTAATGCAAAATTTATTATTCTGTCAACTTTCTAAGTTTGTAAGAGCAATATTTAAAATCTTTCCCTATTTGTCCTCCCATCATTTTAGGCCTTGTCCAGAGGTTGAGATGTATGCATTTTGCTTTCTTTTTATTCCTAATTCGACACGTCACTTCAGCTTCAGGCACCCTGTCTAGTTTACTGAAATTTAAAGAAAAAAAAATGTTAAGTTTTACTTTCTTTAAGAGGCTGAGTGAGCTTTCTAGGAAAGAACGCTTAGGCAGCTTATCTGGTTTCAGGTATCCTCCCTCTTACTACTGTGTATATTTTCATTCAGTACCATTAACAGGTTCCCTACCTAACCTGTCACAAGTTTCTTTTCCAGCCCTCTTGTCTACTCCCCACACCTTTTACTCTGTTACTAAAAAAACAAATATTAATCAGCTGCGGTGGTGCAGCGGTAGCATTCTTGCCTCACAGCAAGAGGTTCCCCCGTTCGATTCTCGGTTGGAGCGCCTTCTGTGTGGAGTCTGCATGTCCTCCCCGTGGTCGAGTGGCGTTCAAAAGACATGCGTAGAATGGGCATGCCTTCATTGAAGGTTGGACGTCAAGCTGGCACCTCAGCACAGTAAAAATCTACTGCCAGTCATTAGTGGACTGGAGTTCTGCTGTGGCGACCCCTAACCAGGAAAAGCCAAAAGAAGAACAACTAAAAATAATATATGAATTGACCATTGAACTTGCTTGTAAAGGAACCAGTTTGGTTTCTTAAGTAAAATTTTCTTAACAAAAAAAAAAAATCACACGCAGTTAATATAACGACAACTTTCAACTGTACTGAGACAGGAAGGAGGAAAGAAAACACTAAATAGTAACAACATTAAAAAACAGCGAAGAAGTTGGGGGGACATTTTATGACCACTTAAATTTATTCTTTACTCACTCACAAATGCTTTTCCACAGTATTATACACATTTTTTTTCTTTGAATTTAAGGTTCTTTACTTTCTGTGGATTGAATTTAATTGCCATAGGTTCATAGGTTGGTACTAGGCTATCAGCCTTGGGGCCTATATAAGCCTAGCCAAAAAAGTTCCCTGGCTTTCACCACCCAAGAAAGTTATTGTCCTGTGCCCCCTTTCTAGCAGAGCCACAGAAGTGATCCCTGGGGTGAATTTCCTATTTTCCATCCAGTTGTCGAGATTTTCCTTAGAGGGCTAATTAGGGCTAATGAGGAGCTTTGCTTGACATGAATGGGTAGTCTGTTTCGGAGCATGGGAAGTCTCTGGGTGAGGAATCTATCCCTCCAGCATGTTCTGTTTATTCTAGTGGCAAGGTTTAGGTCCCTGGAGCGTGTGGCTTTTGCTTTAGTCACTTTTTTACTGAGTTGCTACGTCTCTCTCGCTCGTCTTATCATGCTTTCTTTCAGAGAAAAAAATGTAAGTGGTTTTACTCTCTCTCTCTGGTTGTTCCTCTTGTTTGCTGTCTCCTGACCTCTCAGGCTGCTGCTCAGGTGGAGTTTTGAGTTGAAATGTTTGTATAGACCTGTCCAGTTCTGTCTTGGCCCCTTCAGAATCCATAAAGGATTTAATTTTGGACTGAAAGAAGAGTGTTTATGTGGCAGGCTGCAGTAATCTGAATCAGAGTCCAGGATTCTTGTGCAGTCTTAAGATATTTTGTAAATTCGTTTCCTTCCATTTTTGTGCCCAAGAAATAATTGTGATCCACAAATATTGTCTTGTCATTTATTTTCAGTGCCCTGACTTTTTTCCACAATAGGCTTAACAAGTGTTCTTTTAACAGAAAATGTACTATCACAATGGATGTGGGAAATCTCATTACCAGTCTGGTTGACATGTATGTGCTTGCTCTGATAGGATTCTTTCTTGAGGTATTTCACAGTCCATGCCTTAAGTTGCAGCACCATGTACTTTAAACAGCCCTTTTGTTCAAAACCTTCAAGTATGTATCAGCAAGTTCTTTCTTCTTTCCCTGTCTTCAGTTTCCATTAACTTTTATTCCTTCTTGTGCTGCCTTCACTTCTGCCAACCTCATGGCATGATTATCGTGTGACTTCTGCTGGGTCAGGGTGTCATCTTAATGGCTTGAAAGGGTGTTCTCGACTATCTCCATTGTTCATTATAATCTATTGTACCTCTCAACTTCTTAGCACAAGCAGTTTGGACAAAGCCAAAAATAATGGTGGGGACAGATGCTCAAAAGTAGGGACACATTTTTAAATATTGCTCCTCGGGACATGAAATGTTGCTAGAATAAATGTTTTTGTGTGTTGCCATGCATTTTTGTGAAGGATATGAAATCCGAAACTTCAAATGTATGTCATTATTTAGTGAATTCAATCCTCACCGATTTGTCAGCAAAGTACAGTTTCTTTGAGTTACAGACCAAAAATATGAAGCAGAAGTCTGGACATTCTGCAAAAATCTGGACAGTTGAGAAGTATGTAATCTTTCAAACTTCTGCTAATTTCTGAGTACGTTTTAGTGATCTGTTCATGAAGGTTCATCATTTACTTGGTCACAGTTGGGTTAGCTTTGTGGCCACCTGATCCAGCTTCTGTTGTGGAAGCCACTGATGGTGAAAGAAGGTCCTTTTTTTCCCCAGTTTTTGAACTATTGACCTCCCCCCTCCACCTGTTTGATATCCAAATTGGTTTTCACCTCTTAGTTTTACTGGCATTTCTTAGTACTTCAGGATGAAGAGCTGATCTTGCTACTGCTCATCTCAGCACTGTACTAGAAGTCCAAATACGATTTGCATGTTGTATCTCTGAGCTGTACATGTTAACGATGTTAAGAACTGTTCTGTATGTTAACATATTTTTACAGTGACACACTTCTTGCACTGAGTTGGATCTTTAATTTCAGCTGCTGTTACATTTGATATTTCATGCATTTGAATCTAACATGTCAGGTCAAACACAAGATCAGTGCCATCTTAATTGTGTTGCCATTTATAACGATACACTTTATACATGTGTAATAAATGAAAACACTTGACATGAGGCTCAGGAGCATTTTTGAATATAGTTTTTATTTTTACCCAAATGTGAACTGTCAAGACTTTTAACATGGATTTATTGTAGTCCTTTAGATGCAGTTATATTAATGTAGGTAGCAGAGAGCTTTCTAACTTAAAATAGTCCTAGAATGTCAAATAGCATAGAGTCTCTCAAATGTGGTTGAACATCCTACTCATCAGATGTTGAAGGTCATGCTTAGAGCAAAGGAAGTGAAGCATAAAATCCTGAAAGATGCAGCTGGCACCAGGTCGTGGACACATTAGCACTGGTTAAGGAAAATTTAGCAGCCACTGACAGCAAGCTGCACATTAGTACAGTGGTTTCTCTAAAGAATTATATAAGCTGACAGTGGTTTGGATCCCTTGCAACTCCAGTAGTTACTGGAGCTGTGGATACATTTGATATGGTTGGAGTCTCGGCACTTTGAATTTGACACACACAGTTTTGTTTTGCTAGACGTTAAAACTTTAACTTGGTGCTGCCACTTTAAGCCTCTGGTTTGTTTGGTGCTGCTTCTTTCTGTGACTTCTCACCATTTTTAGGTGATCTATCCAGTGTTTGATGAGTAGGATGTTTGACCGCATTTGTGCAGCTATATGCCATTCAACAGCCTAGGACTCATTTGTAAGTTAGGAAGCCATAATAGAACATTACCATCTCTGCTGTGACATCTGTTAAGTGTTATACCATCATTGTTAATAAGACAAAACTGAATCTGTGCAGTTTTCTTTAAGCACCAACTGCTGTAGTCAAGTTTGGGCTTTGTGTTGGTGTGCAGTCGAACTCAAAAGTGTCTCTCATTTACTTCTTCACCTTTTATGCTAAATCACGGAGTCAGTGCATACAAGATAACTCAACGTACTAAGGATGAAGGCATGTTATACTTTATGACATGATTTCAGCAGAGCATTTATATTTAATTCGGCAGACTAAAATTTCACTAGTAGTTCTGAGAGACCTTTTTTAACACACAGTAAAGACCTCAGCAGCTGTATTAATGTCAGAGTTTAAGATGTGAAGATACAAAGTGATGACTTTATTCAGGGATAAATTAGAGTTGTAACATGTACATAATGAGTAATACTCAACAGCATTTTCACTATGTACTCATGAGATGCAGGAGGGCTGATCATCTTAAGAGTGTGTGTGCCTTTAAAGGTACCCTTGTTGGATGTGGGTATTGCACTTAAATACCTTATTGGTGACATAGGTTTATAGGCAAATGCTAGGCTAGCTGCTTGCTTTGAAGGGGCATTTTAAGGCTAGCCAGTAACTTTAGGACAGAATCATATCATGTACCTTGTGTTTGAGAGGCAAAGTCCTTAACCATTATGCCAAACCCACTCCCATCCTGTCCCATTTAGTGTCATATGTGCAGGTGTTCATGCATAAATATATGTATGTGTAGATTGTAGTATGTCACTGAATTATCATTTTTTTCTGACTTGCAGGGATCCCTAGGTTAGTGTATATGAGTAACGGATGTATGGGGCACAGCCCACCTGTGGTACAGAGATCTTCAGATTAGTGTACGTGAATAACAGATCTGTAAGGGGCACAGTTCACCTGTGGTGCAGAAATCTTCAGGTTAGTGTACGTGAATGACAGATCTGTAAGGGGCACAGTTCACCTGTGGTGCAGGGAGCTCCAGCTTATTGCATGTGAATAACATAGTATAGGTGGCACAGCCCTCCTGTGGTGCAGGAATCTCCATGTTAGTGTACATGAATAACAGGGGTATAGGGGACATAGCACACATGTGATGCAGGGATCTTCAGGTTAGTGTATATGAATAACATGAGTATAAGACTCACAGCCCACCTGTGTGCAAGGATCTCTAGGTTAGTGTATGTGAATAACTGGGGGTGTACGGGGCACAGCCCACTTGTGGTGTAGGGGTCGCCAGGTTAGTGTACACGAATAACAGGGGTATAGGGGACACAGCCCACTTGTGGTGTAGGGAATTCCAGGTTAGTGTACGTGAATAACCGGGGTATAGGGGACACAGCCCACCTGTGATGCAGGGATCTCCAGGTTAGTGTATGTGAGTAGCAGGGGTGTAGGGGGCACAACCCACCTGTGATGCAGGGATCTCCAGGTTAGTGTACGTGAATAACACGGGTATATGGGGCACAGCTCACCTGTGTGCAAGGATTTCCAGGTTAGTGTATGTGAATAATGGGGGTATAAGGGGCACAGCCCACCTGTGGTGTAGGGATCTCCAGGTTAGTGTACATGAATTACAGGGGTATAAGGGGCACAGCCAACCTGTGGTGCAGAGATCTTCCAGTTAGTGTACGTGAATAACAGATGTGTAAGGGGCACAGTTCACCTGTGGTGCAGGGAGCTCCAGCTTATTGCACATGAATAACATGGTATAGGTGGCACAGCCCTCCTCTGGTGTAGGGATCTCCAGGATAGTGTACATGAATAACAGGGGTATAAGGGGCACAGCACACCTGAGTGCAAGGATCTCTAGGTTAGTGTATGGGAATAACGGGGGGGGTGTAAGGGGCACAGCCCACTTGTGGTGTAGGGATCTCCAGGTTAGTGTACATGAATAACAGAGGTATAAGGGACAGAGCCCACATATGATGCAGGGATCTTCAGGTTAGTGTTTACGAATAACAGGAATATAGGACTCACAGCCCACCTGTGTGCAAGGATCTCTAGGTTAGTGTAGGTGAATAATGGGGGTGTAAGTGGCACAGTCCACTTGTGGTGTAGGGGTCTTCAGGTTAGTGTACATGAATAACGGGTCTAGGGGACACAGCCCACATGTGATGCAGGGATCTTCAGGTTAGTGTATATGAATAACAGGAGTATACGACTCGCAGCCCACCTGTGATGCAAGGATCTCCATGTTAGTGTATGTGAATAACAGTGTGTGTAAGGGGCACAGCCCACTTGTGGTGTAGGGATCTCCTGGATAGTGTACATGAATAACAGGGGTATAGGGGACACAGCCCATGTGATGCAGGGATCTTCAGGTTAGTGTATATGAATAACAGGTGTATAAGACTCACAGCCCACCTGTGGTGCAGGGATCTCCAGGTTAGTGTATGTGAATAACGGGGGGTGTAAGTGGCACAGCCCACTTTTGGTGTAGGGATCTCCAGGTTAGTGTACATGAATAATGGGTATAGGGGACACAGCCCACGTGTGCAAGGATCTCTAAGTTGGTGTATGTGAATAACAGGGGGTGTAAGGGGCGCAGCCCACTTGCGTTGTAGGGATCTCTAGGTTAGTGTACATGAATAACAGGGGTATAGGGGACACAGCCCACATGTGATGCGGGGATCTTCAGGTTAGCTGTATATGAATAACAGGAGTATAAGACTCGCAGCCCACCTGTGTGCAAGGATCTCTAGGTTAGTGTATGTGAATAACGGGGGGTGTAAGGGGCACAGCCCACTTGGGGTATAGGGATCTGCAGGTTAGTATACTTGAATAACAGGGGTATAGGTGACACAGCCCACATGTGATTCCGGGATCTTTAGGTTAGTGTATATGAATAACAGGAGTATAAGACTCACAGCCCACCTGTTTGCAAGGATCTCCAGGTTAGTGAATGTGAATAATGGGGGGTGTAAGGGGCACAGCCCACTTGTGGTGTAGGGATCTCCAGGTTAGTGTACATGAATAACGGGTATAGGGGACACAGCCCACATGTGATGCAGGGATCTTCAGGTTAGTGTATATGAATAACAGGAGTATAAGACTCAGCCCACCTGTGTGCAAGGATCTCTAGGTTAGTGTGTGTGAATAACGGGGGTGTAAGAAGCACAGTCCACTTGTGGTGTAGGGATCTCCAGGTTAGTGTACAAGAATTACAGAGGCATAGGGGACACAGCCCACATGTGATGCAGGGATCTCCATGTTAGTGTACGTGAATTACAGGAGTATAAGACTCACAGCCCACCTGTGTGCAAGGATCTGTAGGTTAGTGTTTGTGAATAACAGGGTTGTAAGGGGCCCAGCCCACTTATGGTGCAGGGATCTCCAGTTTAGTGTATATGAATAACAGGAGTATAAGACTCACAGCCCACATTTGATGCAGGGAACTCCAGGCTAATATACATGAATAACAGGTGGTGTAAGGGCACAGCCCACCTGTGATGCAGGGATCTCCAGGTTAGTGTATGTGAGTAGCAGGGGTATAGGGGGCACAACCCACCTGTGAAGCAGGGATCTCCAGGTTAGTGTATGTGAGTAGCAGGGGTATAGGGGACACAGCCCAGCTGTGATGCAGGTTTCTCCTGGTTAGTGTACGTGAATAACACTGGTATAGGGGGCACAGCCCACCTGTGTGCAAGGATTTCCAGGTTAGTGTATGTGAATAATGGGGGTATGAGGGGCACAGCCCACCTGTGGTGCAGAAATCTTCAGGTTAGTGTACGTGAATGACAGATGTGTAAGTGGCACAATTCACCTGTGGTGCAGAAATCTTCAGGTTAGTGTACGTGAATGACAGATCTGTAAGGGGCACAGTTCACCTGTGGTGCAGGGAGCTCCAGCTTATTGCACATGAATAACATGGTATAGGTGGCACAGCCCCCGTGTGGTGCAGGAATCTCCAGGTTAGTGTACATGAATAACAGGGGTATAGGGGGCACAGCCCACCTGTGATGCAGGGATCTCCAGGTTAGTGTATGTGAATAACGGGGAGTGTAAGGGGTGCAGCCCGCTTGTGGTGTAGGGATCTCCAGGTTAGTGTACTTGAATAATGGGTATAAGGGGACACAGCCCACATGTGATTCAGGGATCTTCAGGTTAGTGTATATTAATAGCAGGAGTATAAGACTCACAGCTCACCAATGTACAAGGATCTCTAGGTTAGTGTATGTGAATAACTGGGGCTGTAAGGGGCACAGCCCACTTGTGGTGTAGGGATCTCCAGGTTAGTGTACATGAATAACGGGTATAGGGACACAGCCCACATGCGATGCAGACATCTTCAGGTTAGTGTATATGAATGACAGGAGTACAAGTCTTGCAGCCCACCTGTGTGCAAGGATCTCTATGTTAGTGTATGTGAATAACAAGGGGTGTAAGGGGCACACTTGTGGTGTAGGGATCTCAAAGTTAGTATACATGAATAAAAGGGGTATAGGGGACACAGCCCGCATGTAATTCAGGGATCTTAAGGTTAGTGTATATGAATAACAAGAGTATAAGACTCACAGCCCACCTGTGTGCAAGGATCTCTAGGTTAATGGATGTGAATAACAGGGGGTGTAAGGGGCACAGCCCAGTTGTGGTGTAGGGATCTCCAGGTTAGTGTATATGAATAACAGGGGTATATGGGACATGGCCCACACATAATGCAGGGATCTTCAGGTTATTGTATATGAATAACAAGAGTGTAAGGCTCACAGCCCACTTGTGGTGTAGAGATCTCCAGGTTAGTGTACTTGAATAACAGGGGTATAGGGGACACAGCCCACATGTGATGCAGGGATCTTCAGGTTAGTGTATATGAGTAACAGGAGTAGAAGACTCACTGCCCACCTGTGTGCAAGGATCTCTAGGTTCGTGTATGTGAATAACGGGGGGTGTAAGGGGCATAGCCCACTTGTGTTGTAGGGATCTCCAGGTTAGTGTACAGGAATAACAGGGGTATAGGGGACACAGCCCACATGTGATGCAGGGATCTTCAGGTTAGTGTATATGAATAACAGGAATGTAAGACTCGCAGCCCACCTGTGATGCAGGGAACTTTAGGTTAGTGTATGTGAATAATGGGAGGTGTAAGGGGCACAGCCCACTTGTGGTGTATGGATCTCTAGGTTAGTGTACATGAATAACGGGTATAGGGGACACAGCCCACATGTGATGCAGGGATCTCCATGTTAGGGTACGTGGATAACAGGAGTATAAGACTCCCAGCCCACCTGTGTGTAAGGATCTCTGGGTTAGTGTATGTGAATAACGGGGTTGTAAGGGTCCCAACCCACCTGTGTGCAAGGATCTCTGGGTTAGTGTATGTGAATAATGGGGTTGTAAGGGGCCCAGCCCACTTGTGGTGCAGGGATGTCCAGGTTAGTGTACATGAATAACAGGAGTCTAAGACTCGCAGCCCACCTTTGTGCAAGGATCTCCAGGTTAGTGTATGTGAATAATGGGGAGTATAAGGGGCACAGCCCACTTGTGGTGCAGAGATCTCCAGGTTAGTGTACATGAATAACAGGGGTATAGGGGACACAGCCCACAGGTGATGCAGGGATCTTCAGGTTAGTGTATATGAATAACAGGAGTATAAGACTCACAGCCCACCTGTGTGCAAGGATCTCTAGGTTAGTGTATGTGAATAACGGGGGTGTAAGGGGCACAGTCCACTTGTGGTGTTAGGGATCTCCATGTTAGTGTACGTGAATAACAGGGGGGGTATAAGGGGCACAAGTCACCTGTGGTGCAGGGATCTCCAGGTTAGTGTATGTGAATGACGGGTGTAAGAGCACAACCCCATTTGGTTTCAAGGAAGAAACACTATCTGCAAAAATAGTTTGTGTTGTTGTTTCAGATGTCAAAGTATTGTGATCACACCTGAAGGTTTATCATGTCCGTGTTGGTCATGGAACTACATTATGTGTGTGTGTTTGTGTGTGTGTTTATATATATATATATATATATATATATATATATATATATATATATATATATATATATATAACCATATGATCGACATTCGGAACCGGCATCTCGCTATAGTGCGGAATGGAAAGATTTCCATTCCTGCACTGTAGTTAATCTCAGAGTTGGTAAAGTTACGGGGGGTGTGGGTGGCGGAGCCCCCCACAGTGCTAGCAGTTGGAAGGAAATTTTATTTTCTTTTTCCATGGTCTACTTACAATGTCGAGATTTCGGATGTCGGTCATATGGTGTAGACCATATGGTTGTCGGCATTCTGAAATTTCGGCATTGTGAAGTAGATCCATATATATATATATATATATATATATATATATATAGATAGATATATATATATATATATATATATATATATCTAAAATGCATTTACCTTTTGTTTGTGGTTCCTCTGTGATGCACAAAATGCTGAGGAACCAGAAACACTGCACTTAAATGCCCAAAATACCAAAAGGGTGAAATCTGCAACTGTGTTTGTTGCATGGTGAATGCCCCCCCCCCCCCAAAAAAAAAAAAAAAACAACTTACACCTGCTAACTCCATGGTTGTGCACCTACATGAAAAATGGAGACATCTAACCAAAACAATGGAATTAGTGCCTGCACATACTTAGAAATCACACTAGCAGTGGTTCACTGTGGAAAACTGCTGTCATTGTTCTGTTCCATGGCTTCTTATGATTCGGGTACTTGACGCTTGAGGAATTCCAGGCTGAGACTGAAATTATCCATCGAGATCAGAGCTCTACCCCAGTAAACAAATTTAAAAATAAAATAAATTTGATCTTGGCCACACCTCTAGATGTACTTTTTATACATGCATGTATACATTTGGCTGTAGTTCATTTTCTGAAGCAGAAATTCTTGAAACAGTTTGCCTGAAAATTAATTTGCATAAAAACATATTTGACTGATAAGCATGTCTACAACAAATATATTTTGAAAAATGTTTTTGCAGGATGGCAAGCCGCTCTGCACCCCCCTTACTTATATATATATATATATATATATATATATATATATATATATATATATATATATATATATCTATATATATATATATATATATATATATATATATATATATATATATATATATACTAACTGCATGGTAATACAACCAGTGAGTGCTGGAGCAGAAACACAAACATCTACACATCTGGGGATATAACATGACATTGACCATTGCAATCTACACAAGCTCTGCTAGACTCGCATCCTTAATAGCTCCTACGATAAGAAATGAAAATTGTCACATCTGGGGATATAACATGACATTGATACTCTACTAGAATCGCATCCTTAATAGCTCATACGATAAGAAATGAACATCTACACATCTGGGGATATAACATGACATTGACCATTGCAATCTACACATGCTCTGCTAAACATGCATCCTTAATAGCTCCTACGATAAGAAATGATACAATCAAACACTTTCTTTTGGTTTCTATACTTTTCAAGCAAATGAGTTTGAGAATTTCAGATTCGGGCAAATGAATTACAACTATACACATGTATGTACAGACTTTTATTAGTATGTAGTTGGAGACCTTTTGTGGGTATTTGTTTTGCCAGTATTTTCTTTTTTGACAGCTCTGTCTCTGTGTGTGTATATATAATTGCATATGCACATGAATATGTGCACACATATACACACACACACACACACACACACACACACACACACATTTTGTGCATCATGTCAGATGTGTGTTCTGTCACTGCACTTCCCCTTCCATGCTTGGTGCTTTCTACGTTTGCAAAAATAAGAGAAGGGACATGCAAGTTTTTCTTCCAAGTGAAGAGAAGCATCTCATTTTAATTTGTTTAGATTTTAAGTGTATGTATCAGTTTCAGAGGGCACAGTACTTGGCAAGCAGCAGTATATGTTGGAATTCATTGTGTTAATTTACACAGCAGTACAATTCTTTGAGTTATGTTGGTTTGTTTAAAAAAATTTCAGGTTGAATTGAATGCTGCTTGAAACAGACTAGTGTTCCCCTGTGATAGTGTCAGTGCTGCTACCTGTTGAGAGTGATGGGAACCTTGATAAGGTCTCCAAAAAGTGATAAAAGGAGGACCTTCATTTTAGCTGAATTGGTAGGTGTGGAGGATTTGATACAGCGCTGTTGAGCAGTGACATACGAAGTGAGTTTCCTGATTCATTCACTGAAGTGTCCAACTGTAGTGTTAAATTTGTGACCTTTGCTTGTATGTTGAAAGGTCAGAGAAACAAAGTCATTTACAGTGCAGATTCTGAATGTAAAATTACCCTTAAGGATAAGAAGAAATATAAAAAAGGGCGGCTCATCTAGCTGTTAACAAGGATAGTCTTTATAGATGTAAACCAGATTAAGAAATTGATGCATACCTGGAATAGTGGAACAGGGTGATTTACCTAGATATGAGTAGTTCTAACTTATTGTTGTGCAAATCATTACATTTTTAGAGAGGTATTAACATGTTTCACATGAACAGACATAAAGATTGAGCGAGTATAAAACAATGTACAAACAAGCTTAATGTTGGTTTAATTGACAAAAATAGCAAATAGCTGATGAGGACCAAGTTGGCAAACGCATACTGTTTTTTGTTTTTTTTTTTTTCCTTTGGTTACTTGCCAAACAGGAATGTAAAGTGTTTAAATTGCAAACTAACAATTTGGAATAGTATTTTTTTTAAAGAATGTATTTGATTTTTTCTGAGTTTGGCAACCATGTTAAGAATATATTGTCATGTGACTATTGCAGATATTAACCTCGTACATAAGGTACTTGATCTGTTTTACATCCCGAGTACATTTTTTTCACATCCAATTAATAAAATAGTTTTATTAAGTGATGCATGGCTCCTCATATTTGTGTGTGTATCCTTTTATGTCAATTTGTGTTTGACTTCATAAAGCTTACTGTATAAGCCAGTCTTTCACATAACGACAGTTAAGTCATGACTATGTGATTTTCTGTAGACTTTTGAATAAGAAAATGATCACTGGTTGTTCATATACAGATTGCTAATGTACTATATTATCATACAGTAATATGTATGTGCTGGATATGATAAAGCAAGCAGCCTCTTATTTGCTGCCATATCCTGTCAGGGAAGGAATAGGACTCCATGCTGTTTACTCAACCCCTGGGAGAAGCCAAATGCTCACAAAATACAGTGGCCATTTTGAAAGGGGAATGAGAAATTTGCAGTCCATTTGTTATACATTCATGCAGCGTGCATGTAAATGTACTTGTACGGCCTAAACCGGTAGTGTGATATACTGACACAGAATGATGCCTACTGGCTTCTTTCTTATGTTTATAGTGAAGTACTAGACTAGCTGCTCTTGTTGGCCATTTGAATCATCACTTGTGGCACAGGCAAATTTACATTTATACACACAATCTCTCTTTTATAAGTTGTGCAGTATAGAAGGGCTTTCTTACAACAGTAGACACATGTTGGTCAAAAGTTTTGTTACTGTCCACATAGGTTCCTTAATCCTGAACAACTGGGTCCTCTCTCAGGTGCATATTAAAGTGGCGGATATGGTGTCAATTTTCATTCATTCCTGAAAAAGTGGGTCTGGATCTGACTCATCCGCTTTTTACAACTCGTGGATACTGGAAACTCTCAAGCTCCTCCCTTACCCATAATACTCTAGTCCCCTACCATACCTCAGATCTCATTTCCCGCCTTCAAGTACACACATAGTTGCTGTTAGCTCTCTAGCTTTAGTGTGGTATTTCTGAGTGAAATAGTTTTTCTGTATGTTCTTACTTTACCTTTATCTAGGTATTTTATATATTCCTCCTTAATCCTTTATACACTTATTGATGTATTCTTGCTGTACCATTGTTAGTAAATTTTTTCATGTTTATACCCTCATAGTAATCTCTTTAATTACCATTGCTGGTAATTCTCCTTTCTTTTCATTTTTATTATTTATTTGTTTATTTATTTTGAAGGGGGGAAAAATCTCTTGTATTTTTATTATTTCTGTATTTAATTTTTCTGCTCGATATGGCTGAAAAACCTTCAGGTTTTAAGAAATGTAAGGATTCTGGCCATAAAATACCTCTCATATGCACTCGATTCCTGTGTGTACTGTTTAAGCCTAGTTCATTTGAGTGTCGTGTGCCATTTGTAAGGCCTTTAATCCACAGGCCTTAGTAGACCGCAAAAATAAACTCATTTTAAAGGGTTTATTGTTGGCTTCTTTTTTGGAGACTTTATTTGGAGCTCAGATCTCCAGAAAGTTAGACAAGGAATTCAGAAAGCATACATTGGATCTTTCCAGATTCTCCATTCCTAGCTCTGACCCTTCTCTCAAGATGCCCAAGTAGTTGGATCTGAGTTCATCAGATCCAAAGACTAAATCCTCTACTCTGACAGTGTCTGATACAGATCCATATCATTGGATCTGACATACACAGTGCCAAATCTCCCTAGGTCTCATTATGCTTCATCTCTAGATCCTGTTCTTTTACATTTGCCGTCACTCTTCCTTGAGGAGCATCGTCTTTCTAGGACCCCTGTAGTGACCACCTCTTCTCTGTGTTCTAGGTCTCTGACAGAAGCAGATATGGATAGAATCATGAGAAAATTTCTCTCGGCACAAATTTAGATGGGAGTTTTTCTGCTCCTACCCCATTGGTTCCAGAGATCTTCACCAGTACTGCTTCACCTGTTTTGGTTCCTTCTCTGATCCAACCTTTGGCTTTGGAGCTCCTAGATCCTTGGAAACATCCATGGCAGATCTGAAGATCATTGTATCTTTGGCTCCAATACCTTTCCTGAGTGGACCGGCTCCAAGTGTGTTGGAGCCATCTCTGCCCCTCCGAGCATTGGCTTTGGACAGCTTATCCTTGAATTTTGACTCTGGCGGGCTGCCTTCAGGTAAGAGGGAGCTGCCAGTCCAGAAGCATGTCTTCTCAGCACTGTTGACCTCCTTCTCCTTGGAGCATTCTGCCTTTGAGGTAGTGGAGTGAGTTTCTCAACCTGTAGAGGAAGGACAACACCCCCCCCCCCATATCCATCTTCCCAGTCTCATATGTCTTTGTACCTTTAGTGTCAGCACTACTGCACAGGGACAGCCATCCCAAAGTCTCCAGACTACCCAACTTCACCAGAACATCCCACCAAAGAAGTCCCTAGGAAGAGAAAGTGCAAAAGGAGGCACTTAGACTCTCCTCAAGAGTAGGTCACAGAAGATGCTGATTTTGATGGGGGGGTCCCCAAAATCACCATCTGATAACACCTCCTTTGGAGGCATCTTGGAGATCCTCAGGCAAAGGAGTAGTTCTACCAATAACTGTTAACCAAAATTTGACCTGAGAAAATGGCGGCTCAGCAATAACTAATAACCAAGAATAGAGCTGCCTATCTAGGCAGACATTGTTAGCCAGAGTAAAAAACAAAAACTTTAATAAGTCATAGCCAGTTTTTGCATTGAGTTAAGTGCTTTTATCCTTAAGACTTCATCAGAACTAATAACCCTTCCCAAAAGGAACCCACAAGGTAGATAGTTCCCCCAGGGGCAGAGTGGGGAATTGTAATGGAAGACACCATCTACACAGCAGAGGAGGCCTGCAGAACCAAGGATCCTGGGACACTTTCTCTGATAGATCCTACTAGTGCTTCTGAAAGGAGGCCCAATTGTCCATCTCTGGCGACAGTCGGGGGTTATCTCTCCTTACACCAGAGAGCCTGGTTCAATATTACAAAAGATTTGTGGCTGCATAGGATTATTTCCAGAGGTTATATAATACCCTTTTTCCTATCCTCCAACACTAAACAAAATTCCCAATATCCACTCAGCCAGAGGAAAGCAGGAGGTCTAGAAATAAAAAGGCCACCACAAAAAAAGTCATTCAAGAGGTCCCCCAGACCAGAAAGAACACTGACATTCTTTTTAGTGCCAGAGAAAACCGGGAACTGGAGAGCAATTATGGATCTCAGCAATGTGAACAAATCATTTCAGTATGCAAATTTTTGGATGGTTACAGTTCAGACCATTTTGTCCTTTCTGCACAAGAATGACTGGATATGCTCCGTAGATCTTCAGGTTGCATACTATCACATAAAAATGAACAGATGATCCAAACGATAACTACACTTCCATCTGGGAGCCAGTCATTAGCAATTCAGAGCTCTACCCATTGGCCTCATCACAACCCCCAGGGTGTTCACCAAATGCAACGAAGTACTAGCTGCTCACTTGAGACTGCAGGAATTCTAATGTTTCTGTACATGCCAAAAAATGTATAGTCATACCCTTTGGCAAAAACAATGTGCCCACAAATTACCACATAGGCGGAAACCCATTAAGTACAGAGAAAGTTATTAGGGACCTGGGGACCCAAGTTGATAGCAATCTCTCCTTTGAAAACCACATTACCAAAGTGGTTAGAAAGACCTTCTACATAGCCCACCTCATCACGAAGGGTTTCACATCTAGATCGAGAGGTAATCGTGCCCCTTTATTCATCCCTCATCAGGCTCATCATAGAATACAATGCCCCTTTTGGGATGTACCTTACCCGACACCTGCAGCAATTAGAAAGACCCCAAAAGTATCTCACCAAGAGGATCAGGGGTCTCAAACAGATGCCATATGCTGCTCGGTTAAAAAAACTCCAGCTCTACTCAGTTGCATACCGCCTACTTCGAGGCGATCTATGCCTGACATACAAAGCTATGTCAAATCCAGAATTAATGGACATGCTCCACCTCAGTAAATCTAAATCCCTTAGAGCCACACGCTCGAGGGACTTGAACCTCAGCACAGAAATAAATAAAACTTGCTGGAGGGAAAGGTTCATAACCCAGAGACTCCCTTTGCTCTGGAATAGAATTCCAGTTCATGTGAGGCAGAGCACCTCACTGAATCTCTTCAAGAAGAATCTCGATAGGTGGATGGGGGATCGTAGGTTTGTCCCAGGGATTACTCCCGTGTCACTATTAGACAGAGGCACAGTAAACTAAACCTTAAAGGGCACAGTATACTCAAATCACGGGGTGGCGTAAGCCATACAGAATCGGGCTAGGCTTATAATTGCCTCAGGGCAGATAGTCTAGTATGAACCTATGGACATCTGGTTCATAACCGCTCCGACCAGGCATCTTCTGATAAAAGCATGAGATTATGTACTTAAGCTTTGCTGTCATCTAGAGATTACCATCATTCCCAACAAATCTCGGCTAGAACCATCTCCGATACTAGAATTCATAGGGGCCTTGTTCAGTACGATATAAATGGCAGCCTCCCTTACCTTACCAAGGGTGCAAACTGTTCAATTCCAAGTCAAAAAGATAATTCAAAATTCTTCCCTATATGCTCGATTGATTCTACAAGCCTTGGGGTTAATGTACGCTGCAGTAGTTCTGGTTCCGTTAGCAAGATACCATATGAGAATTCTTCAATAGACCCTAACAACTCAGTGGTCTGTCCTGCACCAAACTGTGTCCACCCAGATCAGAATAACTCTGGCATGCAAAAAGTACCTCTTGTGGTAGATTTGCTCAGATCAGATTTTACAAGGCCATCCCTTCGTTCTTCCTTAGCCCAAAGCCATGTTGACCACAGACGCTTCCTAAATTGGGTGGGGGGGCACTTCTTGGGAAAGTTGGTCCAAGGTACCCGGTCCCTTGAGGTCAACATGCATATAGAGAGCAGTACTCCTAGCATTGCAGGTCTGTCAAGACTGTCTTCCTTCTGGGACTATTGTGATTCAGACGACAATTTGTCAGTGGTATGGTACATCAACAAACAAGGAGGAAACAGATGTTACCCCTTGTGTTGAAAAGCTCTGAGAGTTTGTCAGTGGATGATCTCATCCAATCGATTTCTAATAGCAGTGCACATTCCGGGGAAATTCAAGGTGATAGTTGACAAGTTGAGCAGCTCCATTTTGTTGCCTCATGAGTGGTCTCTCAACACAGAAACTGCAGTAGAGATATTCTGCCAGTGGGGCAAACCTTGCTGTAAACTTTTTGCATCTCCCTCAATAAGTGCAGCAGGTTCTTTGCCCTGATTCCCCCACTGGGGGAAACACCGAGAGACGCTCTCCTCCATGATTGGCTCCCCGGTCTTCTTTATGCTTGCCCCAACTCCTCTACTTCCTATGTTTCTAAAGAAAGCATCTTGATTGAAGAGCACAGTCATCCTCATTGCATCTTATTGGCCTCGTCACATTTGGCTTCCCTTTCTGTAGCCTCATCTAGTTTGCCCACCAAGGATTCTGGATCCAGTAACAGACCTCCTGTGCCACCCAACAGACATGATCAACCCAGACATTTCAGGCCTAAAGTTGACCGCATGGTTTCACCACTTCCATTGATAGCCAGACAACCAAGGCTCACCTCCCATGTATGCCACATTCTTTTGTCTTCCCATAAACCTTCCTCTAAGAAAATTTGCATAAGTAAATGGAAAGGATTTGCTTTTTAGGCACAACAAAAACACTTATCCTTTTTCAGCCCTAGTAAATAAAGTTCTCGAGTTTTAGGCTGCAATTTTTTAATGAAGGGGCTAGTTCCTCAGCTGCTGAAGTACAACTAGCCACCATTTCTAATTTCCACATAGGAGTAAATAACAACTCCTCTTCTTTTTCAGAGCTGTGTAAGGCCTTTATAA
>NC_056748.1:157828109-157980609 GCF_019279795.1 Protopterus annectens | reverse complement strand
TTTTGGTTCTGGCATTGGCATAAAGTGTCATGCCTGGATGCGGCTCTGTGACTTTGTGGAACCTTTCAAGCCATCCTTCATCAGTACTCCTTTTGATGGATCGTCATTGCGTGGCCCCACAGTTAGAGACACCCTTTTGTAGTGAGAAAGATGGAAAGACTTTGCCTGCTGTCGGAATCCGTTTTGCTACCCACAAAGACCTTTCTCCAGGAGCCAGCATGGTGGTAAAAATATGTGGTTCAGAAAGTTTAAAGATCCATTTCAGGAATCCCAGGGAGATTTTCCTCCCCGAGGCAGAGGGGGAAACAACTACAATGGTAGATGCTATCCACTTGAAAGAGGGGGTCTGCAGAATCTAGGATCTTGAGATTCATTCTTGGACAGATCCTTCCAGCGCTTCTGAGAAGTTGCCTAAATGTCCTTCTCTGGAGAGAGAGTCGGAAGGCACTTATCCTTGCACCCAGATGCCTGGTCAGTCATCACAAATGATCTTTGGGTGCAAAGGATATTATCCTATGGATATTTCATCCCATTTTTATCAATCTTTGGGTGCAAAGGATCATATCCAGAGGATATTTTGTCCCATTTTTACAACTACTCAAACCAAAGATAAATCTCCCCTATGTCCCACCCAATCAGAGGGAAACAACAGCATTAGAAATTACCAAGTTGCTAGAAAAACGTCATCCAGAAGGTCCCATTCAGACCAAATCGGATCCAGAATCTACTCAAGGTTCTTTTTAATGCCAAAAAAGACAGGGAACCTGAGACCAGTTTTGAACTTGACATTCCTGAACGGGTCAGTAAAGAACTCAAAGTTCTGGATGGTCACGGTCCAGTCCATTTTACCACTACTACAAAAGGATGATTGGATGTCCTCAGTTGACCTTCAGGACACACAGTATATCAAAATGAACAGACGCTCCAGAAGGTTTCTGCACTTCCAACCGGGAACCAGTCATTATCAGTTCAGAGTACTCTCCTTTCGTCTCACCACTTCCCCAAGGGTGTTCACCAAATGCATGGCAGTAGTAGCAGCTCACTTGACACTATATGGATTCAACGTGTTTCCTTATCTAGACAACTTCTCCTGACTGCATCAACCAGGCATCTACTATTACAAGCCAGAGATTATCTGCTATATCTAGCCCTCACTTTGGGTATCACAGTCAAAATGCAAAAATCTCAACTACAGCCCGTACAGATGATAGACTTCATAGGAGCACGTCTGGACACTGCCAGCTGTCTAGCCTACCTATCTCCAGACAGGATTTCCACATTACGATTGCATATCAGACAAATGCTGGCTATCCCAGCACCCCCAACAAATGTAGTCCTCAGAAAATTAGGTTTGATGGCTGCCAGAATAACATTGATCCCAACTGCACGACTGCACATGAGAATTCTGCAATGGTCTCTGGCGGTCCAGTGCTTTCTACATCAATACCTGCTGAATCTTGTTATGAAGTTATCCCAAGTGTGCAAGGACTCTCTTCTTTGGTGGCTCCACTCGGAAGAAGTCAAACAAGGACATCCCTTTGTTCTTCCTTCCCCCAGTGCTACATTGACCATGAATGCCTCCCAGTTGGGGTGGGGGGTCATTACTTGGGTCGGACAGTCCAAGGCACATTGTGACACAGGAAACCAATTCGCATATCGGTTTTCTAGAGATGAGAGTGGTGGAAGCCCTTCGGAGCTTTCTCCCTCTAGGGACTGTTTCATTACAAATGGACTACATGTCAGTAGTATGGTACATCAACAAGCAGGGAGGAACCAGATCGTACCCACTGTGTCGAGAAGCAATGAGGGTTTTGCAGTGGGCAATTTATTCCAACTGCTTCCTAACATCAACACACATTCCAGGGAAGTCCAGTATCATAGAGGACAGCCTCAACAGAATTATCCTGATGCCTCATGGGTGGTATCTAAATCTATCAGTGGCAAACATGATTTTCCACAAAATGGGGTCAACCTTGCTGCTGCCTCTTCACATCTGCTTCCAACAACAAGTGTAGCAGTTTTTTTGTCCTGATCCCTCCTCAGGGACGGTCACTGAAAGATGCTGTAGTCCATGTTTGGCCCTCCAGTCATCTGTTATGCTTTCCCTCCCCTTCCCCTCATCCTGAAGTTCTTCCAGAAAGCACAGAGGTTGAAGAGCAAAGTAATCCTTATTTCTTTCTTTTGGACCAGCAGGTCTGGTGTCCCTTCCTTTGGTTTCATCCAATATGCCCTGCATGCACACCAGAACCAAATTCAGATGCCCTGTCCCACCCATCACAGTAGATTCACCCAGATATTCCAGGACTAAAACTGCAGGGTTTCTCCACTTCCGATGATGGCTGGAAATACCAGGCTTTCTTCCCTGGTTCAGAAGATTTTGATATCTTCACATAAAGCTTTTACAAGAAAAATCTGTAAGAACAAATGGAAAAGGTTCTTTATATGGGCTCAGCAACAACACTTAGACCCCTTCACAGTTCTTGTCCTGGCAGTTTGATTTTCTTGCTTTAATTTTCCAAGATGGGGCAATTTTTCTGCTGTTAATGTACAGTTGGCAGCCATCTGGAACTATCACATTGGAGAAAACTCATCACTTGCTTCATCCAGATTGTGTAAAATCTTTCTTTGGGGTACCTTCTTACTTAGATCTGCAATAAAGGACTTCACTCCTCCTTGGGACTTAACTATGATCTTACCAAGCTCTTGTTCATTCCAGTTTTGAACCAGCAGCCACAGTTGACTTAAAATACCTTTCTTGGAAGACTGCATTCTTGATAGCTATTACTTCAGCTAGAAGAGTATCAGAATTGCAAGCACTATCATCTAGACCTCCATATTTGATTGTTCAAAAAGATAGGGTGACCTTGTGGTGCCAATCCTTCCTTTTTACCCAAAGTTGTCTGTGAAAACAATATCAATCAAATCATCAGTCTACCAGTATTCTTTCCAAATTTCCAAAGCAAAGGTGAATATACTCTTCATCTTCTAGACTTCATAGACAATTGTGTTTTTATCTAGATAAGTCAAAATGTTTCAGAAAATCCGACCAGCTTTTTGTTTCCTTCTCTAATGTTAGAATAGGAAGGGTAGTTTCCAAGACCACACTGGCTAAATGGATAACAGATTGCATTTCTTATGCATGTTCTTCCAAAGGTATTACACTACCTAAACATTTGAAAGCTAATTCTACTAGATCAATGTCTATATCTCAGGTCTTTTGGTCCAGAGTTTCAATTGATGGCATTTCTGCAGCTGCTTCATGGTCAAACTCCCATACCTTTATTGTAAATTACAAACTGGATAGTATTTCTAGAAATAGAGCTGCTTTGGGTTCCACAGTGCTCTGGAATATCCTTCCATGAGGGCCACCCGAGGTTATTGTAGCTAGGGACTTTGTCCCACAGAATGAGGAACAAATCCTCAACCCCCCCTTCCCCCTGTCCATAATTAAGAGACCTGATAGATTTGCCTATAGGAACCATGTTACTCTTTGAGGTCCTGATCTTCATGCTGTCACTTTCTATCAGTTATTCATAATCTGTATATAAACGTAGATATACTGTAAATATGTTAGCAGCAAACTCGATCTGAGGTATTCTGGGTGAATGAGGCATTATAGGTAAGGGAGGAGCTCGAGAATTGGATCATAGAGCTATGGAAAGTGGCCAAGTCGGATCCTAGGATCGGATCCAAACCCACAGGATGAGGAAGAATGAAAATAGACAGCACAGGTGGAATATTATGGTGAGTACATAACTTCTTTTTCAGACATATTGGACCTGATTCTCACCAGCAGTACTACCCTGTGTTAAACGTTTGTAGTTACTACATCACTGGAAAAATCTAACCACCATTTGATAACACTCGAGGGTAAACCCTGACTTACTACAAAAACTTTTTGTTTTTGGAGACTATTTTAAGGCAAGACTAATCCAATTAATAAAATGGCCTGATGAAATTTAAGCAGTCTCCTCACCTCTGTGACCCAGTCTTGAATGCTACTTCAGTTGTGGATAAAAGCATACATTGAGGCATCTGCCCCATAAGACATAAATACAATGCAAAGTTCATGAATAAACCCCTAAAGTGGAACTCTAGTATAAATGATACAATAATACCAATAAACTCATAGTCCTTAAAAACAAATTTTATACCACTTCATCTAGAATTTAATTCAAAATGCTCAACAAAAAACTCGGGAACAAAATCAAATCCTCCAAAAGTACAGATTTTATCTCTACTTAGGACAGCCACAAAGTTTTCCTCAGCTATGTTAGAAACCTTAAAGTTATGCTCAGAACTAATGCAAAACATTTACTTGTTCCCTGAAGACATAGAGCTAAATTTGTCTGTCTGATTTGTTGGTAAACTTTGCTCTTCTATCTTCCCCCTAACTTTCCCCAACTTAAGACACCTACAACACCTTATCACCTTTGAGCAGGTCCTGGATCATCTCTTCAAGGCCAAAAATGCTTGCTCCATAGGTCCTAATAATTTACCAGGCTGCCTTCTCATCAGCATCAGGCAATGTCTTGTAGACTTGATATCAAGAACTGTGGTAGTCATTCCACTTACCCGTAAGCCTCATCAGCCTTATCTGCATGGCAGTGGAACCCATCATTATGGAATGAATTGGAGCATGACCTGGGTTTTTTTTTTTTTTTTTTAAGTAATCTCAAACACAGATGCTTTTTAAACTAGATAGGTTCATAGTTGAGTGCTATGCTAGTTGCCATTGTGGGCCATTTTAAGCCTAGCCAGTTTCCTTTTCGGTAAATGAATTAACTTCTCTCACTTGGTGTTTGATTGGCTTTACCCATCCCAGGGTCAATTCATTATGTATTATCTTTTTTAAGAATAACAGGCCTCATGCCTTAGAAATTTTGAGGGGCTCCATAAATGGGATAGAGAATATAAGAGCTGCCTCAGTCCATTAGTAGCACATGGGGGCAGTCCAGCAGTAAGTTTTCTATTATCTTCTGTAGTTCACAGTTGTTTGAATATGGACAGAGCTGAGCTTTGTTTTATGTGGAAGATATGGGGAGTGTGTTTCAGAGCAGTGGTATCCTTTGATAGATATTTCTGTCCTCCAAACTATTCTGTTGATGTCACAGAAGAGGTTTAGATCCCTGAATCAAATATTTCTGTTGGTATTTGACTTGGTGATGTGCTGTAGGTCCATCAGTATTGGGTCAGTGGAATGTCTTGTATGCCAAAAATAGGTTGCCTCTTAGCAGTCTATAAGATATTGAGTGTAGTGACAGCGCTTTGCGTTTATCTCTATAGGATGTATTGTTTAGGCTTTGTGTCCTTTTAGTAAGTTATTTCTTTGGGTGTTATAGTTGCATGTATCTTCTCAATGACTGGCCAAATGAGGGATGCGCAAAGGTGTCAGTGACCTCTTAGATCTATATCCAATCCCTTTATTTATAAGCTGTGCATTACAAAATAGCTTTCGTATGACAGTGGACTCATATTGGTCGAAATGTAGGTCACTGTCCACATATGATCCTGAGTCCAGAACAACTGGGATAACTCTTGGGGACATACTGTCAGTATGGTATTTCGGTAGAATAGATGACTTCCCAAAGCATATGATGATGCATTTTTTGGCATTTAGTTTCAGTCCATGATTCTGTCAATTATTTGTTTGGGAAAAACATTCCTGCAGGATAACTTAAGTTATTTGAGGATTTAATGACTGCTCCTAGCTTGCAGTCTTATACAAATTTAGTCAGCTAGAGCCCCTTGGTATTGGTTTCTACTTGAGGGAAGTAGATAGTGTAGGAGAGGTCACAGCACCTAACCCTGGTGATAGAATGCAGGAGATCAAGATAGGGTAAGTTATCTATGAGCTTTTGATAATACAGCTCGTGATGTAGGCATGTAATCTTAGTTAATTTAGCTTTTCTACTATGTCTGAATGGAGGCTTGTGTCAAATGCTTTGGCCAGGTCAAAGTATGCAGTGTGTACTGTTCTGCCTTCATCTGTTGCTTTGATCACTAGTTTGAATAAGCATGACCTTCCTTTTGACAAATCCAGACTGAGACAGGTTCAGTGTTTGGAAGCTGCCTATGTCCTTATTGTATAATTTTCTGGGTCTGTGGAGGGCCCTGTCATATGCAGGGGAATGACTGTAGCTGTTCTCCATTCTCTTGGTACACAACCTGCATGAAGGCTCCGATTGAACAGTATTGTTGGGGGTTGGCTAAATTATGCTTCATGCTGTTTAAGACGGACCCATTGATGCAGTATTTTTAACTTTTGATACCGTTTTTAGGAATTGGTCTCTGACTTGCTGGAAGTGAATTGGTTTCAGGTATGTCTTGCAGGATAGACTTAGGGAAGAGATGGCCACCCTACAGTCTATATCAGACATGTCTTAGGGTAGAGTTTGAGCTAAATTTATTAACCAGTAGGTTTGCTTTATCTTCAGTCTCGGTGTATGTAACATTGTTCGCAGTCAGTTCATCACATTGATGTGTTGTGCTTCTGAGATTAAACACACACAATTAAAAAAGGCCTTGTGATTATCTTTGGATTGAGTGGGTATTATTGCCTTAAACTTGACTTTGGTAGATTTTAAGCTCCCAAGTTGTTTGACAGAGCCCTTATCATTGAAATAAACATTCTGGTAATTACTCTTTTTACTTTTCATCAAAATTCTCTTCCTTTTGTTGTAAAGCTTGTTGATATTATGGTTCCACCATGAGGTATTGTTTCTGGAGTTTCCCCCTACGCTTGCTTTTTCAGGGTACAGTTACATTTGTGTAGTTGTTTACATGCTGGAATAGTGCGGTGGTGGTGTACTTGTTTATATTCAGCAGAGTTATCTGGGTTTGGTGCAGATTTGAAGCTTGCCATTGTATCACTTAAGAGTTGGCAGTTTGTCTTATGAGAATTTGCTTGGAAGGGATCTCTGATTTCAGTTTCGAATGATACTGCTTTATGGTCAGACCTAATAAGTGAAGAAGATTCACAAAGGATTTTGCAAGATACCTTCATATCAGTAAAGACAAGAACCAAGTTCACCCAGTGAGTACTCTTAATTGTCCCAGTGAAAGTCCAGATTTCTCTGTGATTGTACACTATTGGTGGTGTAGATTTCTCAGTTTATAGCTAGATAGTTTAGATCACCTAGGAAAATGATATTGGGTTTACTACTGAGTGATTCCACTGCAGTAGATAGGCATTGTTGCTTTCTGGAGAGATAGGTGAAGTTCTTTAGCTAGTTGATATAGCAAATTTGTAGTATAGGACCTTTCTGATGCTGATTTGGACATGAAGTTGTTCTAGTGCATTGTGCTGCTTTACCAGCCTTGATGCGAGCCTCTTCTGGATGAAGATTGAAACACATCCAGTTGTTTTCCCCTCCTGCACAGTAGCTGGTCTGAGTGTGTAGAAGGCATTTATAGTCCTTCACAACTGGAGCACTACCCACGTCTCATTCACTACACAGACTTCTACATCCTCCAGGATGAGGACGGCTTGTAGGCAGTGGTTTTTTGCTTAGGCAGTTAGCATTGATTACTAACACCTTCATATTTTGTCTTGCTTGCTTTTTATGTTGGTAGGTTTATCTGGTTGGTATTACCTAAAAAGAAATCAATGTGGTCTTATCAATGAGT
This sequence comes from Protopterus annectens, assembly GCF_019279795.1. Classification (NCBI taxonomy): domain Eukaryota; kingdom Metazoa; phylum Chordata; order Ceratodontiformes; family Protopteridae; genus Protopterus; species Protopterus annectens. The sequence goes on along the minus strand of NC_056748.1, from coordinate 157,972,980 downwards.
CTGCCAAAAATCAAAACCCTTAAGGAGACAGATGCAGGCCAGGCTGAAAAATATTGGACCCTCCCCCCATTTGTCTGACATCAAATATGAAGTCAGTTATTGAAATCAATTTTGTAGAAAGTAGAATGCCACTCAATGATTGACTGTTACCTGCCTGAGACGCACAGTCTGAGAGTTCCATCATGTCTGTCTCTGTATATTCCAAGGAGGTACATCACATGTCTTTGACGCCCCTGTGTACTATGACAAACATACTGGTACTTCTTGCTGTAGGACCTGTGTATGTGTTATCTGACAGGTCCTGGCACCAGACAAGCAGCTAACCATTACTCTTTCCATACTCAGCCTCATAAGAGGTACATCTGCATGTCTTACAATGGTGTCATTTATAACTTGAATGTTTAGCCATGTAGATGCCTGCCTTATGGCCTCAGCATCCATGAATTTAGAACTCCTTGTGCCTTGAGGATTTGGGTTTAACTTGAGTGTGTGTGTTGGTCTGTGTTGCATTTTCTAGGTATTTGAGGTTTAGACAAGTTGAACTTTAGAACCTCAGCACATGATTATGTATTGTGATGACCTTGGTGTGGTGTACAGCTGACAGTTTTGGTTTGTTTACTGTGTGTGTATCTACTTCTCTCACACACTGTGTTACGCTGTTTGAGTAATAGATGATCATCAGACAGCATGAGACAATTCTTACAGTGAAGTGGGGGGTCTGAATGTATAGATGATGAAATCAGCAAGAAAAGGAGAGTAGCATTGCTGAAACTGAAGCCATCCTCTTGTCTGGGTGAGTACCTTCATGTCGTGGACCCTGTTTTCATAAAATCTCACCAAGACAACACTGATATATAGACTGTATTTCATATAGCATATATCATGGAGAGAGATGTTAAATAGAGCAGGGTCCCAGGATAAAATAAAGTGTTGTATCCTGATGTGTGCACTGATGCCAGAACTGGAATAAATGACAGTGTAGAATCCTCAAGACAGAAACATTCTTACATTAGGGTTAACCCAGACTCAGGGGAGAATCGTTCCCCCGTTATAGAAGGAAGTGGTCGTCCACAAAAACTGACAGGCCAAAAAAGAGCCATAACAAAGACAGACTGGAATATTGAAGATAAGGAAGAAATTAATGTATTGCCACTATTATGCAAGAAATCCAGACCTTCCAGATAGAAAATATTAAGAAAGAGAGAGGAATCAGGGGAAAGAAAAACAGTTGCACAAGAAAAACTGTAAAAAGCTTTAAATTCAAACTTGCATACATAAATAAAATAGATCCATGAAAAACATCGCTAAGGCAAAGAAACTTTAGGTCACCTGAAAAAAGAAATGACACAAAGTGAGAAAGTATAAAGAACAAAACCCAGGGAGTTTTGAAAGGTATAAAAAAGAAATATGGACAGGAAAGAAAAAGAGATCTGATATAGTGCAATATTTATGCAAAGGAGAAAGCCAAACTAATCCATACAAAAAAGTTGCTCCAAAGAGAAATACAGGCAAAGGCACACAGGTATGGAAAATTTCACAGAACAAAAAATAAGAAAAAGGGGTAATGTCGAACAGAGGATTACTAATAGAGAGGTTTAAGTAGTAGAAACTGAATTTATGGATTACCTGCTAAGTGAAGGACGGACTTAGTGCAGAAAATCCAACACAGGTAACGTCACAGCTTGATGGAACATTGAGTCCCCAGACTAAGGAGAAACAAGTGGAGTAGGCATCTCCACATGATGATACTCTGGAGCCTTCAGCAGGAAACTGGCATACAAGTTCAGATGAACTTGCACCGTAAAGGAAGGAGCAGGAAAGAGTGGTAATTCTGACGCAAGCAATGTAGTGGAGTGATGGGCCAATGAGTTCTCATATGAAGGAGCAGAAGATGATGCAGGATTCATCTGAAGAAGATATGTCACAAGAGGATGTTCTGGAACTTTCTGTAGAATGCCTGCATGAAAAAGAGGGCAAAGAATGCACTCTGTGTAGAATAAATTTTTTTAAGAGAAGAGCTGTTTGATGTAATAGAGATGGAAAGACATTAAAATCAATGAAAGAAACTGATTACAGAAAGTTAATAAGACCCAGAATGATAGAAGTCTGATAAAAAAAGATGAACACAGTAATCAAGACTATTAAGAAGAATTTGTGATGTAACAGAAGTAAACAAGATATATTATTGTTCAACCAAATCAATAACAGTCTTACCACAAAAACGGAGTAATAAGGGAATGGAAGAGGAGAAATAAAATGCCACATTGGAAGCACTGGATAAAGGAAACTGTAACGCAATTGAGATATTTCACTGTTAGAAGAATATATCAGAGGGAATAGATAAAAAAAATTCTTAGAAAGATATAAAAGCAGTTCACATTGTCAAAACAAACCAGGATCTATCATATGCTACTGCAAATAATAAACTTAAGATATTAGCGCAGGCAGAAAAATGATATGCAGATAATTCTAAAGGAAAACTACAAAATATGCAGTTCATTAATGACCTAAAAAATGTTTGAGAGAACTGGAAAACAAAGCAAAAAGAACAGAAACACCACCAAAAAGAAGAAATAGACACATTTTAGAGAAATATTTATGAAGATCCTGTGGAACATAAAGGTACTGAATGGATAGAAACATGAATGGTTCCTAAGACTAATGGATAGACTTTTTTCCTTTAAAAGTTGAGTGAGCCATGGAATTGAACCAAGGAAGTAAGGCTTAGCAGGCCCTAGTGTTCCTGACCTCTCTCTGCAAATAATGTAATTTTTGTTTATAGGACCACAACCTAGTGTTTTGGTTAAACTATATTTGCTGTGAAATCACCTCAGACTAATTCTGGCATAGTAATTAGTAGGAGTAGTGGAATTAGGTGGAGGACAATAAGAAGGTGTTTGTGGATGTGGGATAGTTTCATTATAATTGTTTGGAGGTGGGGCTGTGCTGTGTTATTAGATATATGTATAGGAAATAGGAGGCTGTAATCAAGGTTCGTAGCCCAGTTAAAATAATAATCAGGTTCAATTGAATGCTGAAATAATAATTAAAAGTTCTCCTGTGAGGTTAATAGATGGTGGGAGGGCAAGTTTGGTTAGGTTGGCTACAAGCCATCTTAGGCCAGTGAGTGGAAGAATGATTTGTATTCCTCAGGCTATGATTATTGTTCAGCTGTGCGGTCGTTCATAATTAATGTTGGCTAAGCAGAAGAGGAGGGATGAGGTTAGTCTGTGGCCAATTTAATAGTACAATAAAAGAAACCGTAAGAAGTTCAGGTGTGCTGAATATGTAATGGGATGAAATAACAGCCAGAGAAACTGAAACAAAATTAAGAAAAGCTCATTAATGAAAAAACCCAGGCACAGATGCAGTACCTATTGTTCTAAATGTTAACATGTTTACACAAAGATTTGGCCCTGAATAAGAATTACTTAGACCTGCATCCAGAACAAACATCATCCTGGTTATCAAAATGAAAAAAAAAAAAGAGAGTGAACCTCTAAGCCATCCCCAAAAATATAGACCAGTAACTTGCTTTCTGATGATTTACAGACTATATAGTGGAATTGATGCAGAGAAAGATTATAGCCATTTAGAAAATAACTCTATCATGAAAGTAGAACAAAAGGGTTACAAAATAGTCATATGGAAGAAAGGATCATTTGTTGCTAAATAAAGCCATAGTAGAGAACTGTAAAAAGGGAAAGAATCTAAGTATGGCATGTCTGGATTACAAGAAAGCATTTGGCAGCATCCTACATCCATGGATAAAAGAATGCTTACATAGGCAAACTGTGGGCCACCTGGAAAAAGAAGTGACAGAGGAAATGTGAAAATATAAAGAAAGAAACCCAAAGATGTATAAAAAAAGAAACAAGGACATGGGAAAGAGAGATATGATAAGAAACAATATTTATGCAAAGATTAAAGCCAAACTAATCAGTACAAAAAAGCAGGTCCAAAGATATCTGAGGAGAAATGCAGGCAAAGGCACATGGAAAATTTCACAATGCAAAAAAAGAAAAAGGAGGAATGTAGAAAAGAGGATTTGTAATTTAGAAGTTAAACCAGTAGAAACTGAAGACATAGATTCTGTGAAGTGAAGGATTTAGTGCAGAAAATCTAACACAGGCAATGTTGGAGCATGTTGGAACAATGAGTCCCCAGATTAAGGAGCAGCAAGTGGAGCAGGAGGAATCTGGAAGAGAAATATGGACATAGGTTCATAGGTTCATACTAGGCTATCTGCCCTGGGGCATTTATAAGCCTAGCCCGATTGTGTTTGGCTTACGCCACCCCTTGATTTGAGTATACTGTGCCCTTTTTAAAGTTTAGTTTACTGTGCCTCTGTCTAATAGTGACACGGAAGTAATCCCCGGGACAAACCTACGATCCCCCATCCACTCATCAAGATTTTTCTTGAAGAGAGTCAGTGAGGTGCTCTGCCTAACATGAATTGGAATTCTATTCCAGAGTGAAGAGAGCCTCTGGGTTATGAATCTGTCCCTCCAGCATGTTCTATTTATTTCAGTGCTGAGGTTCAAGTCCCTCGAGCGCGTGGCTCTAAGGGATTTAGATTTACTGAGGTGGAGCATGTCCATTAATTCTGGGTTGGACATAGCTTTATATGTCAGGCATAGATCGCCTCGAAGTAGGCAGTATGCAACTGAGTAGAGCTGGAGTTTTTTTAACCGAGCAGCATATGGCATCTGTTTGAGTGCCTTGATCCTCCTGGTGAGGTACTTTTGGGGTCTTTATAATTGCTGCAGGTGTCGGGTAAGGTACATCCCAAAGGGGGCATTGTATTCTATGATGGGCCTGATGAGGGATGAATAAAGGGGCACGATTACCTCTCTTGATCTAGATGTGAATCCTTTCATGATGAGGTGGGCTATGAAGAAGGTCTTTCTAACCACTTTGGCAATGTGGTTGTCAATGACATGGGAAATAAAAAGAAATCTGCTATAGTGCAATATTTATCCAAAGGTGAAGGCAAAACTAATCAGTATAAAAAGTAGCACCAAAGATATTTGAAGAGAAATACAGGCAAAGACATTCAGATATGTAAAATTTTACAGTACAAAAAAAATGAACCAAAGGGGTTAGTAGAGAAGAGGATGAGTAAGAGAGAAGTTAAAGAAACAAAAGTTATTGTATTATCTTTGAAGCGAAGGATTTATCTAAGAAAATCTGGCATTGATAATGTCACAGCATAACGGACCTGCCTGTTCCTCTTGTATTTACCAGGCTTCTTTCCAGTGGCAGCTTATGTCTGGGCTTAAGGTATTAGCTTATGTGTATACTAAGATGACTAGCTTCTATCAGCACCTTTGGCAATTTTTGTATAGGACTTGCCTTGCTGAGGGCTTGGCTAAGGCTGTATTATTTTGACAATAATTTACATGATGTTACAGTAATCTCAGAAGCCCAGTGCATAGCCATTAAATTGAGTGAATTTAAATCACCATTCATACAAATAAAATTCTGAGTTTTAAAAATAATCCCATACCGATATCAAGAGTTTAGTTACTAAGCTTGTCAAATATAATAAACTAAGATCCCTTTTGGGTGAATTTCCATCAATATATATGATCCAAGTTGAATATGTTCAAGCTGCATTTATGCCATCTGCAAAAAAAATCATACGATCTGATGTATTTTTCACCCATTCCTCATCTGACATTGGATCTGACAACAGCCACTTCCTTAGACTTTGGCTGTGTAGCTTGAACTCCTCCCCTAACTCATAATCCTGACCTTTGCCTGAATTACCTCAGATCTCAATTGAATTTAAAGTTAGATAATTTGTCTTCAGTTATTTATTTTTCAAAGTGGATTTCTCTACATCTCCTTCTTTCCTCCCATCTTTCATTGTTTTAAAATGTGTGTGAGATGTGTGTGTGTGTGTGTGTGTGTGTGTGTGTCTGTGTATGTATATGTGTTACATTTTTTGTAATGTTGGTCAGGCCATGTGCCCTTTATCCCATATTTTCTTGCTACTGTATAGTTGGTAATTCTCCTTTACCATTGCTGGTCTTTTGTGTACATTGCAACTAAATTTAATGTTACTATTGCTGGTAGTCCTCCTTTTCTTACTTGTGGTTTGTATTTTGTTGTGACTGCTGTTTTTTTGACATGGATGAAAAACCAACTGGCTTTAAAAAGTGGTCAGCCCATGGCCACAAGATTCCTAATTCAGATGCTCATTCCAAGTGTGTTTATTGCCTCACAGTAGGGCATCTTAACACTGATCACGAGGTTTGTGCAGGTTTCAACCACTGAGTGATCCATTGCAGGCAGAAACTGGTCTTGAATGGCTTGCTTCCCTCCACTTCATCTTCTGGAGCTCCCCCTCACTTCAAGAAATCATTGGAGTTGTCCAAAGGGAATACTACTGACAAGGCTAAAGTCAAGGAAGCATTCCCGTGATTGCTCTCCTCCTAGTTTGGGTTCTGCTCTGCCCAAGAAAAATAGCAAAAATCTTAGAGTCTGACTGCTGCCATGGATCCAGCCCTATTTTAAGTCAAAACTGTCAGAACAATTCACCCTTCAGATTCGACTGGAGCCAAGTTGAAGTCTTCTCATGTTAGTTCACCCAGATTTTTTCCAGTGTCTATTTCTTTCAGGCTTCACTCACCCATTTTGCAGGAGATGCCTCAAAGGATGTCTAGATCACCCTCAATTTCTTTGTCCCTCAGGTCAACTAGGAACCTAACAAAAACAGATGTGGACAGGATGATGAAAAAGTTTTTCAGAACCCAGATTCAGTTGGGAGTAACTCCCACTGGATCTGTGAACCTATCACCAGTCCAACCACAACTTTTTGACTCCTACTCCAATCGGGCCTGTGGTTTTAGTGTCTTCTGATCCAGGAATCCTAAGTTTGTCTCTGTCAAATCCTAAGATTTGGCCCTTGTTTACTCTGGCACCTTATCTGATCCAGACAGCTGCAAGCATTCCTAAGATCCTGCCTAGATACAGATGTGGGAGCTGTAGTGTCAGTGCCGGATCCTTTCGTCTGGGCTCAAATCTGATGTTATCAGAACCATCCCTTCCCCTCAGAGCCATGACTGTGGACAGCTTGGCTGTGACCTCACATCAAATCAGGATCTTTGTGGATGCTTGGAGCAATCCTAAGCAGGTGGATTTGGCTCCTACTAGGTCTCTCTCTTGGTTCCGTCTTGAGCTCTGCCTTTGAGGTAGTGGAGAGAGCATTTTCCACATCTGGGTGCTTAATGTAATAGAATATACAGAGGATAGTGTATACCATTTTCTCTTCAACCTCCCAAACACATCAAAAAAATTCTTGCTCCACTCATGTCCAGCCCCTCCACAATGGTTTATTATGGATCTTGAGGCTTTTCATCCTGTCCCATCCAGCCCTGTCAAGCTTAGAGACCGTCCTTATCCGAGGTCTCTGCTCACACTTCCAGATCCTACCCGTAGCTGCCCACTATAGAGCTCCCATGAAAGCATACATGCAAAAGTAACACTTAGATTCATCACAGGAATCTTTGACCGAAGTCACTGACTTTGATGAAAGGGAGGCATCTCCCAGATAACCCATTGAGGATGTCTCATTTGGTGAAATCCTCAAACTTTTGAGACAGAAAAGAGGTTGGTTTTCCAATCCCCATCCCAGGAGGAGTCAGAATTTCTCAGGGCTTTCAGAGCCTGTTCACCTACATCCTGTTGAGTCTCCATGGCATATGAGGTGGTGGGCCTCATCTCATGCTGTGCTTGGAAGGATCTGGATGTCTCAGATCCTCTCCCCAAAAGACCAGATAAATACCTTGTTACACCAAAGGATAGTGCCCATTAGAGGAAGGGTCCCCCCAATGTGGATGCTGTGGTGGTAGGAACATCCACCAGGAATGAACTGAGTAGAATTCTTCTGTCTATCCCTGACCAGAGAGCCCAGGGTGTTGGACAGGCTTGGGAAGTGTATTTGCACATCCTTGACCTTTGCCTTCAGGTTGCTGAACAACTAGACACATGTCATGAAATTTCAGAGGGAATTGATCAAGGAGTTTTCCAATACCCTCTCAGGGTCTATGTCTGTGGAGGACAAGAAGACATATTTGCAACTATCGACACTCCAGTCCTTGTCATATGCCTTCATGAGGTTGATTTCTCATGCCTCAGAAGGAGCTTCAAGAATCACAGGTTCAGGGATTGCTGTAATAAGGCATGTCTGGATGTACCTTTGTGGAGCCCTTCAGGACTTCATTTGCCCATGCTCCCTTTGATGGATCTACCATGTTTCGCCCTAAGGTAAACTCTCTCCAGGAGAGAACAGAGTGGCAAGCTGTTGTCTGCAGTACAAATACATTTTCTACCCCTTAGGGAACCTTTTAAAGGAACCAGACAGAGTGCAGACAGATCTGCTTCCACAAGATGCAAGGATCTTTCCAACTACTGCACTCTGGAGGCAGTTGGGGGGGGCTTACCTTTGCACCCGAAAGCCTTGAAAGTCATCACCAGTGATACCTGGATGCTCAGTATAATATCCATAGTTTATTGCATGCCATAGTATCTTCAACCTCCCAAACACATCAAAAAGATTCCTGATGTTCCACCCAGTCAGTGGAAAGTGGCAGCCACAGAAATACAAAAGTTGTTGGCAAAAACAGCCATCCAAATGGTCCCCTCCAGACCAGCAAGGATGCAGAACTTATGCAATGTTCCTTTTATTGCCAAAGAAAGCCAGGGACGCAAGACCAGTTTTGGATCGCAGCAATCTGAATCAATTTACCAAACACTCAAAGTTTCAGATGGTCACAGTTCAGTCCATTATGCTGCTATTGTGCAAGGATGACTGGATGTGCTGTGTAGATCTCCAGGGTGTGTACTGTCATATCAAAATAAACAGGTGTTCCAGGAGATACCTACCCTTCTGGCTGGAAACCAGTGATTACCAATTCAGGACCCTTCCCTTTGGTCTCACCACAGTTCCCAGGTGCTTGTCAAGATCTGGTGACACAGATCGGAAGCTTACTGCAGACAAGGTTGAACACATTGCAGAGTCAGGCATCACACATTCTTTATCCCTTCCCCTCCAGCCAGGTTAGTCGTACATCTTTTTAGGTGTATGTCAACTTCCACAGTTCTGGTACATCTACAAGACTTTACATGAGTGTACTGCAATGGATGCTTGCAGTACAATGGTCAATACATCATCACCCTTTCACTGGAACGATTAGATTTTTTTCCCCAGTAAACATCTTTATAAAATTATCACGTGACATAGGCAATTTTACTTTTATATAAATGAAAAACATTCACATCAAGTCAGTTGCGAACATTATACATCAGTTATAATCTATCCAGTCATTGTCAGTTAAGGATTATATGTCTCATTCAAATCCTCCTCTTAAACCTTGTTCCTTCTCTGCATTTTTTTTCCCAGTAAACATCTTTATAAAATTATCACGTGACCTAGGCAATCTTACATTTATATAAATGAAAAACATTCACATCAAGTCAGTTGCGAACATTATACATCAGTTATAATCTATCCAGTCATTGTCAGTTAAGGATTATATGTCTCATTCAAATCCTCCCTCTTAAACCTTGTTCCTTCTCTGCATTTTTTTCCCAGTAAACATCTTTATAAAATTATCATGTGACCTAGGCAATCTTACATTTATATAAATGAAAAGCATTCACATCGTCAGTTGCGAACATTATACATCAGTTATAATCTATCCAGTCATTGTCAGTTAAGGATTATATGTCTCATTCAAATCCTCCCTCTTAAACCTTGTTCCTTCTCTGCATATATTTTTCCCACAATTCCCATTTTTCCTATGTAGTTTCCGCCATCCCTTTTCTAGAGATCCCAATTCAGTTGTTTTATCTCTTACTATATTCACTGCTTCTAGTAAAGTTGGTCTAGTCTTTGATTTCCATTTTCTAGTAAATGCTTTTTTGGCAGCCACCATAAGTAGACTAAGCAAGGCTTTACTATGCCTAGGCAGTTCCGATTCTGTATCATACCTCAAAATAAAATCCTCTCCCCAGCCAGTCCAATCTGCTCATCCAGCATCTCCGACAGAGCAGTCCACGGGGAATCCTTAGTCTGCCAGCTCACTACACTCCCAAAAATATTTTTTCTAGCCACCTGAGGAAAAATTCCTTGGAATGACCTTATGTAAAGACTTCCAGGCAAAGATCCTGAATCTTCTAGACTTTGTTGCATATTTGGAAAATATACATATATATCCCATTGTCTCTTTGTGAATTGCTTATCCATTATCTCTTCCCAATGTTTTGTAAGCTCCTTTGATTTTTATAATTGTCATGCACTATTTTATATGCTGTACTAATTATTCCTTTTTTAATGGCAGCTTCTGTTCTAGATTTTATTAAAAACTCTACCAGTGCTGGTCTTTCATTTAGGACCCCCCTATTTATTTCACTCTCCCTATACACTGATATCAGTCCTTGATAGGGAAGGCAATCTCTAACCTGCAGGCCAAATATATTTATGGCCTCTTCCCATTCTATTACCTTTCCCTTTATAGTTATTCACTCCCAATACCTTGGCTCCTTTGCCAGTTTTCTCCAATAAATTCCAGCCCCCTCTTGCCTATTACCTGTATCCCTAACCACAGTCATCCTTGCCAGCAGAATCTCTTTTCTTCATTCTCATGCTGGTTTAGTTCTTAGAATACTCCCTGCTATTTTATTAATATAATACTGTATATGACTCGTATTGTTCTCTTTAAGAGTCTGCATCCAAAATCCCAATCTCTCCTTATTTCTTGAGCTTCCTCCCTGTGTCATCATTGTTCCTTTCCACTTTGAATTATAGATTTCTGCTTTTGCTATGTATAAGTGCCTTAATTGTGTTGCTCTAAAATAGAGCCTCAGATTGGGTAATCCTAGTTTGCCTTGTTCTATTGGAAGAATCAGCTTACCCCACTTGACCCTTGCTGTCTTTCCTTCCCAGATAAAATAATTCAACCCTTTTTTAAATTGCTATCCACAGTGTCTCCTCTGGTTGATAAAAATATCCCTGACCTGTGTATAATAATAAAGGGACGAAAACATTTTAATTGTGTGTATCTTAGTATCCATATCCATAAAACAAAGCTTCCACTTTCTCAATTTTTGTATTATCTTCCGTTTAGTCTCTTCCCATGAATCCTTTGAATAAAGTTTTGTTAATATTGTCAAATGTTTGCTTCCCATCCACAAAACCATACTGATCCATATCTATCAGTTTTGGTATCACTTTTGCCATTCTTTTAGCCATTATAGACTTTTAACACTTTATAATTATGGTTTAGTATTGAAATGGTCCTGTATGAAGCTGGATCTGATGCATCCTTTACCCTCTTTAGGTATTACTGTTACCACCACCTTCTTCCAGGATGCTGGTACTTCTCCTCTTAAAATACTGTTAAAACCTTCCTGATCTTTATCAGTTTTTCCCTCATAGCTTCCAAACTTCTACAGGAATACTATCTATTCCTGGGGACATTCCTGTAGATTGGTTATACATAGCCATTTTTATCTCATCTCTTCCTATCCTAACTGTTCGTAATTGAGCCTCAGCTACCTCTAACCTTGGCATATTTAATTCTTCCATAAACATTTCCATTTGTACCTTTTCTTGATTTCCATATTTCTCTGCTTTATATTAACTTTCATAAAATTTTCAGAATATTTCTAATACTTCCACAAGGTTTCTTGTTCTCTTCCTTGTTATAGGCTCCCTAAGCTTGGTGACAACCCTTTCCACTCTCTGTTGCCTGAGTCAACGTGCTAAAAATTTTTGTGCTAGAATTATCATCAAGAAACAGTCTAAAGTTGTGCATGTTATCGAGGTAATCCCAAATTTTCTGTTTAGCGTTCTGCAGTTGCTCCTTTTTTTGTTCTGAGAGATTCTGCCTATTTTGCAATACTTTAACATTTGTCAGTCCCTAAATAATTCTTATTACTTCTTAGCTGTATCTTCCTTTCCTTTATTTCCAATGAGTTTTAAACTCCACTTTAATTTTATCCCACTCCCTAGTTATATTTTCAGAAAAAAATTCTGTCTTCTCTAGCAGCTCCTGAATTAAGTCCAAAACCCATTTCTTAAATTCCTCTGTTTTCAACCGATAGTTGGGAAAGTGCCAGTGTCTCATTTTTATTTCATTAACTTGCATTTTTATTTTAGTTATTATTGGTGCATGATCTGAAATAGTTATTGGGTGTGTTTCAATACCTTCAATTAAATGCACATGTTCCTGTGAGATATAAATTCTATCTAGCCAAGCCCAGTTTTTGTATCTTGGAGAATGATATGTAAATTCACTCCTAACTCGAAGTAATGAATTCACATCTTCCATGCCAAACATTTTCATAAATTTCTTCAAAATCTACCCTTCTTTGTTATGTTTTCCCTTCTAGGTCCCCCAGACACATATTCACTGTTGCAAACCAATTTCCAATCTCCACCTACAAGTAGTATTCCTTGCTGAAAGCTGATTTTTGTCTCCCATAATTTTCTTAAGCTCCATTATAGCAGTTTTCAGTGGAATATAAATATATGCCCATGTGTAATCCTCCTCCCTTGCGGGGTAGCAGATTAACATTACAAATCTGCCATTGTTATCTTTTTTATCACTATTGGAGCTTCTCTTGTAATTAGATGTACTCCTCTTTTCCTCTGTCCTGGGTATTCAGGTGAATAACCATCCTGAAACCCTTTCTTTATCAAATTCACATGTTCAATTATTTCCAAGTGTGTCTCCTGTAACATAGCTATGTGCACTCTACATTTTTTAATATAGTTCACTACTCTTTCTATTTTTGTACTATTATTTTTTTTTTGTATTTATCTGAGACTATTCACTTTTAAAGACATTACAGAAAGCATTGTATTAAAATGTTATTCCCCCCACCTTTTATGTGTAACACCTTTTTGTTAAATGTTTAATGTTTTGTGTTACAGGTATACACTGTTTGGCAGGTTGAAATTTTATGTAGTTGTTTCTCCTGTTATCCATTTGAGCCTATGTCGCATCTTAGGAATCTTTTTTTGTTTTATGGAAAGCCCTCAAACAAAAAAAATAAACTCCCAATACCCCATAGGACTATTAATTTAATAGTAACAAACACACCTATGTACATCTTCAAATATTGAAGTTTTACCCATCTAATTGGAAAAAATGTCCCAAACTGACAATCACACACCTAGACTTGAGTTAACCCAAAAGAGAGGTTATCTGTGCTAAGACATTGGTGCAGCCTGTCTTCTACTAAGTGCTAACTGGTTTTGTCTTATCTTTATTAGATGTTCAGAGAACATTATCTCCTAGCCAGTTTCTATTTTCTTTTCTTCACCAAAGGCACTCTCCACCAGACTGTAACAGTTTATTTCAGATTGCATGGAGACATGAGAACTAGACAGCCCATTTCTAATTATCAGATTGTCTCCATGGAGATATAAGAACCAGACAATTTGTCTTTATCAGATTGTTTTCATGGAGACATGATGGCCAGATAAAGCATTGCCACTAAGCATGCATTCATTTGCTAGAAAAAAAGCCTCATAATATTTAATATTATTGTTCATTTTCTTACTTTGTTTCAAAACTTGTTACTGTACCAGTCTAAGGTCCTTAATCTAGTCATTCCCCCATGCAAAAATGAGAAAAAGCACATTAATTTTTCTTTTGTCATGCTGTTTTAACAAAGCTTTTTTTTAAACATTACAGTGCCTACATTTCTTAAAACTGAGCAAGAAGAGAGAGAATGGCGAAAGAAAGGAAAAAAGAGACTCACCTATTTACAATCGCCATTACACTTAAAAATCACTGAGAACTCTACTTTATAGCATGTGTTAGACTGAGGGTATTATTAGTGAATTCACTGTAGTACATTGATAGAATAATAGGCCTGAAAATATAGGGACCTTATCAGCAGTCAGACTATATGTACCAGTGTTCATTTGGAACAGTTCTTCAAACTTCAGCAAATACAGCTGTAGTATTCATAGATTCTGAGATTACTGCCAGGCTAATTATCCTTGTGGGCCATTTTAAGCCTGGCCAGTTACCCCATGTGAGAATCAAACCCTGCACCTTGTGCTTGTAAGGTAAACACCTTAACCATTATGCCAATCTCCCAACCTGGTATGTAACCCTTTCAATTAGTTTCAAGTGCAGCAGCCAGTTTAACACTTTTTATCCAGTCTTTCAGTAACGACATCAAATGTTTCATAACAGACTTTTCAGCAGCACACCAATATTTTTCCAGATGGGAGACTGTGAACTCCATACAAAATAACGCCACAGCCGACTGCACTGCAGTTACTCCTTACAGAGCAGACCTTTCAGTAAGACAGCAGTAATAAACTTTATACAAAAAACAGCTAGAGCAGACCACGTCCCTCTTACATGCAACAGTTGCAGCTGTCAGGGAAATTGCAGAGCACCAGCATTTACTTCAGGAAAAGCATCAAAGAACTTCCAACAGACCAGCACTAAATCAAGAAAATTTTGCAGTGTTCTTTCAGAAAATAAAAGACATTCATTTAACAGCTACGTACTTTATCATCTCCGCAATCTTTCTAGTTTCCAGTGTGATGTCACACAACCAAGAAGCAAAATAAAATTTTAAAAAGCTCCAGACAGGATACATTCTTCCAGAATAATAAGGTTATGTAAGGCTTTATATGCACTTTTTAGCAAACAGCTCATAAATGTTTCAGTACATCAGTAAAAATTATTTCTATACCTCTTGTATGCATATGTCAAGTAATACTTCTACAGTTAAGACATCAGTAAATGCTTGGTTTAAAGTTAAAAATGTTCTTTTAAAATTAAAGGTTATTAGTTCAGGAGTGTTAAATATTTCTAGATGCAAAAGGGGCTAAATCACAGAAGCAGACTGCAACAGATTTGCAGAGCGAGTCAGCTTCTATCAGTAATGTAATTCAAAATACAGTTGTCACAGTAAAGTATCAAATACAAATGTTCAGAATGTAATAAATTCTAGTTTACATGTAATTCAAAGTACAGAATTAAGCATACAAACGTCAACACAGTCAACATATGTAACATGCAGGCAAGATCTCAATTCACATTACAGATATTCAGAATGTAACCATTACAAATATTGCACTAAGGGGGGGAATAAGAGTGCAGATTTTAATCAGTCTGATAAAGGAAATACAATACAGACTTCATTGCAAACTACTGTTTCAGACCAAAGTATAAGAAAGGATTTTCAGCTCATCTGTAAAGGGTGTGGCAGTCCAGCACCAAACCATAGCATTGTCATTGTTTAAAGTTAAAAGAAAAATGTCATTGTTTACAGGAAAATTATGGAATAATGTACTGATTAATACAGACATAACTTCAGTTACAAATAGACCTTTATTAGAGGACACAAATGCAGTCTTGTCAGGATTTAAAGTGTCAAAGATTACAGCAGCTAGCAGTTCAAAGTGTAACAGCTCTGTACTAGGTATGGACATGTCATTAGAGTTATATGTTGTAGACTTCAGTAACAAGATTTTATGTAAAAAAATGCAACAGAATGTGCGGTAGTGCACACAGATGACACTTGTAAGAATTTGCATGCAGTAGTTTTTGCAAATGTACAAAATGTTAAGAATTAGTTACAACAGAAACATCCAGATTTGTGATTTAAAGATAAAATAAATTACAGTTCTGCTGATACAGCTAAACTGATCAGAAAGACATATTGGATGTGGCCAGTTAGAAAAAAAGGGTAACCGTACGCATCTATGTTGTGTAGGATATACTAGAAATGACAGTCAAGTTAATTTGCAGACTAGAGGGTTTACAGTTACAGATCTGGCAAATGAATTTTTGTGTTATTGTCTTGTTTAGCAGTCATTAAGAGCTTTGTGTTAGTGTTGCAATGTATAAAGAATATCTTAATGCAGACAGAGACAAAAAAAGCATTCACAAACATTAAATATTTTGTTTACAGAGTGTAAAATTTAAAGTCAGTGCTACATTGTAAAAGTGGCAGTACAGTCAAGAGTTCAGATCCCATGCATAAAAAGAGTGCATCATGAATATGTTCTGTCATTAAAGCCACAGGTTCAACTCCTGTGTTATACTTGTAAAAAGGGCGGACAAGTAAAGTTCCAGAATTAGATCAGCTCAACTCTAGTAATTTGTAAATAATGATCTGATGTCAATCTTTACATAGTCCTTGACAGTGGGTTCAGTTCTGAACCTCAGAACCGACTTGACCATCATTATTCCAGCTCGAGCCTTCCAAAAACTCTTGAGCTCAACTCTACCCATAATGCTTTTCACCAAATTACCCCAGATCTTGTTTGCCACTTCATAGTGCCAGATGCATTCTGTCCTTTGCTCTTGGGTGACAGCATTTCAAATCTGTAAGTTCATAATTTCTTGTTCTGGTTATGGTTTCTGCTTCTACCCACTCCTCCTTTCCTGTTTGGTGTGTGTACAAGTGTTTCCTTTACTTTTTGGTAGTCCTGACATACCATTGTTGATGCTCCCCCTTCTTATTTTAATTGGTTTCCTCATGTATCATTGTTGGTGTTTTCTTGACTTTTTATCTTTTTTTCTTTTAACTTAAAAAAATAAAAGTAAAATTAGTAGCAGTAGTAGTGATTTCCCTCTCTCTCTACATGTGCTTTTGCTTGCATATGTTTTTTAATGGTGGACAAGCCAGTTAAAGGCATCTTCGGGCTTTAAGAAGCATCTTAAATGTGACAAGAAAACAGGATCATAGGAAGTTACTAGGCTATTGGCCCTGAGGCCCTTACCAGCCTAGCCAAGAATTTAGTCCATGTTCCAACAAGTCAGCACCCTATGCCACTGTCCAGCAGGGACATAGGTGGAAGCGCAGTGGTGTATTTTCTGTTCCCCATCCAGTTATCCAGATTGCACTTAAAAAGATTTAATGACATATTCTGCTTTACATGGAGAGGGAGTCTATTCCACAAAAGGGGGAGTCTCTGGGACACAAATCTGTCCTGCCAACAAGTCCTATTGATGACACAGACAAGGGTGTGGGTTACTGGAGTGGAGCTTGACTTGTGAATATGCAGCAGTCCCATCAGGGTGGGGTCTAAAATTGCACTCTATTCCAGACAGAAATCACCTCTGAAGAGTCTATAGGAGACTGAGTAGAAGGAATATCTGTGGTGTCTCTAGCTGCTGCATGTGCTTTGCGAGGTACATGCCGAAAGGGTCATTGCATTCAATAATTGGTCTTATAAGTGAAGAATACGGGGATGTAATGACCACCATGTCCCTGGATGAGATACCCTTACTAATTAGGTGGGCCATGTAGAAAGCTTTCCGTACAATGGAGGCAATATGGTGGTTAAAAGTCATTTTGCTGTCAACTTGGGTTCCCAAAGACCCTCATGACTGATTGCATGCTTAGTGCTTTATTATCAATGTGATATAATTTGTGGGGACATCATTCTCCCAACAAGGGATGCTGATGTATTTTTTGGCATTCAGTTTATGGCCATGATTCTGGCGCCAGTCATTTGTTTGGGTGAGATCCTATTGGAGGATGTCCACATCAGTAGGAGAACTGATGAGTCATCTGAAAACTTGGTCAGCCATAGCAAACTAGATTTGGCCTGCACCTGAGAAGTATATCCGAAACAGCAGATTCCCCAAGACCGATCCCTGGGGTATACCGCTTGTTACGGGTCTACTATTTGAGGTGGTTTTCCCTATTTTGACTAAGTGGGTTCTATCAGTAAGCCAGTTTGCTACCCATCTGGTAACATATGGATTGATGCCTAGTTGAGAGTTTATCTATTATACCTGAGTGGGGAATAGTATCAAAGGGTCTTAGCCAGGTCAAGATAGGTAGTGTGCACCATCTTCCCCTCATCTATGGCCTTTACTGTCTCAAAGAAGCCTACCAAATTAACAGGTATGACCTCTAGACAAAAGCAATCTGTGTCGGATCATGTATCTGGAGGTTGCCAATGCCCTTGTTAATGAGGTCCATGATAATCCACTCCATGGCCTGGCAGATCAGGCTAGTTAGGCTGATGGGTCTATAATTTCCTGGATCAGTGGCTGCTCCACCTTTGTGCAAAGAGATGACAGTAGCTGTCCTCCACTCAGCTGGGACAAATCCAGTACTCAGGCTTTGGTTGAATAGGGTGCCTAATTGTGCTGCAAGTTCCTGCCTGAGTTCACGTAGGATGTTATTGGGTCCCATGGAGGCTGTTTTTTTTGCCTTTGAGAGGGCAATAATGACTTGCTCCCAAGAGATAGGAGGGGGCAGGTACTGGGGATGTCCTGTTTTACTGATGGAGGGGACAGAGAAGTGAAGTTTTCAATGAACCTGTCTGCCAGCAGGTTGGCTATATCTACAGGGTTTGTGTATGTGGTGCCCTTGACCACCAGTTCTGAACAGATTTGGGTGCTTCCCTTGAGATTGCAGACATGTGAAGAAAGCCTTATGATTGTCTTTAGTAGATGTGGCCAGTTTGGACTTGAAGTTTGCTTTGGAGCATTTCAGTAGTGCTCTTATTTGCTTGTTCAGGCTAAGGAGAGATTGCATCCAATTAGACACCTACACTTTCTTGGTCATGGACAGCAATCTTTTCCTTTTATTATAGAGTTTATTTATTGCAGATGTCCACCAGACAGGTTTACTCTTCCTTGAGGAGGATGATTTAATCCTGTCTGGTATTCCTTATTCCATGCAGCTATATACATGCTCATATAGTACTTTGGTGTAAGTTTTAGACATATGTGCCAGTTTCTGTTGAGGGGGAGGAGGTTGTGAAGCTGTTTATACCTTCCCTCAGGAGATTGTACTCACCGTTGGAGAAGTCATTTTGTTTGACTTTAGCTAGGATGGGTTGGGGGAGATGATGACATCAAAAGTGACTGCTTTGTGGTCAGATCTTACCAGGAATGATGACACTGTAGGGATACCGCAGTGGTTAATCATGTTGGTTAATACCAAGTCCAAGATATTTTCACCTCTTGTGGGGGTGTCAACCAACTGGTCCAAGGCATTTGCATTGATGAAATCAAGGAATCTCTGGACATTTATGTTTTAGCATGAGTATTTTTTCCAGTCTATGGTTGGATAGTTAGTCACCCTGGATTAGGGTAAAGGGTTGAATCTTGATAGAGTCAAAGAGGTCCAGATAGCTGGAGTGGGCATCTTGAGTCAGAGTTGGAGGCCTGTAGCTAGCTATGATTTGAATAGGGGTCTTGTCAATTGTTAACTGCACTTGGAGTATTTCCTGTGCATCATACTGTTTGACCACCCTAGATTTTACTGCCCATAGCTTGGGGTCTGAATGAATGATAGGATGAATAACCTGGTATGGCTAGGTGCTCTCCACAGCTTTGAACCAGGTTTCTGTGACTGCACAAATTTCAGCTTCTTCCAGGGTTAAGAATACTTGTAATGAGTGCAGTTTCATGTTTAGACTCCTTGCGTTTAGCAGCATGACCTTTAATTTACGTTTGGATGAAATTTTCATGTTGGTAGTTTTGACCTCATGGCATTGCCTAAAAAATGCACTATGGGGGGCAAGAGCCTTTGCCCAGAGCCTGAAACCCAAGGGAGACAGATGCAGGCCATCTCTGGCAAAGCATCATGGCTTTTCAATCATGTCATGCCAGGCTGTCCGGTACTGGATCCACTTTGAATGACAACAGAACCTAAGCCAGTTGTGAAAGTCAATCATTTTCTGTTTGTATTGAGGCATCATTCTGGATGATGGTAGAATGCTGCTTAAGGTTAGGGACATACCTCCCTGGGACATGTACTCAGCAAGCTCGATCATGTCTCTCTTCATATAGTCCGGGGAGGTATGTCTCAAGTCATTCACTCCAACATGGACTGTGACAGAATCATAACAGTACCTGTTGAGAATCTTAAATGCATTGGTGATGTTGCAGTTTCTGGCAGCGGACAAACAACTAACCGTGACTTTCTCCGTATCCAGCCTGGTGAGTGGCACATCTGTGTATCTCACAATGGAGTCTCCTATGACTAATATGTTGGGTTTATGTTTAAGCCTTAGTGGCTGTGAGACACAGGTTTGTGTGGACTATGTGTGGTGTGGTGGACAGTGGAGTTTGCTTGCATTTATGCCTATGAGGTCTCTTTTGTTTGGCTATGCTTTTGTTGAGGGCCTCCACATATGTGGGAGTGTGTTGTGTAGGTGTGAGTGGTGTTTGAGATGTGGTGTTCATGTTGCCAACCTTCTCATTGCCAGATATACTGGTTTGTGGGGAAGAGACCAATGACATTAGGTCCTTGATGTATTTGCATCTCTCTCAAATTGTGTTCCTAGGTGCTAGTAGTAGAAGGTTGTCTGTGTACATGAGACAGTTGCTACACTTTCTCAGGATGCCCATATCGACCAGACTGGCAGGAAGAGATGTAAGAAATTGTCCATCCATATTTGTCAGAAACTGAAAGAACTAATAGGGTAAAGGGAGGAAGGTCTATGAGTAGTACTACTATTGATAACACAAGTGCTACTAAGGGAAACCTTGTAGTTGGAATACCTCAAAAAGGGTTTAAAATGGTGCAGCTGAAGCTTTGCATGCAGCAGACCTGTATCTAGACTATGCTACTCAATTTTAAGGTTAAGAGCTCAGTAAGGAAAAACTCACAATGAAGCACAGATTAATCACTTATAGTCAAAAGAATAGAACTCACAGTATGAAAAAATACAGTTAAACAGCAACACAAATCAGTAAAATAGAGTTAAACAGTAATAAATTGCAGTAGATAGCAATGAAATATAGTTAATCAGTAGATTGCTTCCATACAGTAGCTCACAACTCACAGCAGTAACAGACAGCACAAATAAAGCAGCAATTCAGTAGAATGCTGTCATCAGTTTAGTGACGCTACCAACAAACAGTAATAAATACGGCAAACTAAATGCAGTTGAACTTCTAAGCACAAGCAGCGAAATGAAGTAGAAAGAGATTTTTTTTTAGTAGAAAGTGAAGAGACAGAAGATGAGATAATTCGAGGTTCAGAAGCTAAAGAGGTGGGCCTTTACTAAGTTCTCACTATAAACAAGAATGAGCTGATGTAATGTGACTGGGGGGAATGTCCATTATGATCTTTATACAAGAGGTGGGCAACTCAAAGTCACCAAGACTTAAGACCACCACAACAGCTGCGTGGGTGGGTGGGACAAAAAAAAAACAGTTACACAGGTATACAGTAAAACAGAAGTGCAGAAACTGTTGAAAATCAGCACTTATCTTTTTCCAGAATCACAGTAAAGCACTGCAGCTTTGAACAGCTCAATTCTGATGGGTACAGCCTGTGTGTTTATTGTCTTGGGGCTACTCATTTGCAGGAAGACTGTGCCATATGCCATAGTTTCAGTCATAGGGCACCAGTTGACCACAAAAATAAGCTCATTTTAAAAGGCCTTTTGTAGTCAGAATTTGAAGAGTCCTTATTGAGATCCAGGACAGAGGCTGGCTCACCTTCTTCTTCCAGCAGAATAGAGAAGCCAAAGAAGAGAGTGCACTAGGTTCCAACTGCTTCTCCGGAACCACCAAGAAAAGTTCCTAAATCTCCTACAGTTTCGAAAGTTTCCTCAGAACCATTAGGTCAGTCATCCCAATCTTCGGTGCCGTCAGTGCCTGTTTCTGCACCGACTTCCTTGACATGGACCACAACTCTGGACTCATCTACCGTGAAACCACAGTAACTGATGGAATTTTCCATCAAACAGTTGCCACAGACTAGATTTTTTCCATCAGTGGGACCCCTTTGTGCACTGTCCTCCAAGCCCTTTTCTAGAGAGGCATCTGCCCAGATCTCCTTCCATCGCCTTTAACCAATCCACCAGGAGTTTAACCAAAATGGACATTATGAGGATGGAGGACCAGCTCTTGGAAGCAAGGGGATTTCATCAGCTACTGTTCCTAGCACCTTTATTGCAGGAACCATATCCATTTCCACCTCAGTCTTTGTTCCTCTTCAGACTACCTCTGAAACCTTGGAGCCCTAGTGTCGACTTCCCCAGCCTCAACTGTTTTGGTGCTGGATAGAGCTCCTTTCCAGCATAAATTACTACCCTGTGTGCTTCAGGTTTGACAGACCTAGAGACCTCTCAGAGCAATAGCTTTGTTGTTGGTTCAAAGGGGGTGGTTTAATCTTCAGCCATTTTGGAGCTGTCCATGCCCCTTGGTGCTTCTGCATACATAATCTCAGCCCCAGCTTCAGCCTCTGAGGAGGCTTCCTCAGTGCGTGGTGAGACCATGGTTCTGATGGAGTCAGTTTTGGTTCTGGGCTCCCATCCTACTATGGGGGAGTCTGCCTTCTAGGCCATGGAGAGGGTATTGTCCATTGCAGGCAGTCAGTCATTGCCTAACCTGTCAAACCAGACATCTGGCCTTTCCCCTCGACCAAAGCTTCCTCCAGCCTCTTCCATGGGACAAAGGGCAAAAAAGTCTCAAGATCTAACCACTATTATGTTCTTTGGATACCTATCTGGAACATCCCACCAAAGAGGTTCCTGCAAAGAGAAAGTGCAAGAGGAAACACTTGGTCTCCCCTGAAGTGTCATTCATGGAAGATGCTGATTTCAATGAAGGAGAAGGTTCCCCCAGTCTCCCCCTGATCGTTTCCTTCAGGGTCATCCTAGAGATCCTGAAACATAGGGGCGGCTGGACTTCCCTCCAGCCTTCCTCAGAGGAATCAGTATATCTTAAGACTTTTCATGCCCATCCCTTCACCTTTTGGATTTCTCTGCCTGCTGACAATCTGATCAAACTGATTGCTCAGCGTGTATGGAAGTTGCCTGATTCTGTCAAGCCGATCCCTAAGAGACCAGACCACATATTGTCAGCTCCTAAGGATCAACAACATTGGGCTAAAGGAATTCCAGTAGACACGTTGGTGGTAGCAGCAGCAGCCACTAAGAAGGAACTTGCCAATGAAAGTCCTACTATCCTTCCTTCTAATAAGGAATCTAGGACTATGGATAGATTTGGGAAGCGTGTATACGCTTCAATGACCTTCAGACTTCAGTCCTTGAATTACATAGCATATTTCACCTGGTTGCAGAAGAATCTGATTAAAGAACTGTCAGACACTGTCTCAGGAGAAGTAGCTGAAGGAGTTCAAGGCAGTATCTTCTCAGCTTTCCACCTTAGAATCAGTCTCTAAGTCATCCATGAGGATAATTGTGCATGCTGCCGAAGGGAAGATGAGAGCAGTGGGTTCAGGCATAGTCAACAGGAGACACGCATGGATGTGCTTATGTGAGTTCATGCATCCATTTAAGTCTTCTTTCATCAGTGCTGCATTTGATGAAACATCCCTATTTGATCCCAAAGTTAAAGAGACTCTAGCCAGATGTGAGAAAGATGGAAAGACACTTTCTGCCATAGGTGTATGTTTTTCCACTCTCCAGGAGCCTTATTCCAGGAACCAGCAGGGTGGGAGGCTATAGTTCAAAAAGTCCAATGGGCCTTTCCAAGACTCATGTGGCAATGACTTCTCCTGGGGCAGAGGGGGGAAGTAATAATGCAAGATGTCGAAGTAGAGCCAGAGGTGGCCCACAGAATCAGGGTTCCAGGGATTCTTGCTCTGGGGACTCCTATCAGCATTCCTGAAAGGAGGCCCAATTGCTGTCCATTGGAGACAGTCTGGGGGAGATTATCCCTGCACCAACATGCCTGGCTTAGGATTTGTGTGCAGAGGATTATAACCAGAGGATTCTTTGTTCCCTTTTTAGTGCAACCAAAAGCTATAACCAAAATCCTGGATGTTCCACCCAGTTACAGGGAACAGCAGTCATACAAATTCAAAAACTGCTCGATAAAAGAGTCATCCAAGCAGTCCCATCAGACCAGATAGGATCTGGAATTTACTCAAGGTTCTTTTTAGTGCCAAAGATGACAGGGGACTGGAGACCAATCTTAAATCTCAGCAGGCTGAATAAATCAGTTCAGGCGACCAAATTTCAGATGTTCAAGGTTCAGCCTAGTCTTCTGTTTTTGGGGAAAGACGATTGGATGTGCTTTTTAGATCTTCAGGACATATATTACCATATAAATATGGACAAACAGTCCAGGAAAATTTCTGCGCTTCTGGCTGGGAGCCAGTCACTATCAATTCAGGGCACTGCCCTTTCATCTCACCACAGCCCCCAGGGTGTTCACCAAATGCATGGCAGTGGTTGTGGCTCATCTCAGACTGCAAGGAATCCAGATGTTTCCATATCTATCCCACCAGGCATCTTCTAGAGGAGGCACGAGACTACACTATCCAACTCTGCACCAGTTTAGGCATTACCGTAAACTACGAAAAGTCCAAGTTGGAGCCATGTCAACAATTAGAGTTTATTGGAACGAGTCTCAACACGATCATGAGTGTCGCATCCCTGCCCATAGAAAGGCTACTAAGGATAAAACCACAAGTCGGCCAGATTGTTTGCAGCAACAAAGTACCAGCAAGGCTCCTACTTCAAGCTCTAGTGTCGATGACAGCTTTTGTCACTCTAGTCCCATTAGCAAGATATCACATGCAAATCTTTCAGTGGCTTCTAGCGTCACAATGATCCATGTTAGACCAACCAGTGTCTCACTTGATCATCATTACCACTTGATGCAAGCAGGAGTTAGTGTGTTGGCTTCACTCCAATGAGATCTTGATGGGTCGTCCCTTCCTTTCCTCTCAAACCCAAGCCATAGTGACCACGGCCACATCCCAGATGGGGTGGGAGGGCATTATCTGGGGAATACAGTCCGGGGCACTTGGTCCCATTTGGAGGTCAATTTGCATATCAGTGTTCTAGAGATTAGGGCACTGCTGTTAGCACTGCAACCGTTCCACTCAAACCTTTCCTCTGGAAAGATTGCAATTCAAATGGATAATAAAGCTGTAGTCTGGTACATTAACAAACAAGGAAGAATGAGGTCCTACCCCCATTGTTGAGAAGCCCTCAGAGTTTGGCAATGGGCAATTTCATCTGACCGCTTTCTCATTGCAATGCACATCCTGGGGAGCTCCAATGTGATTGAGGACAAATTGAGCAGATGTATTCTAATGCCTCATGAGTGGTCAGTGGTGAAAAAGACATTTCACCAGTGGGGCCAGCCTTGCTGTGACCTATTCGTATCCCCTCTGAACAACAAGTGCAGCAATTACTCTCTTTGATCCCCCTCTGGGGAAGTTACCAAGAGATAGTCTTCTGCACGATTGGCCCCCGTCTACTCTATGCATTCCCCCCAATTCCTCTTAATATCCCAATTTCTAAAGAAAGCCATCAGGTCAAAGAACAAGATGATCCTAATTGCCCCATTCTGGCCTTGACAGATCTGGTTTCCTTTACTTTCCTGTGGCCTCACAAAAGTTGGAAACCTTGGAGTCTAGATCCAACTCCTGACCTACTTGTCCCATCCAGATGGAGTGGCTCATCTGAATCTACAAACCCTCAAGCTCACTGCATGGCTTCTCCAATTCACATGATTGCCAGGCAGTCCTCTATCAGCTCACTAGCTTAAAGAATTGTTCTGGCTAGTCACAAACCCTCGACAAGAAAGTTACACCTCAGCAAATGGCACAAGTTTTCTATGTGGATGTCCAGTCTTATTCTGACCCATATTCTATTCCAGTCAGCAAGGTTCTTGAGTTCTTGATATCACTTGTTGAAGCAGGAACCTCATCATCTAATATTCGGTTACATCTAACTGCAATTTCCAATTTTCACTTGAGTCTGAATGGCTCCTCCTTAATGTCCCACATTTGCAAAGCCTTTTGAAGGGGTCTGTAATGCTCAGACCTCCATATATGGAATCATTTGCACCTTGGCACCTAAATTTAGTTCTTCAACCCCAAGTTTATCTCCCTTTTAAACTTTCAAACAAATGTGATCTAGAATTCCTGTCTTGTAAATCCTTATTTCTGGTGGTCATCACCTCAGCTAGGAGAAATTCAGAGATTCAAACTTTATCCTGTAAACCTCCTTGTATAATCTTTCTCAAAGACAGGGTTTCTTTGAAAACTAACCTTTCCCTTCTGCCTAAAGTAGTTTCCGAAACCAACCTGAACCAGACTATCGAACTTCCTGTCTTCTTCCCAAAATTTTCTAACAAAGGTGAATATTACCTTCATTTATTGGATGTTCATAGATAACTCAATTTCTATTTGCACAGGACAAAAGAATTCAGAAAGTGAAATCAATTGTTTGTTTACATTTCTTCATTGGCAAATGGGAAACCAGTTTCCAAAGTTACTCTGGCTAAGTGGCTAAAGGACTGTATTACCTTTGTCTGTAACAAGGAATGTACTGCTACAAAGGCCTGTTAAGGCACACTCTGCCAGAGCAGTAGCTGCATCTCCAGTTTTTCATTACAGAGTTTCTTTAGATGATATTTGCACAGCAGCTACATGGGCTTCTCCACATGTCTTTATTACTTGATACAAATTGGATCTGGTCTCTAGGGAAAGGGCTTCCTTCAGCTCAATGGTCCTCAGGAATATTATTCCGTGAGACCTCCCAAGATTCAGGTAGCTGGGGATTCTGTCCCACTGTCAAGGACTATGTGAAGATTAACATCAGACAAAAAAGTTCCATCTGTGTTGTCGATCCTCACATATCCTTGATATACCCACCCTCCATCCCCTTATCCCCCAATTTATATAGTGGATTGGACGACTTTCATGATATAGGTCCTTTTCAGTGCCTTCAGATAAGGTCTGCCTTTTCTCTCTCTACATACGGTTGTTGTCTGTCACTGTTTTATGCAAACTTGATCTGAGGTAATTTGGTGAAGGAGCATTATGGGTAGAGCTGAACTCAAGAGTTTTTGGAAATTGAGAGCTGGAATAATGGCCAAGTTGATTCCGAGGTTCAGAACCGAGCCCACTGTCAAGGATATGTGAAGATTGACAGAGATGAAATGTTATTGTAAGACATAACTTCTTTTTTTTTTTTGCTAGTTTACATAATGTAACATTTAAAGTCAGTGCTGCACTGTAAAAGTGACAGCACAGTCAAGAGTTCAGATCCCATGCATCATAAATATTGTGTGTCATTAAAGCCACAGGTTCATATCTTATGCTATAAAGGGCAGGCAAGTAAAGTTCCAGAATTAGATCAGTTCAATTTTAGTAATACATGTGTATACTATATAAAGAAACTTCATGTTCTTGTATAAAAGACAGACAAGTGAACTTCCAGAATCAGATCAGTTTAAATCTGGTATTAAATGTGTCTATGTAATCAGTTTAAGATTGTATATATTTCATACAGAAATTGCAGTTTACAGAGCACACCAGATCAGATTACAGTCAGCTCAGCAAGCTAAATTAAAGACAGTACTGTGTGCCATAAGGCAGTATTGTAAAAATCAATTTATTAAAGTTTACACAGTTACTGTTTATCCAAGAAAATTGTAGACAGTAATGATACATTCTTGTAGCATTCAGTAGTAGTTAAATGACATCAGCTAAAGAAATGGCTATGAGAAGACAGTGGGTAGAGTTTCACTCACAGAACAGTTTGTTAGTTTCTGAGGGTCATGAGAGTAGATGTAAGAAGTTCTACAGTTAAGATTAATTTTATATAGGTGCAAAATACACAGTGTTAAATAACTGCTTTAGTTTCATTTGAGGTTATGACAGGAAAAACAATGTCACTGAGGTTTCAGTTTGATTTATTTTACATTTGTTGCCTGGGATAGTCCGACTGGATACATATCCGTTTTCAGTGAAGGCCCAGGGAGAAAAGCTCCAAACTTACGAACAGATAAAGACAAGCAAATTACAGTATATGCACAAACATATTGTATTAATTCTGTCCCAGCTTTGTTTCCAGTGTGCTCTTGATTCTTCTAGACAACTCTCTTGCTCCCTTCCTTCTGTCCAACATTTTCCATTGAAACAGTGGAAAAAGTTTCACAGGTACAGTCTCTCTATGGTCTTTATTACCAGGAGAACAAGAAGCAGAAGCTCCTTCTGTTTCACAGCTGACTTTTTGTTGGACATTTTTTGTATTTCTTACTTAGCATGTACTACATCAAAAAATGGTTTTGTCCCACCTGGGAAGAATAACTTGAAGTCAGCTGGGTGCAGCAGTTTGAATCTCACACCTGTGTCTTGACATTCCCAGAATAGTGAAATTAATTTCCTCCTCTTCTGCCTGGGGTGCAGTCATCATTCTCCACAAACACTCTGCTCTCTCCCAGTATTAATATTTTGTCCTTCTTCCACAGTTTTGTCAAAATCAATTCCTCCTGCTGGTAGGATTGCATCTTTATTATTAAAGGTCTAGGCTGCTTTCTCATAGCTAGGTTTGGAGCATACACACAGTGTGCCTTTTCAACTAACAACTCCTGCTGTGGAATACCAGTCCAATTGTTTATTTGTGCTTTCAGAAAATGAATGCAGTCTGTTCCTTCCAGCTTCTTCTCAGGTTTTCACTACATGCTATGTCACCTAATACTATTATTTACTGAAACATCTCTTTCTGAGTAGTCTCATATTCAGCCAGCCTTTTTTTTCATTTCAGACTCTGATTTTTGCAGCTTTATCACCTCATCTGAATATCTGTTTAAAGCTTCTTTTATTTTTTCCAGACTTTTGTTTGTGTTGATATACTCCATCAGTGTTTTGTTTGTTTTAACCAGGTCTGCGTGCAGTTGTCTTGTATCTTCCTGTAGGTTACTGATAGTCATGTCTGGAGCTTGCATTGCTTTTTGCTGGACATTTGCAGAACTCTTGCCAGACAATGTTTCTTCCTCATTTTTTGTAGCTGATATTTTTTTGGTGTTCTGTATTTCTGACATCCAGGCAGTACACTTACTAGCCAGATACTGAAATGTACCCATAAACAGAAAAGTCTATTGGCCTTCTCTGTTGAGTTTCTGTTTTCACACTGTGAGAGCTATAGTCAAGCTGTTATTCAATGTGTCGCTATCTTGGAAGTCCTGTACAGCAGCTACTTGGTCCAGTTCTCATACCTTTATTATTCATTCCAAATTGGATGTCTTTTCTTGGCATAGAGCAACATTTGGCTCTGCTGTATCCTAGAATATCCTTCCTTGAGGGCCACCCACTGTTTCTGTGGCTGGAGACTCTGTTCCTTCTGTTGAGGAATGGACAAAAAAGGCAACATCTTGTATAAAAGTTATGTACTCACCATAACAATGCATGTGTGTTGTCACTTTTCATCCTTCCTCCAGCCCCTTTCCTGCTTTAGAAGTTTTCATTTTGGCTTCTTGTGGGTCCTAAGGAGTAATCTCTGCTCACCTTTACTGAGTGAGCTCAAGCCTTCCTTTGTCTCCTTTCTCACTGACTGTGATTATATTTACAGCATATTTTTACAGGGTATTTTGTATTTGTGCAAGATAGTAGGCTGACTGCAGGGCAAATTTGATCTGAGGTAATTCAAGTGAAGAAGAGGATTATGGGTAAGGGAAGGAGCTTGAGCTATGGAAGCAAAGTCTAAAGATGTGGTTATGGTTAGATTCGAGACCAGTTGGTTGAGGAAGGATAAAAACAGACAACACAGTTTCATCATTATGGGGAGTGCATAACTTTTGATCTGATTGTGTCAATTTACATTCTGTCCTCAGCAAATGGGTTTGGATCCAGTCCCTCAAATCCAACTTAGACGTTGCAAAAGCTCATGGTAACCTAGAACTCTTGAGCTTCTCCCGTACCACAATGCACCAACCCCAAGTGCCCCAGATCTTGTTTGTTGCTTAACACAGGCTTAAACTCTGAGCTTTGGCCGGCTAAGGACCTACCTGCAATCAACTGGACGTATAAGTGAATTTAAGCAAATCTTTATCTGCACTTTTTTCAAATAATACAGCATTTAAATTGATTTATTTGTGTTGCATTGAATACTATCTAGCTGGAAGTTGTGGCTCTGTTTCTTCAGTTAATGCTCATTAGAATTTAGTGCTTGTTAAAATTCCTGCATAGCCAGTATTAAGTGGGGGTAGTTTCACTTCATTGATATTTGGTTTCTGCCTTATAAAAGTGGTACATTTTGGATTATTTTCTGCTTAAACTTTGAGATTTGGCTAGCTAAGACCTACCTGCAATCAAGTGGACGTATACGTAAATTTAAGTAAATCTTTATCTGCACTTTTTTTCAAATAATACAGCATTTAAATTGATTTATTTGTGTTGCATTGAATACTGTCTAGCTGGAAGTTTGGCTCTGTTTTTTTCAGTCAGTTCCCCACCCACCCTCCCTGCTTTTGTTTTGGTGTTAATCTTGGTGGCTTTGAAACTGCCTGCCCCTCTTGTAAATTTGCATTTGGATACTCCTCTTGGGCCCATCTCATTTGCTCACTCAAAAAAAATGTTTTTGGACTGATTTTACTGCATTTGTGTTTCTTCCTACTTTATTACCTTTTTTTGCTTTTGCGTCATCTTAAAAGTACTCAGTTGTATTTATTACTGCTTGGTGTAACTATCAGCATTTTGGTTTAAACACTTGGGCTTCAGACCGGTTGTTTTACATTAAGAAGGTTTGTGGTCTGCACTGTTGTGACAGGACAGATATCTTACATCCTTCTAAGTTGGGAACTGCTGATTGAAGGCTCAGTGTCTGTTATTCTAAAAGTGTATTAGTATGTGGTTTAAGCACTTGGGCTTCAGGCCAGTTATTTTACATTAAGAAGGTTTGTGGTCGGCACTCTTGGGGGAGGAGAGGCTGGACTCTGCCCTTCTGAGATGGGAATTTCTGGTTAAAGGCTTATAGTGCCTGCATATTTGAATTGTTTCTTACTGAAATTGGTGTGCCTTGTTTGCTGTAGCATAGACTAGATTCAGGCCTGCTGAATCTGGCTTTGTTTGTATAACTTGAGCACTAATCCAGGCCTCCTTTTTTGGAGAAGGTTCCCCTGCACCCCAGTGGCAGGAGTGTGCAGTTAAAACTTGTCTGATTGAAGACTACAAGAACAGGGCTCAGGAACAGGATTTTTTTTTTTTTACTGGTTAATTGGGTAATTTGTTTAAAAGCCTTGCTTGTAGTCATCTAAAGCTGTTTTAAGTGTATTTGCTACTGTATGTAGTCATTTAAAGCTGTTTTAAGTGTATTTTTTACTGTTTTTGCCTTATATTTTCAAAAATCTTTTTCCTTGTTTCCCACCTTTCTAAGCTACTATAGTCCAGTTTTCAGGGTAGTGTAGAATTCAGGGCTGTGTTACAAGTTTCTGAGTTGCCCATACCTTACTTGGATAGAGGGAGGTTTCTCTGCTCACCTTGAGAGATCAAGCTTTGAGCAACCATCTGTCCCTGGAGGAGTGGTTCCAGCCCAGAAGTTAGTAGCTTATAGGCCATTTTGGGCTAATTTCTCTCTTTCATTTCCCTGCTGCAAAAAACGCGTTTGCATGGTTCTGCACGTCCAGACAGCATTGGTTAGCTAGGGCTAAATTATTCCCAGCTCCACCAAGTCTCCTCTTCAGTTTTTCCCTTGAAAGTAGTCTAACTCTCAACCTAAGCACTTAAAAAGCATCCTACAGTCTAGCACTTTCTCAGACCTAATAGCAGGCACTAATACACCCTGACACTTGATTGCCCAGCAGGGCAAGGCTCATTATTCACCCTCACCAACCAAGTGACTAAGCACCTCACCCTACTATTCAGGCATGACCAAATGGCAATTTCAGGTATACTCTCCAGTCCAGCTGGTGAGCCTGGGTATCCTGAGGCAATGTTACAGCTGCCTAATGTACACAGACAACCCTCTCCTCCTACCATAAAACATTAACATATGCAAGAGATACAATTATATAGCTAAATTGGAGGCTAAGCTCTCTCCACCCAAGACTGGAACAGGCAGTCATGAGGAGAAGGTTAACACTTGCACCACACCTCCAGCCTCACATAGACATACTAAACCAGCACTGGCAAAAAATACCCATAAACACACAAAATCATACCCAGAGGCTGTAAATAAAAACCTGCAAAAGCATCAGAGACCTCAAAAGCAGACACCCAAAAAACCTGCACCTCCCATCACAAACCAGACAACACATAAAACACAAAATCAGTGTGCCGCGCAATCACAGCCCTTAAGGCAAAATATCATACCTAACACATTAGTAATAGGTAACTGTAGTCAGGCACACTGACGTCCCACTCACTAGGCTGGACAAGGGGAAGATTACTGTTAGCTGCCTGTCGGGAGCCAGAATCCGCCACATAACGCAAGCACTCAGGTCACTCCAGAACAAGTACAAATATGATTCAGTCATTGTTCATGTTGGTGTGAATGACCTGAGATGTACCTCCCTGGACTACATGAAAAGAGACATGGAAGAGCTCTCTGATCATGTAGCCCAGGCGGGTATGACCCTGACCCTGAGTAGCATCCTGCCCTCACCAATAATGATATCGCAGTATAAAGAAAAAAATTATCAATTTCAACAATTGGCTAAGCTTCTAGTGTCATTCAAAGGAGATCCAGTGTCTGTCAGCCTAGGATGACATGCTCGACAAGCCTTGTTGCTTCACAAGAGACGGCTTGCACCTGTCACCCCTAGGCTTTCGAATACTGGCCAAGGCTCTTGTTGCCCCCATAGTGCCTTTTTTAGGCAAGGCTCAAAAGTCAAATCCACCTACATAAATAGCACAAATAAAAAAAAATGGGGGTTATGCTACTTAACGCCAGGAGTTTAAATCTCAAAATGCACGCGCTCAAAGCACTCCTCTGTATGGAGAACGTCGACATCTGTGCAGTAACTGAAACCTGGTTCAAGGCTCCACAGAGCCACTCGCTCTAGTCAGCTAAACCTCACCACAACAATAAATAGAACATGCTGGAGGGATAGATTCCTGTCACAGAGACTCCCCATGCTTTGAAACAAAATCCCTAACTATATTAAGCAGAGCCCCTCACTAACACTCTTCAAGAGAAATCTTGACGAGTGGATGGGTAACAGAAAATACACCCCTGACATCACTTCATTGGCTCTTCTTGACAGAGGCTCAGTTAATTAATCAATGGGGCGGCGAAAGCTGACACACTGGCTAGGCTTATAAATGCCCTCGGGCAGATAGCCTAGTACCTACCTATGAACACAAAAGATGTGGTGACCATCACTCTTGAGCAGTTAAGTGAATTATCTATTTTAAATCTTTAAAAATATTTGTCCTTTTATCTCCCTTGCCTTTTGTTGTCCATATTTGCTCGTGTCTTGTATGTCGAGTACACTTTGAATACTGTTTAGTATTCCCCTTTTTTCCTTTTACAAAAGTTGTAGACCCTTTGATATTTTTCTTTTCCATGACTACTGATGTTTGTTTTTCTGTGTCTTTCTCAAAAATAAAAAGTTACTGCCTTCATTATTTAAAACTTTTCTCCTTAAATAATGATATTGTTGGATTGTTTGATGTCTTTGCTGTTGAGAAAACTTTAATCTGATGATGTCAGTCTTCATTTTATCCTTGACAGATGGGTCTGGTTTCATACTGAAGCGGACTTATTACTACAGCTCATACCAGCCAAAAACTCTTGAGCTTCACCTCTACCCACAATCCCTATCTCACAATTACCTCAGATCTCGTTTGCTGCTTTTCTGAAATGGTCATGTTTTGCCAATGCTCTTGAGTTTGTGTGTTTAGGTAAACTTTCAATCTATTTCTAAGAGATTTCTCTCTCTATTTCATCCCGTACCCTATAATTTAATAATGTATCCCCCCTTTTTTTTTTTTTTTTACACATAATGTAATCATAAATACCATAAATATTGATATTCTTTCCCCGTACACATTAGTGTAGTCTCTATAGCTATCATCATTGATAGTTTTCCCCTTCACTTTCTTTCGCTTACAAAAAAAAAAAATCTTTCTTTTTTCTCTCCCTCTCTCTTAAGCTTTGTGTGTGTGCATGTGACTGCGTGTGTGTCTGACTGTCTTACAGCTGTAGTTTTTTTTTTTTGATATGGCTGAGAAGGGTAAGGCCCCTTCTGGTTTTAAAAAAAATGCCAGAAGTGTGGCCACAAAATTCCATCTTCTGATTTCCACTCCCTTTGCATTTATTGTTTGGGTCCTGTTTCTTTGCAAGAGGA
The DNA here is from genome assembly GCF_019279795.1 of Protopterus annectens. Taxonomy (NCBI): domain Eukaryota; kingdom Metazoa; phylum Chordata; order Ceratodontiformes; family Protopteridae; genus Protopterus; species Protopterus annectens. Next base: position 157,938,955 of record NC_056748.1, on the reverse strand, counting down.
CTGCAGCATGTATCATGGGTTCAGTCATCGAGCCCTCGTTGGAAGACAAACTTATTTTAAAAGGCTTGATTCCCACAGCCTTTAGTGAGGCCTTATCTACTGCAGACAAAGCCAAAACTGATGTTTCCTCCCCTTCATCCTCATCTTCCGTGGACAAAGGAAAAAACAGGAGTCTCACAGTTCCGACTTCTCCTTTGGTTCCGAGACCTAAGAAATTGAAACCATCAGTTCTGAAATTATCTTCAGAACAAGAGATCCCTGGCTGTAAATTACCTGTGTTGACAACAGCTCCAGCACTGATAACTATTATAAGTCCTTTGGCATCGAAGGTTCCAATGCAGGACAAAATTTCTACTCCTCTTACCATGACTAAAATTTCTGATTAAAAGGAGATTTTTCCAAGAACTTCCTATTCACCAGCTGTAGACCCTTTCACTGGAGAGCTTCCAGAAGTTTTTCTTCAGAAGCCTAAATCTCCCTCAATGTTATCAATCCGCTCCACCAAAAGTCATTCTGAGCTCGATGTGACGAGACTGGTGAATGAAATTTTGTGGGGTAGAGGAGTTGCAGGCCATCTTTTGGTTCCAACCCCTTTGGGTCTTGGAACTGAGCCTTCTTTCACTCCACTGACCACTCCTCCTCTAACCCCTACAAGGACTTAGAGTCTTCTGTTCAGAATCTCCTGCTACTGACTGTACCGGTACTGAGATTTTTACATCTTTGGAACTGGTAACCCCCCTGAGCTCTTCTTGGCTTTGGAACCAGAGATGTTTCTGAGCAGTAGCTACCCTGTCAGTTCCGGTGAGCAGGACTCAACTCCAGTTTTTTCGGAGCCATCCCTGCTCCTCTGAGCTTTGGTTCAAGTTAGCTCACCTCCAACTTCTGTCTTGAGGGTTGGTTCTTTGGAGTGGGGAGTGACCCCAGTCCTGAGGCAGTCTATCTTGGCTCTGGGCTCCCTTTCCTCTTTGAGGGGGCCAGCCTTCGAGGCAATGGAGAGGGCCCTGTCACTTACAGTGACTCAGTCTGTACCGTCCCCCTCGGAACAGGTACCCCCCTCTGGCTGTTATTCCACCTGTCTGTCCACTGGTACAGTGGGCACTGAAGACTCAGGTTTCTCAGACTCAGGTTCTGACATCTTCTGACACCTCCCCAGATTATCCACCTGAGGAGGTCCCTCAGAAGAAGAAGTGCAAGAGGAAGCACTTTGATTCCACCAGGAATCATTCACCAAGGACACAGATTTTGATGAGAGGGAAGTGTCCCCATGGTCACCATCTGAAGAAATCTCCTTTGGAGACATGCTAGAAATTTTAAAACAAAGGGATGGCTGGAAGTCCCAAAACCCTTCCTCAGAGGAATCTGTTCACCTGCAAGCTTTCAGCACCTGCCCATCTACCTCTTGGTTGGCCCCGCCCTCTGATGATTTCATTAATTTGATTTCACAGCAGGCGTTAGACTCCACAGACACCATCAAGCCCATTACCAAGAGACCTGACAAAATAATATGTGCCCCTGAAGATAAACAGTTTTGGACCAAGGGGTTAGCAGTGGGATGCCATGGTCATAGCAGCCACCACAAAAAAGGAACTCACTGAGGAGAGTTCATCTGTCCGTCTGCCCAACAGGGAGTCTCGGGCTACAGACAGATTTGGGAAGCTGTTCTATACTTCATCGATGATCTCTCTAAGGTCTTTGAACTTTTTAGCACACTTCATAAGACTTCAGCAGAATCTGATAAAGGAATTGTTAGATACCCTGGCAGGATCTGTAGCTGAGGGAGTCCAAGAAAAAGTGGCTTCTCAGCTAGCTACCCTGGAGTCTGTGTCTAATTCATCCATTAAGCTAATTGCACATACAGCTGAAGGGATTTCCAGAGCAGCGGGTGCAGGCGTAGCCATAAGGAGAGACACATGGATGTGCCTATGTGACTTTGCGGAACCATTCAAGTCTTCTTTCGCCAATGCTTCCTTTGACAGAACATCCTTGTTTGGCACAAAAGTAAAAGAGACTTTATGCAGGTGTGAGAAGAATGGTAAGACACTTTCTGCTGTGAGTGTATGTTTCTCCACCCCCCCCCAAAGGTCTTTTTCTAGGAACCAGAGGAGTGGTGGAAACATGTGGTTCAAAAAATCCCAAGGGGCTTTCCAAGACACATGGAAGGAGTTCTCCCAGGAGCAGAGGGAGGAACCAAAATGGAAGACAATACCCTTGTGGCAGAGATGGTCCACAAAACCAAGGCTTCAGGGATTCTTTCCAGGTAAACCATTTCAGTGCTATTGAAGGGTGGCCCAATTGTCTTCCTCTGGAGGCTGTCAGGGATGCTTGTTCTTGCACCTAACCACCTAGCTAAACATAACAGATTTCTGGGTGCAGTGGATTTTATCTAGAGGCTAGATCATTCCCTTTTCACATCCTCCCCTTGTACACGAGAAAATCAGCAATGTTCCGCCCAATGAGAGGGATTCAGCAGTGCAAGAATTTCAAAAACTGCTGGACAAAAGAGTCATTCAGGGAGTCCCTTCAGACCAGAAAGGATCCAAAACCTACTCAAGATTGTTTTTAGTGCCAAAAAAGACAGGGGACTGGAGACAGATTTTGGATCTCAGTCTGCTGAACAAATCAGATCAGCAAACAAAGTTCTAGATGGTCATGATACAGCCAATTCTTCCCTTACTTAAGAAAGACAATTGGATGTGCTTGATAGATCTTCAGGGTGTGTATTACTTCATAAAAATGGACAAATGCTCCAGGAAGTTTCTCCACTTCCGGCTGGGAGCCAGTCACTACCAATTCAGAGTGCTGCCCTTTGGTCTCACCACAGCCCCCAGTGTATTCACCAAATGGATGACAGCAGTAGCAGCTTACTTGGCCTGCATGGATTCCGGGAGTTTCCGTACTTAGACGACTGTCTCATAACTGCTTTGACCAGGCATCAGTTGATAGTAGCCAGAGGTTGCACTCTCAATATCTGTGCCTATCTAGGAATTACAGTAAATTTCAAGAAATTGCAATTGACGCTAACACAAAATTTAGAATTCATATGGGCTGTATTAAATACGGAGACAACTATAGCATCCCTTCCCCCAGAGAGGCTTCAAAAAATTATGGTACAAGTTCAAAAGATAATCCACAGAAAGAGGGTTCCTGCTTGACTAGTTTTGCAAACTCTAGGGTCGATGGCAGCATCAATAACTCTGGTACGTCTATCCAGGCTTTATATGAGAATTCTGCAATGTCTACTAGCTTCTCAACGATCTGTCCTTCACCAACCCTTGTCAAACCAAATTCTGATCACCAGTTATTGCAAGAGGAATCTTCTGTGGTGGCTGGATTCTGAATAAATTTTCCACGGTCGTCCCCTTGTTCTTCCAGAGTCCATGGCCATAGTGACCATGGATGCCTCCCAGACAGTGTGGGGGGGGGGGGTATTTTTCTATGCATGACTGTCCAAGGCACTTGGTCCCCAATAGAGGCCAACTTGCACATCAGTGTCCTGGAGATAACAGCAGTGCTTCCAGTGTTGCAGGCCTTTCAGATAGCTCTTCCTCAGGGGACAATTGCAATTTGAACAGCCAATATGTCAGTAGTTTGGTACATCAACAAGCAGGGAGGAACCATGTCTTATCCCCTTTGTCAAGAAGCCCTCAGAGTGTGGCAGTGGGCGATCTCTTCCAACTGCTTTCTAATCGCAAAACATATTCTGAAGAGTTCCAAAGTGACTGCAGACAAACTGAGCAGATGTATCCTCCAGCCTCATGAGTGGTCTGTCAATCCAGATGTGGCAGAAAGCATCTTCTGTCATTGGGGTCGACCTTGCTGTGATCTATTTGCCTCCCCCCTAAACAACAAGTACAGAAATTACTTTCCCCTGATTCCCCTCCAGGGAAGTCACCCATAGAGGCTCTCCTCTACAATTGGGCCCCCAGTCCCCTGTATGCCTTTTCCCCAATACCTCTAATCCCAAAATTCTTACAGAAAGCGCTCAGGTTGAAATGCACAGTAATCCTCATTTTCACCCTTTTGATCTTGACAGATTTGGTTCCCCTTCATTTGGACTTATCTGATTTGACAACCCTGGATTCTGGACCTGGTTTCAGAATTTTTGTCCCATCCAGATGGACTTGTTCACCCAGAAATTTTGTACCTCAAGCTGACAGTGTGGTTCTTCCAGTTCCATTAATTGTCAGACGTCCTAATATTTCCTCCCCAGTATGCCACATCCTCTTGCCGGCTCATAAACCCTCCAGTCATAAACCGTGCTCTAGTAAATGGAAGAGATTTACCTTTTGGGCCCATGAAAACATATTAATCCCTTTTGTGCTTCTGTAGAGCATATATTAGACTTTTTAGCCTCTCTCTTCTATGCTGGAGCCATCAGACTACAATTAGCTGCAATTTCTAATTTCCATGATGATTTTGAAGAACGTTCTTTAGTCTCGCATAGACTTTATAAATCATTCCTAAGAGGCACAGTTTTGTTGAAACCCCCATTCAAAGATCCAATGCCTCCTTGGGATGTAAACTTAGTGTTTCAGGCCATAATACATTCTCCCTTTGAGCCCTCTGCGGAATGCGATCTGAAGTTTTGTCTTGGAAGACACTGTTTTTGGTAGCCATAACCTCTGCCAAAAGGTGTTCAGAGATCCAGGCCTTGTCATCTGAACCTCCTTATCTGATTTTCCACAAGGATAGAGTTTCTTTACAAGCAAACCCCCTCCTTTTGACTCAAGGTAGTCTCAGTGTCTAACATCAATCAAACGATTAATTTACCGGTTTTCTTTCCAAACTTTTCCACCAAAGGTGAATATTCCTTACATTTACTAAACATTCATAGACAATTACTTTTGTATCTTCACAGAACAAAAGACATTTGTAAATCAAATAGACTGTTTACTTTTCCAGTGCAAAATTGGGTAAACCAGTCAGCAAGGTGACTGGCTAAATGGCTGCATTGCATTTATCATAGGCCTATATATTCATGCAGATTAATGTGCTTGTAATTTGGTCTGAAGAAGTATTGGATATATAAAATCACTCACCTTTATTTTATTTTATTTTGTACATTTAACATCTTTATCGACTGTGTTGTTTGCCCGTTTTCTTTTTTGACCCGTTTTGTGCCGAACAAACTTGAAATTATGGTGGACTTTGTCCAATCTATCAAGGCTAAAATGAAGATTGACAATATCAGATAAAGAAGTTATGTACTTACCATAACATTCCATCTGTGTTGTAAATCTTCATTTATCCGTGACTCCACTCCCTCCATCCCCTGGCCTTTAAAGATTTTTTTGGTGGAGCAGATTATATGTCCTTGAATTATTATGATTTTTCAAGCATAGTAGATATGGCTTCCATTTGGGCTTCCTTTATAATATATATGTATGTGTGTGTGTGTGTGTGTGTGTGTGTATTTATATATATATATATATATATATATATATATATATATATATATAGATATAGATTCACTTCATAACACTGAAAGCTCAAAACACTGAAACATCAAAATCTTGAAAACTCAAAACACTGAAAACACATATCATACATATACTGAATTTAAACAACATAAATCATAGCACTTTCCACCAAGTGTAAGCTGGGGGGCAAGCACCCCTGCACCCCCCATGTGCACTTCACTACACTAAGTGCAATCTTGGAGTTGATATATTTAAGTAGCAGGGGGTGTGGGGGGCACAGCCGGTCTTGCCCCCCTGCTTACACTTGGTGGAAAGTGCTATGATTTATGTTATTTAAATGTGTATGTGTTTTCAGTGTTTTGAGTTTCAGTGTTTTGGTCTTCTATATTATGAAGTTTTCTCATTTTCAGTGTTTTGAGTTTTCAGTGTTATAAAGTGAATTCATATATATATATATATATATATATATATATATATATATATATATATATATATATAAAGAAATTTTGAAATACCAAATTTCAAAATCTCGAGACTATATAGCCGAAACCCCTAAATGCCGAAAGACCAGATGCGCCAAATTCTAAATACCAGACGTGCAACATACAGCACATACATACACACAACTTCCCCCCACAATCAAACATATCATCCTGCACTACAGATAAAAATGGGGGGCAAAACCCCTGCACCCCCCACACCCCCCCTACTTAAATATACTAACTCCAAGATCGCACAGACACACAAGGGAAACTCACACCCACACATTTTACAGTCCCTTACGCACACACATCACAGTCACAACACACACTAAGACACACAAAGCCCCTAACCAACACACTTACACATAGATACTTACCTGAATTCCACTTATCCATTCACAAACTGCAAAACCAGAAGTGCTAATTCAATATCTCCATACGTTGGGATTTTGACTTTCCCGCTTCTGGTCTTTATATATATATATATATATATATATATATATATATATATATATATATATATATATATACACATAATATACTTTTTTGCAAACTTGATCTGAGGTAATTGTGATAGAGGCATTGTGGGTTGAGGTGAAGGTTGAGAGGTTTTGGCTGGTGTGAGCTGTAGTAGCAGACAAGTTGGTTCCAGTATCGGAACCAGACCCATCTGTCAATGATAAATGAAGACGGGTAACACAGTTGGAACGTTATGTTAAGTGTACATAACTTCCTTTTTTCATATGGCTGGTAAGGAAAAAGACCCTGCAGGGTTCAAAAAATGCCTCAAGTGTGGGCATAATATTCCGTAACTGTATCAGGTAGTCCAGTCGTCAATATGGATATGGCTAGGGCCGGCCAGGGTCGGTAGACTGTGGCGTGTATGCGTAGAATGGCGTACGCGCATGATGACGCGCGATATACCCATCAGTCTTTTGCGATGGTTTGCATGCAGAAGCAATTTTGGCGAGTTTAGGTTGGTTGGCTGGCGTTCTAGAGTCAGAAGTTTCAGTTTCACCAAGATCAAAAGTTGGCTAAGTACCCGTTGGTTAATTTTTTCTTTTTTTTGTATCAGTATTTATGTCAGAAAAGAAAAAAAGTGAATAACTGTATTTCTGGAAACAGATACCTCATAGGATTACCCATACTTTGCCTTTTGTATGTTTAGGGCCTGAGTACGGCGTTGTTGGTGCCGATCTTGTGCTTGATTAGAACGCAGCACTATTAAGAAAAAGGTTAGACTGTGCCAGGTTAGTGTTTGAGCCTAGAGGGAACCCACTGTCCCAGACGCCGGTTCTTTGGGAGGCTCAGTGGAGCCGGAGGTTTTGCCAGGTGTGGATTTTCATTTTCAGATCCTGTTTTGAATGTGGTGTCCCTGAGAAGCCTGAGCTTCCCTGAATTGCCTGACCCCGGATAAAGTGTTATAGTATTATAGAAATTCTTATAGGGCTCATAAAAGTCCTTTTTTAAGAGTCTATCTGTTACCAGTCCTAGGTCTCTCAGGGCCTAAAGGTGTAGAGGCCTTCCTGTGCCTCAAAATCCTGTCCCAAAATCCTAAAGAGGCAAGGTGGGGAAGGGAAAGTTGGATAGATGAAGAAAGCTTCTTCCATGTTCACTTAATTTTGTTGAGCGTTGAATTGTTCAAAAACATATGTTAAATATCAAAATACTGCACTAATCTAATGCACAGTTGAAAGCTGAGTGATGGCTGAGCTGAGTTGCAGGGTTTAGTTCATGCTGCAGGATTTAGTTGTGGAACAGGAACAGCAGGGTAAATTTTCCTTGCAGTGGTTTGTGCCCTGTGCCTCCTCCACAGGGTGGCTTGGTTCTTTCAACGCTCACGCCTGGCTGAGAGAGATCAGAATTTAGCTGAGCATGTTAAGACAAGGATTTTGATGCTCTTACAGTCTGATAATTTGTTTGTGTTTCGCCCGTGGAAGCAGTTTGAAGAAAAATGGAGGACAAGGCTAAGCCTATCCACAAACTGTTAATTTTTGCAGGTGCAGCCTCCTAAGTTTAGTAGAAATTGGCCTACTAAGGGATGGACTTATCCTGCTTCCTGACCTGTTTTTCAGCTGATGCGTGCTGGCTGCCTAGCAGCTTCTAGATAAAGTCTTTCCAAAGAAAAAATTGGGATTTAATACCCAAGACAGATGGGTTCTGGATATTATTCCACACGTTGCAGGTTTTATTTCCATACCTTGCCTCCTTTCAAAGGCATGCCAGGCATTCTCATTATCAGTTCTCATTGCCCTTTTGGTTATTATACCACGCACAGAGTATTCACAAAGGTTCTGGCCAGTGATAGCTTACTTCAGGGCTAAAAGGAATCCAAATCTATCCTTACTTTGGGAGACTGCCTGATGATTGCTCAAAGAAAAAGAGATCTTCTACAGCATCTGGAATATGTCATAGCAAGTGCTAAGATGCCTAGGGTATTCTGTGAGCTAAATAAAGTCCAGTCTAGTACCTTTTCAGATACCCACATGTTATGCTTGTATTGTTTATGCCCCTTGCATTTACAAGAGGATTGTGCCATGTTCCACGTCTTTTATCCTAGAACTATTACAGAAAGAAAATGCAAGCTAATAATTAAATGTATGTTGCCTACCTGTTTCGAGGAGGTTTTGTCTAGAGTTCACCAAGTCAAAAAAGTCTAAATATCCCAACCCAAGCCCTTCAACTTCTTCTTCAAGGGCTTTGAATCAGGGAAGAAAAAGATCCTCATCAGATCCACCTTTTCAGTGTGATCAGAAAAAGACAAAGATGAAGAAGTTGGCTCAGACTTCATCCTCTGGGTCCGACCTCAACATTGAATCTGAGACATAAGAAAAATAAGAAAATTAAATTGTCGGATCTGAAGACATGGGATCCAAGTAAAAAATCTTTGAGTCCAATCCACCTTCCAAAAACCAGATACTCTCCTTTAGTTGACCCCGTACCTTCAAGGGGCCCTTCACCCTTTTTAGAAAGCCCTAAGTCTCCATCTGCATTCTCCACCCACTGTTTAAGAAGTCTTGTGGAAGAAGATGTGGAGAGATTGTTGTATGAGAATACTCTTGGCGCAAAGCCTGACACTTGTCTCCATGGCTTCTATCCCTTTGCATCAGGAGGTCCAATCTTCCACTACACTGCCTCTACCAGTTTTTTCAACTCTGAAGATTTTGTAGCTGTATCTGTGCTACGAGGCCTCGGCAATGGTAATTTTGGCTCTGAATTTTGCCTTGGGATGATTGTCCTCAGAGCAGGGTGGGACACTGTCCAGAAGCTTGCCTTCTTGGATCCGGGGTCCTATCCCTCTTTGTGGAGGTCTGCTTTTGAGGTTATGGAGAGAGCCTTGCCTGCAGTAGAGACACAGACTTTTCCTACCCCCTCAGTTCCTCAGTCAGTAGCCTTTACCATCTCTGAACTTGGAGTCTCACCTCTCTTATCTACAGGGACATCTAGTACCAAAATCTCAGGCTTCCCAACAGGGTCGCCCCACTTCTTTTGATACCTCCTCAGAGCATCCCGCTGAGTAGGTACCAAAGAAGAAAACATGCAAAAGAAAGCATTTAGATTCCCCAAGGTCTGTCACAGTTGATACAGATTTTGATGAAGGTGAATGGTCCCCACATTCACCTCCTAATGATGTTTCATTTGGAGACACCCTTGAGATCCTAAAACAGAGAGATGGCTGGAAGCCCAGCAACCCTTTGTCTGAAGAATCTGTACACTTGGAGGTGTTCGGTACTGGCCTGTCTACCTCCTGGGTGACAACGACCACTTACTAGCTCATTGAGTTCATCTCTCAGCAGGCATGGAATGATTCTGGTACCTTTGACCCAATACCTTGGACATCTGACAAAATTATGATAGCACTGCAGGACAAACAGTTTTGGGCAAAGGGCATGCCTGTTAATGCCATGGGTGTGGCGATGGCCACAAAGAAGGAACTTGCTGAGGAGAGTTCCACTGTCCATCCACCCAAAACCTTTGCCTAAAGGTCATTGAACTATTTGACACACTTCACCAGGTTACAGAGGGCCCTGATTAAGGAACTGTCAGACACCCTCTTAGGACCCTTTCTGAAAAAGTACAAGCATCTGTGACTTCTAAGTTGGCTACTGTACAGTTATTTTCCAACTCTTCCATGAGGTTAATTTTGCACATAGCCTAAGGAACCTCAAGGGCAGCGGGTCCAGGCATTTCTATGAGGCGGCATGCCTGGATATACTTATGTGATTTTGTGGAGCCCTTCAAGTCTTCATTCATCAATGCTCCCTTTGACAGCACAACATTGTTTGGTCCCAAGGTAAAAAACACATTATCCAGGTGTGAGAAGGATGAAAAGACCATGTCTGCCATGGGTGTATGTTTTTCCACTCCTCAAAGATCCTTTTCAAGGAATCAACAAGATGATGGGAAAATGTGGTTCAAAAAGTCCCAAGGACCTTTCCAGGACACTTATGGAGGAGATTCCCCCAGAGGTAGAGGGGGACACTCCAGTGGAAAACCCCAGCCTTGTGGCAGAGGCAGTCCACAAAACTAAGGGTCCAGAGATTCATTCTTTGGCAGACCCTCCCAGCGGTCCTGAAAGGAGGCCCAATTGTCCTCTATGGAGGCAATCTGGTTTCATTTATCCCTGTACCAGAGAACCTGGCTGGATATAACAGTGGACATTTGGATGCAGAATATTATTTCCAGAGGTTATATAATACCATTTTACCTTCTTCATTCCCATTCCAGGAAAACCCTTGATGTTCTACCCAGTCAGATGGAACAAGCAGCAATTCAGATACAAAATCTGCTAGAAAAAGTGTGTCACCCAAGAGGTTCCCACAGAGCAGATAGAATCTGGAACTTACTCAAGATTGTTTTTATTGCCAAAGAATGCAGGCAACTGGAGACCAATTCTGGATCTCAGCAACTTAAATCCATTTGATAAAGCAAGTTCTGGATGATCATGGTTAAGTGCATTCTTCCATTTTTGGAAAAGGACAACTGGATGTGCTCAATAGACATTCAGGATGCATAGTATCACATAAAGATGAACAGGTGATCCAGAATGCTGTTGAGCTTCCAACTGGGAGCCAGTCGCTACCACTTAAGAGTTTTTCCCTCTGGTCTCACCTCAGCCCCAGGGTGTTCACCCAGTGCATGGCAGTAGTAACAGCTGCAGTCAGCTGCAGTGATTCTGGGTGTTTACATATCTAGACTGGCTCATCTGTGCCCTGACCAGGCATCAGCTAATAACATCAAGACAAAAGGTTCTCTAGACATGTGCTCTGCTGGGAACAGGGACGTCGGGAGGCATACACACTATACTGATTTCAGTACAACTTCTTAGAAGAGGGGGTAGCATTTAAAAAAAGAAAAAGTACATATTTTTAAAGGTTGTTGTCTCCGTTAAGTGGGATACGAGCGAGTCGGAAGTGAGCTCACATCATGTCCTGCTGGCCGTGAGTGGGAAAGAAGACAATCGCAAATGGATTATTTATCGCGAGCGGGAAATGTGAAGATGGAAGGCATTCGAGTGAACAGATTATCAGGTAAGGTAGGTGTGTGTGTGTGTGTGTGTGTGTGTGTGTGTGTGTGTGTGTGTGTGTGTGTGTGTGTGTGTGTGTGTGAAAATGCCCCCACAGAATACACCTGCTGGCATTTCTGGAAAAAAAACTTAACAGAGGCAGAGCAAAATTTTTATGTTACTAACTGCTCAGCATCTTAGCCACACCTCATCCATGGTTTTCTTGAAAATGAATGCACGGATTTACAAGACAATGGCTAGAACTAACTGTCTCCCATACATGTTGCTGTTCCTACTTTGTAACATACTTTTTCTAATATAATCACCCAGTCTAGTGATCTGCTTTATCATTGTGTGAGGTATTTTTTTATTTGTACTAGATTTGCACTATATGCATTATTATATTGTAAACTCATCCCAGTAATTGTAACTAGTTAATATATATTGACTAAATTAGTTAATGCACAATGAACTCACTTTCTGCATGCTTTGTGCAATACACTGTTGACACTGTGTACTGTTAATATATTGACATTATATTCTCCATGAAGCTTAGATTATCTAAAAAAAAGTCTAATGACCTCTCTATCAGCTTGTTAAGAAATTGCTAAATAAATAAATGTATACAGTCCTACATACATAGATAAGTGAGTAAGTTAATACATAAATGTTTTTATTTTAATATTATTTGTTTGGATTTGTTAACCAGATAGAATGAGTTTTCCAAGGACTCATGATCTGGGCCATTGGTAAAATATAACAAAAAAAAAGGTTTACATTCTTGAATAATGGAATAAATAAAGCATTACATTGAGGCGTGCTCAAATTATAGGACTATATAGAAAACACAACTCACTTTCATAAGCATTGTAACTGAGAATTATGCAAATATACCATCACAAAAGCTTAAATATTTAAAAATATAGTTGCCTTTTCCATAGAATTCTAGTTAGGTTTCTAGATCAAAAATGATTTGTGTAAGATGTAAATGTGTACCATACCACTGTAGCCTGTTGTTGTATGTTAGTAAAGTGTCCACAGGCTAACATATTGCTCAGTGAAATTGATAGAATTTAGTAAGATTTTCCTTTAGTTCATGTAAGACTGAAGCAGGTATGCTGACTGTTCTCAATGAACATGTAATTTCAGTTTTAATTGTGGCAGCAGTTAACATGCATGCACTTACCTATAGGATATTTCACTGGCATCAAATCACCCTAACATATGACTTTGCTTATTATGAAGTTGACACAACAATTCTACAGAGACATGTTCTATGCCATGTGTCTGGGTAATCATTATTTATTGATAACATTTTATATTAATAATGTCTTCTATTCATTTATCTAGTAAAATAAAATAATATTTTATTATTGCTTTCAACCTTTGAGATTAAAATTAGTTTATATAGTAAGATCTAGTAGATTTAATTAAAAAATAATGTTTCTATAATTTATTTAACGTGGACTTGTTTTATGAATAGGATGACTTTAAAGGTAATATCTATTTTTTCTGATGTATAACATTCATTTCTGACTAAACTAAAGAGTTTTATTTAATTTATCTACACATTTATGTCATACAGGTATAAACCCTGTACCTTTTCTTCAGGGTAAGAAGAGCCTAAAGTCCTTAACCACCACCATTTCTGAACTTTGTTCAGATTTGTTAGTTTCTAACAGTTATGAGCTATGGTGAGAAGTGAGAACTGAAGTTGTATTCCCCCATTATTGTTTTTGTTGTTTGTCCAGGTTTTTTCTGCTAAGGTGTGAAGTGAAAACTGTATTTGTATTCCCTCATTATTGGCTTTGTTTGTCCATTTTTTGTGCTAAGAGGTTGAGAGCTATCCAAATGATATCCATTAAGTTTGTCTTCCTATTTTTCAAACTGCTGATTTAGCATAGTGGTATGTTGCACTGAGTGTAATGCATATGGTTCTGGGTTCAACAAATGCATGGTGATAACACAGCATTTTATTCTAGCAACTTTCCAAAATTATACAAGCAATGTTTAAAATGTGTCCCTGGTTTTTGGGCTTTTGTCCCCCCCCCCCCATAAATGTTGGCTTTTTCCAGATTTTTTGTGGTGCAAAATTCAGAGATACAGTTGAGTGTTGACATTTTACAAGGAGCTGAGAGCTGCAGGGGAACTAAAGTTTAGTGCTGCTTATGCGGAGTCTGCTTGTACTGTTAATAACACAACAGGTAGTGTACTTGCTTTTGATGCAGAAGGCTGTGGGTTCTTCTCCCACAGTAGGTAGATGCATTGCTGATACTGTACTGTGTTGTAAAGCGGGTGGATGCTGTAGTCCGTTTTGGCGAAGATATCTAGTAGTAACTATGAACCTGTTATCAGTTTGCCATCCATTCCCTATTTCTATTTCTATATTACTAGCATTATTTTTAATGCAACATAGGCAATTTATTCCTCAAGAGCAACAGGCACTTTATTTGTAGATGAAACCATGAAATATAAAGTTGTTTGCTAGCAGCAGCCTCTTCATTAGTTACAGATTTCTTTAATGTGGATTTATGTAGATGACTTTTACTAGTTCAGAGATTGTGCATATTTACTGATACTGGTGGACTGTAGAAGTCTGAGTAGACTTTGATGATGGAAATGTTATGAATTGGGCTGCTTTGTCATTATTGGTGCATGCATTTTGTTTCATTGTTTACTGGAAAAATGTTCAAACCAATAAATTTAAAACACTCTCTAACAATTATACTGTATTGTGCAAGGAATATAATTTAATACAGTCAGGAAGGTGTATCAAAGAGCATGTGTATGTTTCATGTGCAAGGAGCCTATGATTTGAAAACAGCCCAAAGTTAATCTTTATCTGCCACTGGCAAAATGTATTTTCTTTGAATGTGGGTTTCAATGAATGTGAGTTTCAAGGGCAGATAAGTTTTAATGCTAAGTCTAGTTTCATTGTGAGACTGCATTGCTTTGTTTAGCAGATATTTATTGGTGTTTGTGCTGTAAAATGCAAAATAAAACTTTTCTGGCAAATCATTTAGGAATGAAGTCACTAAATAATGACCGACGTTAAGTTTCAGATGTCACAATCTGCAGAAAAATGCATGCTAAAGCAAGAATTGATATTCTGTCAACTGTCTTAAGTTTATACAAGATCAATTTTTAGTACTGTTTGTATGTTTCCCCAATATATTTGGCCTTGTCCAGATTTCCTGCATTAAGAGGTTGAGAGGTATGTGCAAATAAATCACTTTATAGAATTAGGAATATCCAAACCTCTCAACTGTCCCTAATTTTGGCTCAAAATGTTGCTCTCCCCTTAATAATCTCTCCGCAAAATAGCAATTTTGGAAGAAAACGTGGAGGGTTTACTATTATAAATAACTGTAATGATCAGAGTTATACATTACTTTTATTTCAGAAATGCATGTAGATTCTCTAATTTTGTCGGCTGCTCAAGTTAACAATGCTCATGTTAAAATGGTGTCCCTTCTTTGACAGGTTTCCAGCTGTATTGTCTGGCAATTTTATATTTTTGTATCACATTTTTGGTCCGTTTTTCATAAAATTGCGGTTTTCTGGGAAATTAGTGGCAAATCATTAAAGACTGAAGTTAGAAAATAATGACAGACATTTGAGTTTCAGATTTCATACCCTTCAGAAAATTCATACTAATACAAGACCTACTATTCTATTATCTTTCTAAGTTTATAAGAGCAATATTTAAAAAAATGTCCTTATTTTTGGGCCTTTGCCTCAGCTTTATTTATGAGTTTGTTGCTCTAAGAGGTTGAGAGGTGTGTGTGTGTGTGTGTGTGTGTGTGTGTGTGAGGTAGGTAGGTAGCACACCTCTCAACTGTCCAAATTTCGCAGAATGTCCAGATTTTTGCCCCATATTTTTTGTCTGTTCCTCATAAATTTTGTGATTTTCTAGAAAATCATTGAAGGCTGAAGTTGCTAAATAATGACAGACATTTGAGTTTCAGACTTCATGTCCTTTAGAAAAATTCATACCAGCACAAATCCTGTTATTCTAGCAACTTTCTCATACTAGCACAAATCCTGTTATTCTGGCAACTTTCTAAGTTCACGAGAGCATTTTTAATATCTGTCCCTGTTTATTTTAGGCTTTGTCCTTATTTCTTGCACTAAGAGGTAGGTAGGGGTGTGTGTGTGAATGAAACACCCTAGTTAGGGGTAGCAGGTGGTTAATAATTTACTCAAGCTCAAAACCTGTACCTTAGTTACAGAAAACAAAAGCATGAATCTTCTACCCCAACTACCATGCTGCATTTTTCAAAGAACTGACTTTCAGTTTCCTTTTTAATTCAAAGAACCGAGTTTGAGTGAATCTATATTATATTACTGAAGAGGCATTACAGCGAATGCCTCTTCATTGACACTAAAAGAGCGAACCGTGAATTACGAGAATGGCTGTAGCTTGGCTGGGGAGGGGGGTAGCAGTTTGAGAGCTGAGAGTACAAATTTGAAAATCCTAGTTACACCCCTGGCTAGGAATAACCATAAACTATGAAAAATCTCACCTACAACCAGTGCAAAGATTAGAGTTTATAGGGACACTTCTCAGTACAAAATGAACCATGGCCTCACTTCCCATCTCAAGAGTTCAGACAATAAGATCTCAAGTAAGAAAGATAGTTTGCAGTACCAGGATTTCAGCCCACTTGGTCCTTCAGGCTGTGAGATCAGAGGCAGCATCAATAACATTAGTATGGTTGGCTGGGTTTTATATGAGAATTGTTCAATGGATGCTTTCCTGACAATGGTCAATACTTTGTCATCCCATGTCTACTCCGATTCGAATCACCAATATATGCAAAACAGATCTCATTAGGTGGATTCAGTCAGACCAAGTTCTACAAGGTCATTTGTTCATTCCCCCTCAGCCCAAGGCCATAGTGACCATGGGTGCTTCCCAGCTTTAGTGGGGGGGGGGGCATTACCTTGGAAAGACAGTCCAAGGCACATGGTCCCCCGCAAAGGTCAATTCACATATCAGTGTCCTAGAGATGAGAGGAGTGCTATTAGCATTGCAAGCTTTTCAAAATGCTCTCCCTTTGGGAACAATTGCAGTTCAAACAGACATGTCAGTAGTCTGGTACATCAACAAACAAGGAGGAACCAGATCTTACCCTTGTTGAGAAGAGCTCAGAGTGTGGTAATAGGTGATCTCATCCAACCGCTTTCTTATAGCAACGCACATTCTGGGAAAATCCAGAGTGATAGTAGATGGACTGAGCAGGTACATTCTTCTACCCCACAAAGGGTCTCTCAACCAAAAAGTGACAGAAATGATTTTTCATCAAGGGGGTCAGCCTTGCTGTGATCTTTTTGCTTCTCCCCTAATCACCAAATGCAGCAGCTACTTTGCCCTAATCCCACCACAGGGGGAATCCCCGAGAGATTCTCTACTTCATGATTGGTCTCCTGTTCTGCTTTATGCGTATCCCCCAATTCCGCTAATTCAGGAATTCCTACAGAAAACTGCCAGGTTGAAGAGCAAAGTCATCCTCATTGTACCTTTCTGGCCGAGACAGCTTTGGTTTCCCTTCTTTGATCTCACTCACTTCACCAACCTTAGAATATGGATCTGATTCCCAACCTCCTGTATCACCCAACAGGCATGATCCATCCAGATAAACCAAACCTCAAGCTGATGACAGTGCTTCTCCAATTCCATTAATAGCTAGAAAACCTATGCTGTTTTCACCGATCTGACAGATATTGTTGTCTTCCTTTAAACCATCTACAAGAAAACTATACCAGTAAATGGAAAATATTTTATTGGGCACTTCATAATCATATTGACCCCTTCTGTGCCCCAATACATAATATTCTTGAATTCTTGATATTACTTTTTAATGAGGGAGCTAGTCCATCAACATTTAAGGTTCAGTTAGCAGCAATTTCTTATTAGATTTGATGTTCTTCACTTGCTTCTCATAAGCTTTGCAAAGCCTTTTTATGTGGCACACTTTTATTGAGACCTCCTTTTGAAGATCCTACTTCTCCATGCAAGCCCTAATCCATCCCCACCCCCATCCCCTTTGAACCTGCAGCTATGTGTGATCTTAAATATCTTTCTTGGAAAACTTTTAATGACCATTATTTCCACCAGATGAATTTCTGAAATTCAAGCCTTGTCTTTAAAACCACCATATTTGATATTTCATAATGATAGAGTCACACTACAAACCAGTGCATCCTTCTTTCCTAAGGTGATGTCAGAATCTGACATAAATCAGTCCATTAATTTACCAGTGTTCTTTCCTAATTTTACAAACAAAGGTGAATACTTGCTACAATTACTAGACGTTCACAGACAATTACATTTTTACTTGCAAAGAACAAAAGACATCAGAGTTACTGAACAACTATTTGTTTCTTTTGTGAATGGGAAACTGGGTAAACCAGTAACTAAAGTGACCTTAGCCAGATGGCTTACTGACTGCATCTCATTTATTTATAACAAATTGGGTGTCATTTTACAAAAACAGTTACGGGCTCACTCAACCAGATCTATGGCACCTTCCTAAGTTTTTCAAGCCAAGAGCATCCATAGATGACAGCAGCAACTTGATATTCTCCCAATACCTTTGTTACTCACTACAAATTGGATTTGGTCTCCAGAGGTAGAGCATCAGTTGGCTCAGTGTTGCTCAGGAATATCATTCCTTGAGGCCACCCAGGATCTTAAGTAGCTGGTGACTCTGTTCTGTTAGCTGAGGATAGAATGAAAGTTGACAACATCAGATAAAGAAGTTTTGTACTTACCATAACGTTCCAGCTTTGTTGTCCATTTTTATTCTTACTCAACTCTCCTCCCACCAACCCTGTCCTTGAAAACTTCTGAAAAAGTGAGTGGTTATAGAACATTACTACTCAGTATATAATGTAGCTCCAGATATAGTCTCCTCCAGTTTCTCTCTCTCCCTCTCTCTCTCTCTCTATATATATATATATATATATATATATATATATATATATAAATATAAATATAGATATATACGGTTTACTATGAGAATATCGAGATGCAGATCACATCTTCGATTCAGATCTGCGACATACTACATATTAATTAGTAAAAACACCAAAAAAGCAAACTGAGAAAAAACAAAAAAGGATGACCAAAGCCACATACAAACAAACTCCAAAAATTTAATGATGTAAGCGCTTTCGGAAAAACGGTCAATGTCTTTCCTTCATCAGACAAAGTTCCAAATACACAAATCACATGTTTCTTAAAGGATTAATAAGTAATTAATTAACTACTAAATTAGCAACATTCCAACATCACTTAATAATGAGCTGTTGCTAAATTATAAAACAACAACCACCACCTACAAAAATCTACAAAAAATCTTTGTTTAAAACATTATAACACAATGATAAATACTTTTAAAAGACCTATATTACACTAAAGTGAATATATTATTGAATAACATTATTGAAAATACTCTAAAAAGGAAGAACAACCTAAAAGCAACATTAAGTTGTTTTATAAAATACCATTAAATACAGGTTGTACTTCTATAAACTTAAATAACAAACAAAGAGCAACCTCTATCTTTTAAGTGCTAACAGTTTAAGTAGGCACTTAATAGAAAGCATTTCATTATGGCCTGGGGGAATGTATGAAGCTGTCCTAATTTGCCATTTTAGCTCCTCCACTTCTAAATTTAATTGCCAAGGACCCCCTCTTTCATCTTTAAGAACTTGATGCAATACAGAAAACCTAAAATAATGTTCAGGGAATTCACTAACATGCCTAGCCAAAGCGTTATTATAATCCTTCTTTTCCACGGCGTACTGATGTTCGTAAATACGTTTTCTGAGTTTTCTTTCGGTTTTTCCAATGTAAAACGATTTACATTTCTGACAGCAAGCACAGTATACTACCCCTTCAGAGTCACATGAGAAAAACTTCTGTACTCTGTAGTTGGTGTCCCTTATTACTATTTGCCTGTCCAAACTCAGAAACCTGCATTGTTTGCATCTACCGCATTTAGCCATTCCCTTATTCCTATTGGAATTAGGGGTGTTGGAATATTGCAGTAGTGCCTTCAAGTTTTCACCCCGTCTGAAAGTAATGCTAGGTCTATCACCTAAGATTTTAAATAGGGCCGAATCCTCCTGAATAAAAGCCCAATTTTTATAAATAGTCTCCCTAATAAAGGGAACATCGGTGTTAAAAGTACAAAGAAATCTAGTGCAGGTGTCATGATCCTTAATAGTTTGATTGTTAAGGCTTGCACCATTGATTTCATTACCTAACACCAAATTCTCTTCATTGTGTTTAACCAACAATAGTTTAAAGAAACCAGATTGTCTTTTACTAATGACCTCAAGGGAGATAGCCTCCAAAAGAGAGGCAGGATAACCTCTCTTTAAAAACATGTTGTGTATAAGGCTACATTCTTCTAAAAAATCATTCTCCTCTGAAACCATTCGGGCCGCTCTGACCAGTTGACCCTTAACTCCTTTCTTCTGGTGGTATGGGTGGGAACTGGTAAAATGAAGAAAGGAGTTGGAATAAGTTGGTTTCCTGTAAATGGAGCTCTTAAATCTTTGTTCTATGATGTCCTTAGATAGCAAGATGTCTAAACAACGTATAGAATCACTTCTTACCATAAAGGTAAATTCTAGAAAACTAGTAAGACTAGTTATAGAAGAAATAAAATCCTGCACATCAGTTGTAGATCC
Organism: Protopterus annectens; assembly: GCF_019279795.1. Classification (NCBI taxonomy): domain Eukaryota; kingdom Metazoa; phylum Chordata; order Ceratodontiformes; family Protopteridae; genus Protopterus; species Protopterus annectens. Next base: position 157,918,841 of record NC_056748.1, on the reverse strand, counting down.
TTTCCATAACATAAACATGTTGTCCTGGTACCGTGTGTACCAGGCAACATTAGCTTTAAAAAGAGGGTTCTGAAAAAGCATAGTGGTTTCCCAGTGGGCAAGGACGCAGTTAGCGAAACTGCCACCACAGGGAGACCCCATAGCTATTCCTGATGTTTGCAAGTAAAAGTTCCCTTCAAACCAGAAGAAATTGTTTGACAAGATCAGTTCTAATAGCATCTCAATGACATAAATCATGTTATTATCAATGCCTCTAGCATGGAGAAACTCCCTTACCCATTCGACACCCAATGTTTGAGGAATAACTGTATAGAGATCCCTTATGTCTACAGTCAAAAACAAATATTCCTCTTTAAAAGGGATAGTTTTAAGTTCCGTTAAAAAACCCCAGGAATCCTTACAGATTTGGGGTTTGTTGTCAATCAAAGGTTTAAGAATGCTGTCAACGTACTTCGCACATCCATACGTGACAGAGCCGCGACCATCCACTATTGGCCTAAAAGGAGGTTCAATGACTTTTTTATGGATTTTCGGATTACCAAAAAAGGTCGCGACTCTGGGGGCTGGCATTGTCAAAAAATTAAACAAGTCTAGGTCAATGGATCTTTTAATAAACAAGTCATCAAGAATCCTTCTGATTTTGGAATATGCTTGGTTTAACTCGTTGATACTAACTAATCGGTAGGAGGGGCTGTCTAGATGTGCTAGCATAGCCAAAACATAACTAAAATGGTTCATGCAAACTAGGCCCCCTCCCTTGTCCGGTTTCATTAACCTCACATGGCAGTCTTTAAGGAGTTTAATGAATTCCCATTCGTCTTTTCGAATGTTGCTTGTTACTTCACTAAAACCCACCTTTTTATTAGAATTCCTAATGTGAAAAGATCTAAGGTCTAACTCACACATTTTGTCAAAAGCAACAATATTAGGATGCAAAGGTGGGTTAAACACACTAGAAACCCTTAAGGGCTCAGAACAAGACAAATGTGAACTGAAAGAAACATTAAAGTTAATCTTCCGGACAAACAATTTGAGGTCCATAATGGTAGATGTTAAGTTGTCAATCTCGCCTTCATTCTTGCTGGATGGGTTCGGAGCCGATCCTCGGCTCCGACTCGGCACTTTCTTAGCTTGAGAACTCCTTTTACCAGCTCGAGGCAACCCTATATCCCATGATGCAAGGCGGGACTACCTCAGATCTCGTTTGCCGCTTAGCGAAAGAGGTCTCCTTTGCCAGCTGAGGTAAGTGATTTTCTGGTAAAATCAGAAAAAGCTTAGTTAGGAATTTATTTTCCCCTTTTAGTCTTAGTATAGTCTGTAGTATATTACAGCCTACCCTATTCCCTTCCTTTCAAACTTTATAACCCTTTTTTATAACCTTTAGTATAAAGTTTTTAGTTAGGCCTAAAACCCTATTGGTTAATCCCTTCCTGTGTGTTGTGTGTAGGGGATTAATTTTGTGTGTTTGTTGGGGTTTGTGTGTGTTACTTCCTCCTAGGATATGTCTAGGGAAGGCAAGGTCTCAGGCTTTAAGAAGTGTGACCAGTGCTGTCAGAAAATGTCTCTGACAGACGGTCACACTTCTTGTGTGTACTGCCTGGGGCCTTTGCACCTGCAGGACTCCTGTGCTTTGTGTCACGCTTTTAGCCAGAGAGTCCTGCAGGAAAGGAGGAATAAGCTTATCCTCCGAGGCTTACTTAAGCCAGAAGGTTCTCCCTCTAAAGCAGGGTCTGGGAAACCTTCTAAACCACCGAAGGCTCAGGCTTCAGTATCCAAGCCTCCTCCGGTGGCTTCGCCCGCTGAGCCGAGATCGGCCCGCTGGAACCGATGCATCTACCGTTAAAGTAGTAGGGTCGGCGCCGGCTGGCTCCGATACCTTCTCTACTGTGGCCTTGTCGGCTCCGGCTGGAGCCGACACTTTATCCAGCATCGGAGCCGAGAAACCTTTGGCTCCATCTGGAGTTCAGGGGACTTCGACTCCGATGGCTTCGACCCGAAAGAGATCTCGGTCCCCTTCGATACTGAGTATCCATTCTGCTCCGGGGTCTCCTCTTTTGTCGGAGCGGAGCCATCAGAGCCGATCTTCGAGATCTTCCAGGCTGTCTGACCACGACTTAGAGAGGGTGGTAAGCAGGCTGTTGAAGTCTCAGACACTGGCCCAAATGCTCCATAACCCGTCTCAACAGACTTCGGCTATAGCCTTACCCCTTGAACTTCCTCCTCCGACTCCACACCAGAGTTCGGAGCCGGAGCTTCTCGGGACAGCGACTGTTTCGATGCCGGAGCTGATACATCCATCGGCTCCATCGTCCTCGTCTCCGATCTCCTCCTTGAGGCCTTCCTTGGAGGGATCCGGTCATCGGGTTTCCACTGTCGGCTCCGAGGGGGCTAGTGGCATCGGACCCTTGTCCGACCCCGCTCTCCCTCTCGGGGCTTCGGCTTTGGTAAGCTCGGCGCCGACATCGGCCTCGGAGCCTTCCCTCTCATTGGAGCCGGGAATTCCTGTTTCTTCGAGCGGGATATTCCGGTCTCCCGGGAGGGAGCCTTTGAGGTGATGAGGAGTGTCCTGGCCTCTGAGCCTGGTCAACGGTCTATCCCTCTAGCTCCTCCCTCATCAGTGCCTGCAGACGCCTCTTGCCAGCCTCTTGCTCTCAGGTCCAGGGATCCATCGCCCCAGGTTTCCCCACTGGGAATTTCCTCCTCTTCCGAGGTTTCTCCTGATCCTGCAGGGGAACCCCCTCGGAAGAGAACGTGTAAGAGGAAACACACAGACTCCCCTGAGTCTACTACATCTGATACCGACTTAGATGAGCCGACATAGATGAGTTCCCCACGGTCCCCCTCTGAGGATGCCTCCTTTTCAGACATCCTTGAGCTCCTCAAACAGAGGGGGAATTGGCCCTCCATTGACCCCTCCGAGGATGAGTCGGTATACCTGGAGGCTTTTGGATCCCGACCCTCCACCTCCTGGGTGTCTTCGCCTTTCGACCCACTTATGCAGGTAGTGGCTCGGAAGGCGTGGGCGGCTCCAGATTCTGTGGAACCTGTCCCCAGAAGACCATCCAAATTCATTACGGCCCCTTCGGACAAACAGTTCCTTTCCAAGGGTGTCTCGGTGGATGCTATGGTGGTGGCGGCTGCCACTAAGAAGGAACTGGCGGATCCTTCAGTACCTGTCCATCCTCCTAATAAGGACTCTAGGACCATGGACAGGTATGGAAAGTGGATGTTTTCTTCAGCGACCTTTGCTATGCGTTCGCTGAATTATCTTTGTCACTTCACCAGGCTTCAACAAGATGTTCTCAAAGAACTGGGTGAAGTAGTTCAGGATCCTTCTGCTGCTGGGGCTCAGGAAAAGATTGCCTCGCAGCTTGCTATCCTAAATTCCATATCTAACTCCTCCATGCGGCTCATATCTTATGCGGCCGATGGAGCGAGCAGGGCCGCAGGCACAGGAGTTGCTCTTAGACGCCAAGCCTGGATGCGGCTTTGTAATTTTGCGGACCCCTTTAAGGCATCCTTCACTAATACCCCCTTTGATGGTTCGGCTTTGTTCGGACCTCAGGTGAAGGATACCTTGACCAGGTGTGAGCAGGACGGTAAAACTCTTTCTGCCGTTGGAGTCCAGTTTTCCACTCCTTCTAGACCATATCCCAAGGGTCAGAAGGGGGGGAAGATGTGGTTCCGTAAAGCCCAAGGAGCTACACTGGACACGTGGTCAGTTTACCCCCAGAGGCAGAGGAGGTAACAATAATAGACGCCGCCCTAGAGGCAGGGGGGGTCCTCAGAACCAAGGCAACAGGGAGTCTCTTCCTGAGAAGCCTTTTCAACATCCCTGAGGTGTTGCCCGGCTGTCCACCCTTGGAGGCAGTCGGGGGAAGGATTTCACTGTACCCAGTAGCCTGGCAATCCCTATCACAAGAGATGTGGGTACAGTCGATTATATCTGAGGGTTACAAAATCCCCTTCGAAAGGTTTCCCGTACCTCTACAATCCCTTCCAGACATCTCACCCGGTCAAAGGGATTTGGCAGAACAGGAGGTTTCAAAACTCCTAGAAAAAAGAGCCGTCCAGACGGTGCCGGCAGACCAGGTAGGATCCGGCGTCTACTCGAGATTCTTTTTGGTCCCCAAAAGGACAGGAGATTGGAGACCAATATTAGACCTGAGCAATCTAAACAGATTTGTCAAGAAGGCAAGATTCCGGATGGTCACGCTTCAGTCCATTCTGCCCTTTCTGGGCAAGGACAACTGGATGTGCTCTATAGACCTTCAGGATGTGTACTATCACATAAAGATTCACAGGCGCTCCAGGAGGTTTCTTCGCTTTTGGCTAGGGACCAGTCATTACCAATTCAGAGCCCTGCCCTTTGGCCTCACTTCAGCCCCCAGAGTGTTTACCAAATGCATGGCAGTGGTCACAGCTCATCTGAGACGTCAAGGATTCCAGGTATTTCCTTATTTGGACGACTGGCTCCTCTCCGCCACCACCAAGTGTCAACTTCTTCAGACCAGAGACTACACTCTGCAGCTTTGCAGGAGTTTGGGAATTTCAGTAAATTTCGAAAAATCTTCTCTGCGGCCTTGCCAATCTATCACCTTTATAGGTGCAGAATTAAACACCGTAAAAATGTCAGCCAGACTAACAGATCAAAGAATTCTGGACATCCAAAAATTCGTTCGGCTTCTTTTGCAAAGCAACAAGATCAAAGCCAGATTTATACTGAAGGTTCTAGGTCTTATGGCTGTGGCCATTGTTCTCCTTCCACTAGCTCACTTCCACATGCGTCTTCTGCAGTGGATGCTTTTCACGCAGTGGTCGTACCACAGTCTCCCAATGAGGCACGAAATCTTAGTCACACAGTCGTGCAGGGCTCATCTGGAATGGTGGATATCTTCCCCTCTTCTTCATCAGGGCCGACCCTTTATTCCCCCTCCTCCAGTTGCCACAGTCACTACGGATGCCTCTCTGATCGGGTGGGGGGGGCATTATCAGGGCAGGATGGTCCACGGGACGTGGCAACCCATAGAATACCATCTGCACATAAATGTCCTGGAGATGAGAGCAGTGCTTTTAACGTTGCAAGCCCTCGACGACTTTCTTCCCACGGGGACTATTGCAGTACAAACGGACAACATGTCCGTGGTCTGGTACATCAACAAACAGGGCGGAACCAGGTCCTATCCGTTATGTCGAGAAGCTCTCAGACTTTGGCAATGGGCGATCTCTTCTCAGCGGTTTCTGATAGCAACGCACATCCCCGGCAGGTCCAACCTATTGGCGGACAGGCTCAGCAGATCTATTCTGATGCCTCACGAGTGGTCTCTCAATCAATCTGTAGTGGATCAGATTTTTCTGAAGTGGGGCACTCCTTCTTGCGATCTTTTTGCTACTCCTCAAAACAACAAGTGCCCAGATTATTTCACTCTCTTTCCCCTTCCAGGCCAACCCCTGAGAGACTCTCTAACCCAGGATTGGCCTCTGGGACTTCTATACGCTTTTCCTCCCTTTCTCTTGATTCCACAAGTCATTCAGAAAGCCACCATTTTGAGAGCCAAATTGATCCTCATTGCTCCATATTGGGCCTCGACAAATTTGGTTTCCGTCTCTGCATCGTCACCTTCTGGTGCAGCCCTGGCATCTGGACCCAGTTCCGGATCTCTTGATCCACCAGTCGGGTCAGCAGCACCGGGCCATTCATTCTCTCAACCTCACTGCTTGGTTGCTCCACTTCCTTCCTTAGCCAGGCTACCGATGATTTCTGACTCAGTCAGAGACATTTTAGTGTCTTCTTTGAAGTCGTCCACTAGGACTGTTTATGCTAGCAAGTGGCAACGTTTTTCTATTTGGGCAAACTCCAGAAATATTGATCCCTTTACTGCTCCTGTACATTCTGTTTTAGATTTCCTGGCGGAGGTTTTTCATTCAGGATCCTCGTCATCTACAGTCAAAGTACAACTGGCTGCTATTTCCAAGTATCATGTTGGCTTGCATGACAATAACATTATGTCTCATAGATTATGCAAGGCCTTTTTGAGAGGAGTTTTTCTCCTAAAACCACCTATAAAGCATCCTCCTCCACAATGGGATCTAAACTTAATGTTGGCATCCTTGATACTACCTCCCTTCGAACCGTCTGCTTCATGCTCTTTGAAGTTATTGACCTGGAAAACTATATTTTTACTGGCTGTCACTTCTGCAAGAAGGTTTTCCGGGATTCAAGCTCTCTGCATTCGTTCACCTTATTTGGTTTTTCATAAGGACAGGGTATCATTAAGAACTAACCCTTCCTTTCTCCCCAAAGTCGTGTCTCAAACCAATATTAACCAATCTATAGATCTACCAGTCTTTTTCCCAAACTATTCCGACAGAGCTGAACAGAAACTGCATTTTTGGATGTCCATCGTCAGCTCAGGTACTATTTGCATAGAACTAAACAATTTAGAAAATCGGACCAATTATTTGTCTCCTATGCAGAAAACAGGATGGGTCTTCCAGTTTCTAAAGTGACCTTATCCAGATGGTTGACTTCCACCATTTCCTATGTGTACTCTCTCAGAGGCAAACAACTATCTTCTAAGCCAAAAGCACACTCAACCAGGAGTCTATCCACTTCTGCAGCTTTTCAGGATAGACTACCCATTGATACCATTTGTGCAGCAGCTACTTGGGCCACGCCTCATACCTTTGTCTCTCATTACAAGTTGGACTTGGCCTCCAGAGATAGGGCCAGTTTTGGTTCCACAGTTCTCAAGAGTCTGTTCCATTGAGCCACCCGGGATACAGGTGCTAGGACGGTCCCATCCAGCAAGAATGAAGGCGAGATTGACAACTTAACATTTAGAAGTTATGTACCTACCATAACGTTCCATGTTAGTTGTCTTCTCTCGCCTTCTTTCTTGCGTCCCTCCCTCCTTCCCCCTGGCCTGGACAGATCTTGAAAAGTCTCCTCTTCTCAGGTTGTTCTCTCCTGACTCTTAGGTAGGAGAGTCATTTGTTAGGAGTTGTTGTTTCCTAGTTGTTCTAGGTTTATCCTTAGCAGGGTATGTTAGCTACCAAACGAGATCTGAGGTAGTCCCGCCTTGCATCATGGGATATAGGGTTGCCTCGAGCTGGTAAAAGGAGTTCTCAAGCTAAGAAAGTGCCGAGTCGGAGCCGAGGATCGGCTCCGAACCCATCCAGCAAGAAAGAAGGCGAGAGAAGACAACTAACATGGAACGTTATGGTATGTACATAACTTCTAATTACTAAGTCCATCCTGGCGTCAGGAACAAAATTCAAACCCAAGGAAAAAAAGTCAATAATGTCTTTGGGAAAACAAATATCAGAATAATTAAAAATAAAGAAATCCCCTGCTGAGTTGGTTAAAACTTGAGGTGCAAGGGATATATTATGGGTTATCTTCTGCGTTGGTTCCTTCTCTTCCGAGGGCGACCTTGTTGGTTGGGTGCCCTCGGGTTGTTGGAACCATTGGTCTGACGCGCCTGAAAACCCTGAGGTTCATGTTGGTAAAAATCAGAACCCAAATTGTTTGCCTCACCAAAATTGTTCCTATATGCCTCTTGCTGGTTATAGTTGCTGTTATTACCACTTTGTGCTCGGTTAATGTTGGAAAAATGACCGTTGCCCTCATTTTTTATGCGCTCGCTCCTTCTCAGCTCCTGAGGTACATTAACCACACCAGTTTCGGAGCCAAATGATTCATTGTCTATTAAAGAGCCATTAGAGTCAGGGCAATGGTTACCATTAGATGAAAAAAACAAAGGGGGGGGGGCAGGATAGGCAGTCCCAGAGTTATATTGTTGTATATCTCTAGCGATTTTCTTACGCTTAGCCCCAGACAGCTTCAAAATAGTAGCATCAATACTTGAAAAGACTCTTAAATATTCGTATTTGTAACGTAAAAAGTCGGCGCTAGAAGTAATGTCTTTTTCAAGGATCTCTAGTTCCATTCTAAGTGTCACAACATCATTTTTGTAATTTTTAATAAGCGCCTTCATAAATTCAAATCCCTGCTTATTAAATAAAGTAAGAAGTTCTAAATGAAAATCCGACTTGTCAACGAGGCCCACGGGGTATCTCCATTGCCTAAGCTCTTTAGGCACAATTTCTTTTTTAAGACATTCATCTAAATAGCCAATTTCAAGTTGCAGTTTCCTGCAACGAAACAACTTATTATCAAAAGTATGTATAGTACCTGATAAGTTGTGTTGCTCTGTTGTTTGCGTAGGACTGTCCGTAAAGGACCTTGTTCCAGAAAAAAAGTTTTCATTACATAAAAAAGCCATTAAAGTTGGTGGGCCATCAGGGGAATTCCTTGCTGTGTTGCTCAAAGTCCCTGAGGGTGAAGAAGATGTTCCTGGTTGTGTACGAGCCCTTTGCCCAGGTTGAATATCCTGAGAGGTTGAAGGATTCCCCCTACTCGAAGGGGAAACAATACTAGCGTAAGTGGTTGATGGTAGAACAGCTGCTCCCGCTCCGTTAACTACAGTGGGCAGATTTGAATGAACATCACTGCCTCGTGCGGTGGAAGTCATCAGAGAGTCTACCTTTTGCGTCAGGCTCTCTACCCGACCCATTAAGATCTGTAACAGGGTCGTTAGATTTCCAGTGGCGTTCGCCTCTCCAGAATGGTTAGTTAGGTTTCCCACGTTGTCGTTAGTCCCAAATAACGATACTTGAGTGTTTGTTGGGTCGGTCTCCTTTGCCATCATGAAAAAGTAAAAACACCAAAAAAGCAAACTGAGAAAAAACAAAAAAGGATGAACAAAGCCACATACAAACAAACTCCAAAGATTTAATGATGTAAGCGCTTTCGGAAAAACGGTCAATGCCTTTCCTTCATCAGACAAAGTTCCAAATACACAAATCACATGTTTCTTAAAGGATTAATAAGTAATTAATTAACTACTAAATTAGCAACATTCCCACATCACTTAATAATGAGCTGTTGCTAAATTATAAAACAACCACCTACAAAAACCTACAAAAAATCTTTGTTTAAAACATTATAACACAATGATAAATACTTTTAAAAGACCTATATTACACTAAAGTGTAAAGTGGCAAATTAGGACAGCTTCATACATTCCCCCAGGCCATAATGAAATGCTTTCTATTAAGTGCCTACTTAAACTGTCAGCACTCAAAAGATAGAGGTTGCTCTTTGTTTGTTATTTAAGTTTATAGAAGTACAACCTGTATTTAATGGTATTTTATAAAACAACTTAATGTTGCTTTTAGGTTGTTCTTCCTTTTTAGAGTATTTTCAATAATGTTATTCAATAATGTATTCACTTTAGTGTAATATAGGTCTTTTAAAAGTATTTATCATTGTGTTATAATGTTTTAAACAAAGATTTTTTGTAGGTTTTTGTAGGTGGTTGTTTTATAATTTAGCAACAGCTCATTATTAAGTGATGTGGGAATGTTGCTAATTTAGTAGTTAATTAATTACTTATTAATCCTTTAAGAAACATATGATTTGTGTATTTGGAACTTTGTCTGATGAAGGAAAGGCATTGACCGTTTTTCTGAAAGCGCTTACATCATTAAATCTTTGGAGTTTGTTTGTATGTGGCTTTGGTCATCCTTTTTTGTTTTTTCTCAGTTTACATATTAATTAGAACAGAATGTCGAAGTGCATATAGCGAAACATTCACATTTGCACTTTCAACATTCTGTGTTGCACATCACTATAGCATATCATGGAATATAATGTTTTTGCAGGGGGTGCACCCCCCACTCCCCCTGGAGATAATATATTCCAACTCTGAGATCATTGTACTTTGTAATTTCCCGATCCCAACTATAACGCAATCTGTAGTCATGACTCCGATGACATATGTGCGAATGCACAATGGCATTCGCTAGACTGCACACTCGCAGTAATGCAGGTCGGTAATATGGGAATCAACCACATGGGTTTCACCATTCCTTATTTCATTGACCGTGCACTCTACATTTTCATAATAAACCATATATATATATATATATATATATATATATATATATATATATATATATATATATATATATATATATATTTTTTTTTTTTTCTGTTATTGTCAGCAAACAAGATATGAGGTACTTGGGGTTGGTGCATCGTGGGTAAGGGAAAAGATCAAGAGTTCTAGGTTACCACAAGGTTTTGCAATGGCCAAGTCAGATCTGAGGAATTGGATCCAAACCAATTAGTTGAGGAAGAATGAAAATGGACAACACAGGTGGAATGTTACAGTAAATGTATAACCTCTTTTTTTAGTCCACCAGTGTTGTATTTTTGGACATGACCATCACATATACAATGAAGTGCCTTTTGGATTACTTCTATCCACCAGCATAGTTGTATCAGGAGATAGATAAACTTTAGACAGAATTGTCTGATGAATAGTTTTATTCCTAAAACTTTTAATTAGTAAAGTTTTCATTTGTAACCATGATTTATGAAACATAACATTTAATCCAGTGTATATTTCTGTATTCCATTTTCTAATTATATAGGCTCAACAGCTGTAGCATTCATTATTGTTATCTGTGAAGAGAAAAATTCTACTTTGTTTTCATGTGATACAGCTAAAGATGAGTCAAATTTAAACCAAAAAGTAAAGTGATTTGTTTATACATCAATAACTGATTTAAGTATTGCATTTTATGATCCAATGAGTTCTTTACTTCATTTCCAGGAGTAAAGTTACTGTCTGAAATATAGAGTCTTTATTTCCATTAAAAGAAGAAATATTTAACTTCTTGTGTAATCAGTCAGATAAAGGAATGCATGATCAAGGAAAATCAATGTTTGGAATTTGGTGTTTATTTTTTTTATAATGAAGTGAATATTTTTATATTCATATGTGATGAATTTTTTTGAGTTATATAATTCCAGCCATGATTATAATCTGAATTTCCATGAACTATCGATTATATTTTTGAAGGTATTCTGAAAGATGAGATCCAGTCTGCATAACTAAAGGGGTCTGGAAAAAGATAATGATGAAGCTGTCGTGTCGTATCCTGTTTTACCCAGTGGGAGAATCAGGATATTCCATGGGATCTGTGGAGAACCCTCTCTTCAAAAATACTTCATATTAACTTTATTTTATTATACCATTTAGACTGAGAGAGGGAGAAGATAACTTGGAATAGCTTTGAAAGACCAGTGAGCGTATATTTTCAGTTTAAATAAGTTAATAAATACTAAAAGTGGTATGAAAAAATATTGCAAAATGGCAACATACACTTTTGCAGGTAGAATTATTTGCTCATCTGCCATGTATTCTAAATTAATATTATGAAAACATACCAAATAATTTAATTTGGTAACCTAATTAATTTGTTGATTTTTGTTGTTATATAAATTTAAAGAAACTAATTTGGATTTGTTATAGTTGACTTTGTAACCTTTTGAATCAATTAGAAATGGTTAATAAAGATCATCTATATAGGCAGTTATTTTTATGTTTTGATTGTTAATGTAATCTGGACTAATTAATATATATTTTTCTAAGTATTACAAAATGGGGTTATTACATAGCAAAAACGTGGAAGGTGATAATAGGCAATCTTGTCAAACTCTATACTTCTGTATAAAGATGTTGGAAGAGAGTCCATTAGTTTTTGGATAATAGTACTGGTGAAGAGGGCTTGTATTAATGAATTGATTTGAAGGTAAAGAATTTGTAATTTTATCAGAAATGTAGGTAATAGTTATGCAATAATTTTATAGTCTGAATTAAGAAGAGCTATAGGACAATAATTTCCTGGTTGCATAGGTTTCCCCATTTTTTTAAATTTTTGGTCCCTCTTAGAAAATCATTTTTACTACCCCAGCTCCAAGTAACCCCCATCCATGCTAAGTCTACCAGCTTGTCTTTTATCCCCCGACTTACTCCAGTATCACTGAAGCCTGTCATGGATCATAAGGATGTCCTGGGAGCTTGGCTGTCTCAGCTTCCATCCTGGGTCTTTTTTTTAGATGCACGCAAGGCCATAGATATTCCAACAAATCCAGCTCAACAACTTAAAATGTAATATTACTGCTTTTGTTTTATTTTATAACAAAATTTCTTCAGGTGAAGTAAACAAACACACTGTAAATACAATTCTAAAAGGTCATGTGACATGACTACAAATATAAAAAAATGTTTGATATGCTTTCTGGAACTATCTATAGTCAAGTGTCACTAAACAAACTAAATACAGCATACAAAAGGGTGAGGGACACACAATAATTTATTCATAGACAAATTGATCTGAATGAATACAATTACTCTATGGCACCTATCATACCTTCAATCTTTGGCATCTCAAAAGTCCACAAAAATATTAAAAAGCCACCAATTGTAGATGTCAGAGGTTCGATAACACACCCATGTGCCATATTCTTTGATGAAAAATTAAAATATCTGGTTACCCAAAAAAAAAAAACACATTTGTAAAGACTCTTGGGATTTTTTTGGGGAAACAAATCAACTTGACTGTAATGAAAATTGCTTATTCATTACTGCTGACATCAATTACTTATATACTGTCCACCCCCCTGAGCAAGGTATCAAATGTTTTTTAGAATATTTAACACTGAAGGGTGTAAGTCAGAATAATATAAACACCTACAAAACTTTAATTGAAATTGTGTTGAAAAATAATTAGCGTACTGTAACCAAGTTATGGGTGTAGCAATGGACTCTGCATGTGGTGGGCTCTTTGCTAACATAGTAGTGACAACATGGGAAAACAAATTTTTATTTAATTCAGAATTCATGAAATATTGTATATGCGTTTCTTGGATGATATTTTTATTGTATGGAATGACCACCTTGAAAAATTTAATAGGTTTTTGACTACATTAATACAACAACAAACTTTTTAAAGTTTACTTTTGAGGTCAGTACATCTAGGATTGCATACCTAGACATACTTCTATCTAAAGACAACGAGAGAGACAAATTCTCCAACCAGATTTATCGAAAACCCACCTTTTCAAACACTTATTTGCATTTTTCAAGGTCACATTCCCCCCACCAAAAACGTGCTGTAGTCAAGGGTCAGTTTGTAAGGGCAGCATGGATGGTATCAGGGTTTGATCATTTTTTAGATGAATGTGAGGCAATAAAGAGTATGTTTCTGGCTAGAGGTTACCCCATTGGTATGGTAAATCAACTAATGTATGAAGTGATAAATAAAAGAGAAAAGGGCTTTTTTAACTCAAGTTTAGGTCATAGTGGAACATCAAGACCTGAAATTTATGTATCAGTAAGTGATTTAATAGGTTCATAGGTTAGTACTAGGCTAACTGCCCTTGCTAGCCATTTTAAGCCTAGCCAATTATCCTTTGTGAGACTCAAACCCTGCACCTCATGTGTGCAAGGCAAACACCTTAACCATTAGGCCACCCTCCCAACCCTAAACCCTAATGGCTGACAATATTACCCCTTCTAGTGAACTTAACATCCCTGCAAATGTACATCATCTTGTACAAAATGCAGCCTTTATTGGATCCCTTATCACAACATGTAACGCTGACTGTGCGACTATAAGAGCAATATCCAGAAGAACTGGGCTGTTCTAAGGGAAGACCAACACATTACTGAGAAAGTGGGGGATAGACCGCACATACTATACAGAAGGAGTTGTAATTTTAAAAACAATGTGGGACATTTTAACAGGACATCCACACATAAAAGTAACAAAATTTATCATGTTTAAATGTGGATGCTGTTCCATCTGCCCATACATTTTGATGAGTGAACAGTTTGTTATAAAGAACTTTACATTTTATATAAAATGAGCATTTAACTGTCTGACAGGAGGGGTAGTATGTGCTGCACTCGTCAACACTGCCCAGTTTTCTACATAGGCCAAAGTGAGCATATATTTAAAGAAAGAATGGTTCTAAATTTGCGGTTATGGAAAAGGTAACCCCTAGCAAATGTGGTGGCCCGTGGCAACTTAAGTTGGAAGAACGTGAGTTATATTGGCAGTTCACACCTATTGCAAGTTCTTGGCTAGGGATTAATGACCAGATTTTTATTAGCTGTCTTTTAAAACTAAGAGCTTTAGAAAGGTATTGCTACCTTTTTTATCAGACAGATTTTCTCAGTATAACATTTGCTGTTTAATGATTGCTCTTAATTAAAACTATTATTGTACGGTAAAAGAATGTTTTACATGTTGATGTATTCAGATATTCAGCCTTTGATTTTTGTTTACTCCAATTTTGAACTTATTGATAGTTGCCTTAATGCATGATTTGTTCAGGGGATTTGGCTGTCACATGATTTTAAGCTGGTCACGATTTTAAAAAGGTTGTCACGTAACCTTTTAGAACTGTATTTAAACAGTGTGTATTTGGTTCATGTCATCTGAAGAAGTTTTGTTATAAAATAAAATGAAAGTGCTAATATTACGTTTTAAGTTGTTGAGCTGGATTTGTCAGAATCTCTGTGACCTTGCATGTGTGTGTGTATCAGTTTGTCTTCTGTTTTGGTTTCTTTTTTAGATGCCTTACCCACTTTCTTCCCCACCTACCATGCTTGTTGACTAGTCCAAGGGAAACTCCCCTCTTTGGACCATGCCTCCCCTAAGAGAATATCATCAACAAATGCCATCCCACCTTGGATGGGCTTTACCTCCCTCTCACTCTCCAAAGGGCCCATCTTAATACTGGAAGAATGCAAAGCCTCTGTAATCACGGATGAACAAGTAAAGGCCGCACTCTCCAAAGCCAATAACAGCATCCATGGGACCAGACAACCTCCCAGGCTGCATACTGAATGAACTACAGAACGAACTGGCACCCCACCTAAGTACCATGTTCAATCATAGCCTCACCTCAGGCTGTGTGCCTACTGAATGATGCACAGTGACTATTATCCCACTCCACAAAGGGGGTGCCTCAATGGACCCCAGAAACTACCACCCCATTAGCCTGGTCTGCAAGACCATGGAACGTATCATCTTGGAGCTTATAAACAAAGACATAGGTAACCTCCAAACCCTGGACCCCACTCAGTTTGGGTTTGTAAAAGGTAGATTATGTCTACTAAACCTGAATGACTTCTTTGAAGCAGTCACTAGAGATGTAGACGAGGTCAAGGTAGTGCACACAGTCTATCTTGACCTCGCCAAGGCTTTCAATACCATCCCCCACTCTGGAATTATAGATAATCTCACGAAACTGGGCATAAATTCCTATGTCACAAGATGGGTGGCCAACTGGCTCACTGACAGAACCAAAACGAGGTCCTTGTCAGCAAAGTAACCCACCAGCCAAAGTTCCTTAACGCAGTTTTATTCATAAAAAAGAAGAAGCAAAGCGTTTTCGCCACAGAAGTCTGTGGCTTCTTCAGAGGAAGTATAAAATGGAACACACACACTCCAAATATATCGGAACATCCAGGAAGTGACATCTTCCTGTTTCCAAAAATACATCAATTATATATTTTTTATGTTTTTATATTTTTATATAAAAAGATACCAAAATGTACCTCAACACACATCCTTTATAACCATAAAAAATTTGTTAATATTTTGTGTAAAACATATATATAAAAAACATGTATGAAGAGGCATTTGTAAAAATACATTTAAAAGGAGGAGAAAGGGACCAGCTATCTATCTATTTAGGAATATGGCATGCAAATTACAAATAACTGCTTTATCTGACTTTTCAAGATAAATTGTGTGTGAAAAGTTATTTGTATAAAACAGTAGAACTTTGTAAATAAATTTATTTCACATCAGAAACCGAAAGTTTGATAGTGCCGAATTATTGCTAGCACTATGTAAGTTTTATATCTAAAGGCTCAAACATACACCTACCAAAAGAAACACAGGAATTTACAACACTGCTTTTTGTTATTCAAGATTACAGTCATAATAATTCACCTACAATGATTTTTGCTTCTTCTTTTTTATGAATAAAACTGCGTTAAGGAAACGCTTTGCTTCTTCTTTTTTATGAATAAAACTGCGTTAAGGAACTTTGGCTGTTGAGTTACTTTGCTGACAAGGACCTCGTTTTGGACTTTACTGGTTTGCTTTTGTTTTTCTCGCTTGTCACTGACAGAACCCATAGAGTAAAAGTAGCAGACTCCAAGTCTGACTTCAGACCAGTGATGAGTGGAGTGCCACAGGGTTCAGTCCCGGGTCCTCTCCTGTTTGGCATTTACTTCTCTGAAGGGCAGGTCAACACATAAGGACTTTGGCTAACAAAGTTTGCAGATGACTGCAAACTGGGAGCCATAATAGAATCACCTAATGATGTAGATATTCTACAAAAGGGCCTCACAGAGACAGATACTTGGTGTCAAAGTCATGGCCTCAAGCTCAGTGCCAAGAAGTGTATTGTCATCCCCTTTGGGAAAAACTCGGTACCCATGAACTACCACATAGGCAGTACCACACTAAACATGAAAGTGTGATGATACCTTGGGACACAGGTAGACAGTAGTCTCTCCTTTGATAACCATATCGCCACAGTAGTCAGGAAATCTCTCTACGTGACACACCTCGTCAAAAAAGGGTTCTCCTCTAGAAAAAAGGAGGTCATTGTTCCTCTCTACACATCCCTCATCAGACCCATTATGGAGTACAGTGCCCCATTTGGCATGTATCTCACAAGACACCTACAACAATTGGAAAGGCCACCTCACTAAGAGGATTACTGGTCTCAAACAGATGCTATATACAGACCATCTCAAAAAACTCCAGCTCTACTCCGGTGCATATTGCCTACTCAGAGGCGATCTCTGCCTAACATACAAAACTGTGTCAAACCCAGAGCTGTTGGACATGCTACACTTAAATTCCAATCTCTCCGAACCACGCACTCCAGGGACCTAAACCTTGTCACCACAACAAACGGAGCATGCTAGAGGGATAGATTTCCTATCCAAGAGACTTCCCATACTCTGAAACAAACTACCCATTCATTTGAAGCAAAGCTCCTCATTGGCCCTCTTTAAGAAAAACTTTGATGACTGGATGGAAAATAAAAAATTCACCCTGGGGATCACTTCTGTGGCACTGCTTGACAGGGGCACAGGAAAATAATTTTCTTGGGTGGTGAACGCCAGGGAACCTTTTTTGGCTCGGCTTATATAGGCCCCAGGGCTGATAGCCTAGTACTTACCTATGAACCTATGACCATCCCTTGCTGCCACACCATCAGTCAGCTGAGCCAGTAATTGAACACAGGTCCTTTAGGCCATAGTTAGGGCTTTCTCCATCTTTGTCACAACAGCAGCGTTTTCCAGATGGTGATATCAAAGTTCAACTTGCTAGCGAGAAAAGATAGTCTAAATATGGTACAGCAGATAATGAGTTAAATAGCTATAAAATTTTGCTAAGAATTAATTAAAGATTTATAAAATGCCATTGGGAATACATGTGCTCTCCTAATAAAGGTGAATGATATGAAATTGTCTTTGATAAGACACTAAACTTTTAAAAAAGTTTATGATGTGTCAAAACAAACATATAATCTAGTCTTGCGGTTTTATTTATATATTGAGTCAATATGTTTAAAACCCAGAAGTGATGGAAATGTCTTATTCTTAAAATCACTTAAATTAATAGGAAGTCAAGAAGCTCTTTGAGGAGTTTTTCTTTCATGATTTATAGACAGACCCCAGGATTCAGTATTGTTCCGTGCAGGAATAGCTTATTCCTGGAGGGAAACTACCATTTAAGAGCAGCATGACAGTGAGCCATGCATAGTAATGAGGTGCACTGCCTTTGCTCCTAAATGGACATGGAGAGCGGAGAAGTGTAGGGGTGTGTCTGAGAGCAGAGTTCTCACAATACACATGCCCCTGTACTCACAAATTGCCGTTCAGCAATTACAATGAGCGAGAACACTCACAGGGGGTTGCATACCTCCCAGCTCTACAGATCTTTGCAGAATTTCCAGATTGTCACCCATACAGTTGTCCTGTACCTAATTAGTCCTGGGAAATCATTAGGATGATGTCAGGCTTGATGTTGTCAAACAGTGTCATACATTTGAGTTTCAGACATCAAATCCATCAGAAACATTATATTAAAACAAATCATGTTACTCTAGCAACTTACCTAAAGTTTATAAGAGCAATATGTAAAATATGTCCCTAGTTGTACCTCATTTAGTCGAGCTTTGTCCAGATATTTTGCATGAAGAGGTTGAGAGGTATGGGGGGTTGCTAGGATGTCTGCCAAATGTGCAGATGCATGTGGGAATCAACAGCAATACGTATAATCTGTCCCTTCCTAGAGAAAATAACACTAGAGAAATATTTTTTTATCAAACAGATTAAATTTAACAGTAGGTGTGTGGGTTGCCCATTGCTTAGCTACACATACTGTAGCTTAAATAGCACAAGAAGATAAATAGCAAGATGCATTTAGTTGCAGCAGTACTGCAATAGTGTAGTGGTCAGAATGTTTGCTTTGTGAGCAGTCATTCCAGGTTCGATCCTCACTGTAGTAAATTCTCTTTTCCATGTGAAAGCAATATATGAACATTTTTTTGCTGTATAACTTACTAAATAACATATATTTGTGAACTGGAGTACTGCATTAAGTGCAGATGTGAGGTGTCATTGTAATAATGTGGTAAAATCCACATATAAACACAAGTTCCCCATACAGTATACGTACACATGAATCATTTAATGGTAAAAAACAAGAGCAGCAGTGAAAGAAAGTCACCCTGGAATATCCCCCTTTGAATTTTTATCCCTAGGATAATAATTTGTCCTTTATCTTGGCTTAGCTGCAAAGGAGTTTGCCACTGTTTCATGGTCACTGTAATGTAGTCGATCAGTGTAGGGTGCATCTTATACATTTGTAAGCACTCCTTTACCCATGAATGTGGGATGCTGTCAAATGCTTTTTTAGTTCATGCCATACTTAAGTTCTTCCCCTTTTTATAGTTCTCCATCATGACTTTAACAACAAATGATCCTTTTTCCACATGACTTTCTTTTCTTACACTTTTGTTCTCTGGCCATAATTGAGTTTTCTTCTAAATGACTATAAACTCTGTCAGCATCAGTTCCAATGTATAGTTTATGCATCATCTGAGGGCAAGTTATAGATTTTAGGATATCTTGCAGGTTTGCTCTTAAGAAGGTGTATCATTTTTCCTGTTATTAAACAGGTTGGCATCTATTCAGGGTGCGCATATAAATAGTTCTTACTCATGCCTAAATCTTCACGTAAAGATGTTAATAATTTTAACCAGAAGTTAGGCACTGCATCTGGGCCTGGGATTTTCCATTTAGGAACTTTTCTTAATTTTGTTTAAATTTCTCTGGCCATTACTTCATCCAATTTAATATCCTGTACATTTGAACTTCTTACTGTTTCTTTTACTTCTTCTAACTATTCAGCATCTTTGCTATGTTCCAGAGGAGCTTCATAGATATTTCTCCAAAATGTTTTTCTTTTTTTTTTTTGGTAGTGTTTCTATTCATTTTGCCTTGTTTTCCCAATTCTATATAAAACATTTTGGGTCCTCAGTGAATTGCTCATTTTGTACCTTTCCATTATATTTATTTGCATATCTTCTAAGTTTTTCTGCCTGTGCTGATATCGTAGTTTATTATTTGCAATAGTGTACGATAAATCCTGGTCTGTTCTGATACTGCATGTTGCTTTTATCACGTCTACCTTTCTAAGTATTTCTGTTGATCTGTTCCCACTTCTGTACTCTTCTAACAGCAAAGCTTCTTAATAGCTTTATAGAGTTCTCTTTTTGATACTTCCATGATGACATTTGACTTCTCCCCTTCCTTTACTCCCCTGTGTTTTTGTGGTGAGACTTTATCTGTTATTCATTTAGCTGCACAATAATATATCCTGTTTACTTCTGTTATACTGCATGAATTTTTGCAGTCTTGATTAATGTGTTCATAGGTAGGTACTAGGCTATTGGCCCTAGGGCCTATATAAGCCTAGCCAAATGGTACCCTGGCTTTTGCCACCCAAGAAAATTATTTTCCTGTGCCTCTGTCCAGCAGAGCCACAGAGGTGATCCCCGGGGTGAATTTCCTATCTCCCATCCAATCATCAAGATTTTTCTTGAAGAGTGCTAATGAGGAGCTTTGTTTGATATAGCTAGGTAGTTTGTTTCAGAGTATGGGAAGTCTCTGGGACAGGAATCTATCCCTCCAGCATGTTCTGTTTATTGTGGTGACAAGGTTTAGGTCCCTAGAGCATGTAGCTCGGAGGGATTGGGATTTCTTTAAGTGGAGCATGTCCAACAGCTCTGGGATTGACATAGCTTTGTATGTTAGGCAGAGATCACCTCTGAGTAGGCGATATGCGACAGAGTAAAGCTGGAGTTTTTTGAGACGGTCTGCGTAGGGCATCTGTTTGTGAGTAGGCGATATGCAACAGAGTAAAGCTGGGGTTTTTTGAGACTGTCTGCGTAGGGCATCTGTTTGAGGCTGGTAATCCTCTTTGTGAGGTATTTCTGTGGCCTTTCCGGTTGTAGATGTCTTGTGAGGTACATACCAAAAGGGGCATTGTACTCTATAATGGGTCTAATGAGTGATGAGTAGAGGGGAACAATGACCTCTTTTTTCCTGGATGAGAAACCTTTTGTGATGAGGTGTGCCACATAGAAGGATTTCCTGACCACTGTGGTGATGTGATTATCAAAGGAGAGACTATTGGCCACCAGTGTCCCAAGGTCTCTTATCACACTTTTGGTGTTAAGTAGACCACTGCCTATGTGGTAGTTCATGGGTACAGAGTTTTTACCAAAAGGGATGACAATGCACTTTTTGGCATTGAGCTTGAGGCCATGGCTTTGACACCAGGCATCTGTCTCAGTGAAGCCCTTTTGTAAGATGTCCACATCATTAGGAGTTTTGATTATGGCTCTTAGTTTGCAGTCATCTGCGAACATTGTTAGCCAAAGACCTTCTGTGTTAGCCTGTACTTCAGAGAAGTAGATGCCAAACAGGAGAGGACCTAGGACTGAACCCTGTGGTACTCCACTTGTCACTGGTCTGAAGTTGGATTTAGAGTCTGCTACTTTCACAGTGTGGGTTCTGTCAGTGAGCCAGTTGGCAACCCATCTTGTGACATAGGGGTTTATACCTAGTTTAGTGAGTTTATCTATAATTCCAGAGTGGGGGATGGTGTTGAAAGCCTTGGAGAGATCTAGATAGGCTGTGTGAACCACCTTACCCGCATCTACAGCTTTGGTGACCGCTTCAAATAAGTCTATCAGGTTTAGGAGACATGATCTGCCTTTTACAAACCTGAACTGGGTAGGGTCCAGAGTTTGGAGATTACCAATGTCATTGTTTATAAGTTCCATGATGATACGTTCCATAGCCTTGCAGACCAGGCTCGTCAGGCTAATAGGGCGGTAGATCCCGGGGTCCATGGTAGCTCCCCCTTTGTGGAGTGGGATAACCATTCAGTTGTTTTATCAAACTTCTAGCATTTTGGGTCTTATTGACTTTCTGTAGTCTATTTCTTTGATCTTACTATGTCTCTCCATCTCCATTCAGTCAAACACCTCTTCCCTTAGATCATTTTCTTCTAAACTAAGGGCACATTCATTGTTCTCTGTTTCCTATTAGCATTCTACAGAAAGATCCAGAACATCTTCCTATGACATATTCTCTTCAACTTCATCCTGTGTCATCTGTTGCTGTTTCATATGGGAACTCACTGGCCTATCACTACACAACATTGAGTGTGTCAGAAGTGCCACTGATTTCAGTTCCTTTCCTTGCTGTGCAGCTCCAGCTGAACTTTTGTACTGGTTTCCTGCTGAAGGCTTCAAAGTATCTTCATATGGCAACTGATCCAATGCTTCCTGTTCTACCTGTTTTCCTTAATTTGGGGGCTCATTGTTCTATCATGCTGTGACATTACACATTACCAGAGTCAGATTTTCTACAGTAAATCCTTCACGTTGCATAACTTCAGTTTCTTTTTCTTTAACTTCTCCATCACTAATCCTCTTTTCTACTTTACCCCTTTCTTTTCTTATTTTTTGTATTGTAAAACTTTCCATATCTGAATTAATTTGCCTGTATTTTTGTTGAAATATCTTTGGTGCTACTTTTAGTATTTGCTTTCTCATTTGAATAAATATTACAGCATATTAAATCTCTTTTTCTTTCTCATGTCCATATTTCATCTTCAGATGTCTCCCGCTCTACCAGTTTCTCCTTAATATGGGGACTAATTGTTCTATCATGCTGTTACATAACTTGTGTTAGACTTTCTACACTAAATCCTTTACTTTTCAGGTATTGCATAACTTCAGCTTCTATTTGTTTAACTCTTACTTTACTAATTTTCTGTTTTGTATTCCCCCTTTGTGATCTTATTTTTTGTATTGTGAAATTTTCCATATCTAGGTGCCTTTCCTGTATTTCTCTTCAAATATCATTGGAGCTACTTTTTTATATTGATTAATTTCGTTTTCTCCTTTGCATACATTTTGCACCGTGTCATATAGCTTTCTTTCCCATGTCTATGTTTCTTTTTTATACAGTTCAAATATCTCTAGATTTTGTTCTTTATATTTTTGCACTTCCTCAGTCCCTTCTTTTTGGAAACAATCCAAGGTATTTAAATCTATATAATGTTTTTCACAAATCTTTTGTATAAATGAACACACATTTGCATTCGAAGCTTTTGACAGTTTTTCTTGCGCAAATATTTTTCTTTCCTCTAAGTTCTGAGTTAATGTTTTTATATATCTTCTGTTTCTGACCTTCTTGCATGATAGTAGCAATACATAATTTCTTTCTTATCCGCAGTCCACTCTATTCTCTTTACTGCTCTTTTTTGACCAATCAGGTTTTGTGGATTACAACTTCCTTCTACAACAAGGAGTACAACAACAACAAGCAGTAAACCCCATAGTTATAACCAAATAAATCTACTCCCTTGCATAATACCAGCAGAAATTGTAGCCTGCATGAACAAAAGAGGTAGGGTATAGTCTGGGGCTTAAACAACCAAACTGATAAAAAACAGGTTCCTCTATACACACACTTCATTCAGTTTACTCACGCTATTCACGGGCCCTGGAAAGTCCGAGGCAGGTTTAGCCCCGCTCCGCTTCGCCCTCGCTTTGCTCGGGCTCGCTATGCACCCCACCCTGCCCCCTTATCCCACCCACCCCCACTACTTCCACATTTATAGCTACCAAGCCACACCCCCACTTCCTTTCCAACCTACATAGCTTCCTGTCTACCATTTCCCTCCCCCTCCCACCACTTTAAAGATTAACCACTACCACTCCTCCAAAGTATTTCACCCTCATCCTTAGACGAAAAATACCATCCCATACACTATGTCAAAGCCAACTTGTAAAATCCTCCCCCTCATCCTACCGCTCATAATTATACCATACTTCCTAACTAGCTATGAACATCTGCCATTTTTAGGCTTTCACTATCCAAAATATCAAACCAGTACCCCCTCACCTCCACCTATTGCTGAATTCTCCCCCTACTATACAACCCCAAAAACTACAAATTCCAACAACCTGTATCTTAATAAATTGTACCAAACAACCCCAAAATCCAAATATGGTCTAAAAACTACTAATTAAAGTCCTGAGACTACTAGCTTATCTAAGAAAAAACATAACCAAAGATGGAGACATCCATCCTAATCCAGGCCCAGCCTCAACTCCAGACTCTAACAGCCCTCCACTCTCCCACAGACTGGCTAACTCCCTTCTAATTTGCCACTTAAACATAAGAAGCCTAAACAACAAGGTACATAACCTGCATGCTGTGCTAGCAACCTACCTCCCTGACATAATGTGTCTGTCAGAAACCTGGCTTAGGCCATCAACCAAAGATAATGAGATCTTGCCACCCGGGTTCAATATACTCATGGTTGATCGCATAAAGAAAAGGGGAGGTGGGATAGCTGTCTTATACAATAGCACACTTAACATCATAACTAATCCCAAGCAACCACCCCAGGTCTCCATTGCTGAAATACTAGCTCTAAAACTACAACTAAACAATCAAAAAAGCATAAATCTAATTGTGATCTATATCCCCCCTGGGAATAATTCAGAAACATTAGAGATCATTCTAAATTGGATAGCTAACAACTACCCTCAAGAAACTATTGTCCTGGGCGATGTTAATATTGACTGGAACCAATGTTCCGCACAGTCCAACCCCATTTCTATAAACCTCCATGGATTCTCTCAGATCATATCCTCTACCACCAGACTAGGAAATTCTAACAAAAAAGTGAGTATACTTGACTGGATACTCACCAACAGACACCCCCATAAGTATATGTCTGGGACTCTCCCCAATGATCTTAGTGATCACCTGATCACATACATTATGAAAGACAAAACCATCTGCGCTAGTTTGCCTATCTATAGGTCCATCAGAACCAAGAAAAACTTTGACCCAACAAAATTTCACATGGAACTCAAATCCTGTAATTGGTCAAAGCTAAAGTACCTTCCCCTAGATGAGGCAGTGTCATTCTTTAATAACACATTCCTTACCATACTTGACTCTCATGCTCCAAAATGGTCACCCAGAATTAAAACACAACTAGCACCCTGGCTAACAACAGAGTCCAAATCTAAAATAACAATTAGAGATAAAGCATGGGACAAATGGCGTACTACCAAGTTACCCTAGATCGCATTAAATTCCAACAACTAAGAAACGAGACTAAAAAAGCCATCACACTAGACAAGAAAAACTACTTTTACCATCTGCAACATAAACACCAAAATAACCCTCAAAAGTTCTGGGCAGGCTTAAATAAACTTCTCCAACCAGGCAAATCCACCACTCCTACCCCAGGAACATTATCTGATAAGAGCCAAGAAGAAGTAGCAAATACCTTTAATACTTTCTTCACCAAAACCATTCAGTCCTTAGCTAACCAACTATCTCCTCCCTCCTCCACATCAAAAAATGCTACACCCAATTCGCTACTCTCTTTTAACCTCCAACCTGTGTCCACATCCTTTATCAGATCCCTATTGAAAAAGCTAAAGCCAACCACCCTTTCTGCTGATCTTCTCCCAGCCGAATATCTGCAAATAGCTGCAGATGTCATAGCCTACCCTATCAAGATCTTAATTAACAGAACCATAACCGAGGCCACGATCCCCTCAATATGGAAAATATCCTATGTTATACCACTCCATAAAGGCGGCACATCCACAGAACTATCAAACTACAGACCAATAGCCATACTATCACCACTTGCCAAAATTATGGAAAAGTGTGTGCACAACCAACTAATGTCCTATCTCACCCAGAACAAACTACTAACAGACTCTCAACATGGATTTAGACCCCATCACAGTACGACCACTGCCCTCCTCTCTTTTACCGAAAAAATAAACCTTAACCGGAATAACAAAAAAATATCCTCTGCTCTCTTCCTGGACCTGTCGAATGCCTTCGACATGGTAAACCACCAGTTACTTCTCCACACTCTGGCAACCCTGCATCTAGATAATCCAGCTCTTGACTGGTTTCAAGCCTACCTCACTGGCAGACAACAAGCAGTACTGTGGCAGAACAAGCTCTCTTGCCTGCTACCAAATACCATAGGAGTTCCTCAAGGCTCCATATTAGGACCTCTTCTCTTTTCAGTCTTCATAAATGACCTCCATACAGTTATCCCTGAAGCCACCTGTATTCAGTATGCAGATGACTCAACTCTAATATGTTCCAATGCCTCTCTACTAACTACAACCCAGCACAGTTTTACAACAGTCGAAAACTGGCTCACCGACCATCACCTGATCTTAAACCCAAATAAAACCAAACTACTTCTCTTCTACCCAACTAATAAACCACCTACCACACACTTTACTATACAATCCAATAATGGGACCATTATCTACTAATAAACCACCTACCGAACACTTTACCATACAATCCAACAATGGGACCATTATCTACTAATAAACCACCTACCGAACACTTTACTATACAATCCAACAATGGGACCATTATCTACTAATAAACCACCTACCGAACACTTTACTATACAATCCAATAATGAGACCATTATCTACTAATAAATCACCTACTGAACACTTTACTATACAATCCAATAATGGGACCATTATCTACTAATAAACCACCTACCGAACACTTTACTATACAATCCAATAATGGGACCATTATCTACTAATAAACCACCTACCGAACACTTTACTATACAATCCAATAATGGGACCATTATCTACTAATAAACCACCTACGAACACTTTACTATACAATCCAATAATGGGACCATTATCTACTAATAAACCACCTACCGAACACTTTACTATACAATCCAATAATGGGACCATTATCTACTAATAAACCACCTACCGAACACTTTACTATACAATCCAATAATGGGACCATTATCTACTAATAAACCACCTACCGAACACTTTACTATACAATCCAATAATGGGACCATTATCTACTAATAAACCACCTACCGAACACTTTACTATACAATCCAATAATGGGACCATTATCTACTAATAAACCACCTACCGAACACTTTACTATACAATCCAATAATGGGACCATTATCTACTAATAAACCACCTACCGAACACTTTACTATACAATCCAATAATGGGACCATTATCTACTAATAAACCACCTACCGAACACTTTACTATACAATCCAATAATGGGACCATTATCTACTAATAAACCACCTACCGAACACTTTACTATACAATCCAATAATGGGACCATTATCTACTAATAAACCACCTACCGAACACTTTACTATACAATCCAATAATGGGACCATTATCTACTAATAAACCACCTACCGAACACTTTACTATACAATCCAATAATGGGACCATTATCTACTAATAAACCACCTACCGAACACTTTACTATACAATCCAATAATGGGACCATTATCTACTAATAAACCACCTACCGAACACTTTACTATACAATCCAATAATGGGACCATTATCTACTAATAAACCACCTACCGAACACTTTACTATACAATCCAATAATGGGACCATTATCTACTAATAAACCACCTACCGAACACTTTACTATACAATCCAATAATGGGACCATTATCTACTAATAAACCACCTACCGAACACTTTACTATACAATCCAATAATGGGACCATTATCTACTAATAAACCACCTACTGAACACTTTACTATACAATCCAATAATGGGACCATTATCTACTAATAAACCACCTACCGAACACTTTACTATACAATCCAATAATGGGACCATTATCTACTAATAAACCACCTACCGAACACTTTACTATACAATCCAATAATGGGACCATTATCTACTAATAAACCACCTACCGAACACTTTACTATACAATCCAATAATGGGACCATTATCTACTAATAAACCACCTACCGAACACTTTACTATACAATCCAATAATGGGACCATTATCTACTAATAAACCACCTACCGAACACTTTACTATACAATCCAATAATGGGACCATTATCTACTAATAAACCACCTACCGAACACTTTACTATACAATCCAACAATGGGACCATTATCTACTAATAAACCACCTACCTAACACTTTACTATACAATCCAACAATGGGACCATTATCTACTAATAAACCACCTACCGAACACTTTACTATACAATCCAATAATGGGACCATTATCTACTAATAAACCACCTACCGAACACTTTACTATACAATCCAATAATGGGACCATTATCTACTAATAAACAACCTACCGAACACTTTTTCTATACAATCCAATAATGGGACCATTATCTACTAATAAACCACCTACCGAACACTTTACTATACAATCCAATAATGGGACCATTATCTACTAATAAACCACCTACCGAACACTTTACTATACAATCCAATAATGGGACCATTATCTACTAATAAACCACCTACCGAACACTTTACTATACAATCCAATAATGGGACCATTATCTACTAATAAACCACCTACCGAACACTTTACTATACAATCCAATAATGGGACCATTATCTACTAATAAACCACCTACCGAACACTTTACTATACAATCCAATAATGGGACCATTATCTACTAATAAACCACCTACCGAACACTTTACTATACAATCCAATAATGGGACCATTATCTACTAATAAACCACCTACCGAACACTTTACTATACAATCCAATAATGGGACCATTATCTACTAATAAACCACCTACCGAACACTTTACTATACAATCCAATAATGGGACCATTATCTACTAATAAACCACCTACCGAACACTTTACTATACAATCCAATAATGGGACCATTATCTACTAATAAATCACCTACCAAACACTTTACTATACAATCCAATAATGGGACCATTATCTACTAATAAACCACCTACCGAACACTTTACTATACAATCCAATAATGGGACCATTATCTACTAATAAACCACCTACCGAACACTTTACTATACAATCCAATAATGGGACCATTATCTACTAATAAACCACCTACCGAACACTTTACTATACAATCCAATAATGGGACCATTATCTACTAATAAACCACCTACCGAACACTTTACTATACAATCCAATAATGGGACCATTATCTACTAATAAACCACCTACCGAACACTTTACTATACAATCCAATAATGGGACCATTATCTCTCCTGACACCTATGCAAAGCTACTAGGAGTAAACATTGACAATAAACTCAGATTTGATATGCATATCAACCAAACCATTAAGTCAGTAAACAAGAAACTTGGGTCCTTATACAGGATAAAAACCTTCCTAACTCCAACTGCCAGAGCAGCCACTGCCTGCTCACACCTTCTCTCTACCCTACTATATGCCTCTCCTGTGCTTAATAACCTTAACAAATCTGACCTAAACAAACTCTCATCTTGTTATAATCATATTGCCAGATTTGTAACTGGCTTGCCCTACAGAACACACCATTGTATTAACCTGAAAAAACTTGGCTGGATAGAACTTCCAAATCTTCTCCAGCAGTACCAACTCATAGAAGCATTTAAAATCCTTAAACAACCTGAGAACACCCCTGCTCTAAAAAATATAATAATTCCTTACACCAATCTAAGTTGCTTTCGCTCAGCAAATAGACTCCTTGTCCAAA
This sequence comes from Protopterus annectens, assembly GCF_019279795.1. Classification (NCBI taxonomy): domain Eukaryota; kingdom Metazoa; phylum Chordata; order Ceratodontiformes; family Protopteridae; genus Protopterus; species Protopterus annectens. The sequence continues at coordinate 157,889,718 of NC_056748.1, read as the reverse complement.
CAATTAAATCTTACAACCTAGGTGGTGACGCTCTGTTTGCCAATACCACTGGAAAAATATGGAACTCCCTCCCCAACAACCTCATGCTTATAACTTCACTAGTTCAATTCAAAAAGAGTCTAAAACTCCACTATAAGTCACATTGGCTTTGTCCTTGCATAAACCCAGACTAGCTCTTTGCAGTAAACCAAGCCCATACTAGTTCTTAATATTATCCAATCCCAAAAAGAACAACCTAGAGAGGGGATATCTAATCCCAAAAGAACAATGTATGTTAGCCAAACTCTAAACTATAATTTGTCCTAATGACTTTGCTAGCATGTTATTAATGTACAGTATAATGAACTGTAGTATTCTGCATTTGCTAGAGCATGGTAGTTTATGATAGTATGTAAATTGCTTTTTTCTTTTTCATTTTTGTTCATCTTAAACTCTATTTTGTAACTGTCTGTCATTGTAACTCTGTTGGAGCTTTTCTCCCCGGGCCTCCGCTGAAAATGGACATGTATCCAGTCGGACTATCCCGGTCAACAAATGTAAAATAAATAAATAAATAAAGGGGCCATCCTCACCTTTAGCCTGGTCTAACTGCACTGTAGAAATGTTCTGTGCCTGGAGGATTCTATACTGTCATTTTTCCGTTCCTGGCACTAGTACTCCTACCAGGATTGGACCCTTTTTGATCCTGGGACTTCTGCACCCACAGCTATCTTTTTTATTTTTTAACCTACTTCTGTCTTCTCTGTGAAGACGTTAACCCTGAATTCAGGGATGAAGATAGAAACTGCTGGCTTGCTTGTTGTAAGAGAAACAACATGCCCCCACGGCTTTAGGACTATCTGCATGTAAACCATAGTTACTTGAACAAAACGAACACAGTCTCAAAACTTCCAAAAATCACAGAAAGATATGGCAACCGTAGTTGAAAACAATTTGTTTATTAACTGAACCGGACGAAAAGCACTTCAGTTAATAAACAAATTGTTTTCAACTATGTTTGCCATATCTTTTTGTGATTTTTAAACCATAGTTGTCTACTCCTGCCCCGACAGATAAAGACATGACTAAACAAACTAAAGAACTGAGTAAACAAACTCCAAAAGATTCAAAGATAGGATATACGAACACTTATTAGACATAAGAAATAAAAGGACTACCGGTGCTCTGAACAGACGCACAGTTCAGTACAATATTCTGCTGTCTGTTTTTTTGTAATAGAGCAAGTATGCAATGATATTCACGGTATGGTAATCAAAGAACATTTAGATGTAGCTGAATTGAAATGCAACATGTTCACCAGGGTTAAACGAAGCATGTACTATAAACCCGTTTTTAAGACTGAAATATTACAATGGTGCCTGAGATAATTATGTGCTAAATATTTATTAAGATTTTAATGGTTGTTTTAAATCACATGACTTTTATTTTTTGTATTTAAATGATTTCAGAATATGTGTAATTAGTTCTAATAAAGTTCCATACATATATATGGATCTACACACCTCGCAAAAGTTAACCACTTATACCGACATGCAACTGCACATGCACCAAGGCTAATCGTCAGAACATGCAAGCCTAAAAAATAGTAACCCCACCACATACCCCTGTTATTATACATACTAACTCTGCAATCACACAATCCCCGTGGAAAGGGCATATTCCTCAACCCCTGGGGATTGTCCCCATGAAAGGGGCATATTCCTCAACCCCTGGGGATTGTCCCCATGGAAGGGGCATATTCTTCAACCCCCGGGGATTATCCATTCTTGCACAACTGTCGACTAACCATCTACATTGCTGACCAAAGTGTGTCAACAATACAGAGGTTAGTTTTCCTAAAATCAGCCAATACTATGGAAACTATATACATATATAGTGACCATTCAACTGAAAGAAAATTCATTCAGTCAAAGTGCTTCAAAGCCCATTTCATTGAAACACCATTTAAGCAAATTCCAAATAACTGAAGCATCATGCAGTCAAATTCATCTAAGGGAACATTTTTTAAAAAGAGAATTTTTTTGTAAGCCCCACACAACCATTACTTAAATATACTAACTCCATGCTTACAGAAACCATATCAGCACTGATTATATACAGGTAACCCCAAGCATCAGGTAAAGCTTCTTTATACACTCTACATATTTCTGCTTCTCTATTACAGAATTATGTGTACCTGTGCTCCATACTATGACATTAACTTTCAACCAAATTGCCATTCAACTAAATGGGCCTTCAACCACTGGGATTCATTGAATTATAATTCAGTGAAATAAGTATTCAACCACTTGTTGGTGAACCGTATTAACATATTTGTATACATTTATATAAATGGGTTGCCCAGCGTAGACTGATTTTTAGTTAAATTGACATCTGTAATGTTGACACACTTTGGTCAGCATATGTAGATGGTCAATAGATGTGCGAGACTGACAGTTTCTGAGTAAGGGGGATATGTCCTTTCCTTGATTGTGTGATCTCAGAATTAATATAGATACAATTACCACCGGGTTTGTAAGGAGTGCAGGTGGGCTTACCCCTCCTCAAAAAACACTCTGTTTTCCATGTTACAAGGATTAGCCTCAGAGCATGTAAAGTAGCATGTTGACATGTTTTTGTCACAGTGTGCTCATGTTAAACATGTCAATGTTTGTTTAGATTGACTGATAATATGTATATGGATCTGCTTCATAACATCGCATTACCATAACAATGAGTGTTAAATCATCGAGACCACAATCATGAAAATACAGTATCTTCCCCTTTCCTGGAGTCCCTCTGGTACTCTAGATCACCATCAGTGACATTATTTTGTTCTTCCAGAAGTCTGACCGAGACTGATGTGGACAGAATGATGGGGAAGTTTCTCTCGGTGCAGATATAGATGGGAGTTCTTCTGGCTCCTACTCCTTTGGGTCAGGAAGCCCTTGTTTGTACTACACCATTGATCTCAGCTCCTTCTTCGATCTGACCTATCGTTTCAGAGCCCTTGGATCAAAGTCTTCCAGGACCATCTAGACTGGATGTGAAGATCATAGTATCTTTGGATCTGACGCTTTCTCTGAGTGCACTGGTGCCAGTTGTTACAGATCCAGGTGACTCCAGGATCTGAAGCATCCCTGTCGGATCTGAGGCATTAGAGTCAACTCTGAAGTTGTTGAAGCTGTTGCTACCTCCCAGAGCTTCGGCATTCGATAGCTTGGCACCAACCTTTGCCTTGGGTAGATTGCCTTCAGGGCAGGGGAAGCCAATGGGTTGGAAACTTGGCTTCTGGGCTCCATTGACTTCCTTCTCCCTGGAACATTCTGCCTTTGAGGTAGTGGAGAGAATGTTCTGTGCTTGTGCAGGACATACACCCCCTCTGGATCTCACCTCTGAATCTCGTATGTCTCTGCACATTGAGCCCCATCATTCCACTGCACAGGGACAGCCATCCCAAAGTCTCTAGGCTACCCAGCAGGGTATTACTATTTTTTCGAGGACAAGACATTCCTAGGAAGAAGTGCAAGAGGAGGCACTTCGACTCTCCCCAGGTGTCTATCACTGAAAATACAGATTTCAATGATGGGGCAGGGTCCCCAAGATCTACACCCAAAAACGTCTCATTTGGAGACATCCTAGAGATATTGAAGCAGAGGGGTGGTTGGTCTACCCATAACCCTTCCAAAGAGGAGTCTGTATTCCTGGAGATCTTTGGATCTGGCCCATCTACCTCCTGGGTGACTCCACCTGCTGACGAACTCATTGACTTGATCTGTAGGCAGGCATGGAAGGAACCAGACACAGCTGAGCTAATCCCCAAGAGACCAGAACAGATATTAGCATCACCTGCAGGAAAGGAATTTTGGAGCAAGGGAGTTCCCATAGATGTCATGGTGTAGCGGCAGCCACAGAGAAAGAACTTGGGAGCAGAGTTCTTCTGTCCATTCCCCTAATGGGGACTCTAGGGTGCTGGACAGATTTGGAAAGCATGTATATATGCTTCAGTGACCTTTGCACTCAGATCGCTGAATTATTTGGCACACTTCACAAAACTACAGCGGGATCTGATGAAAGAACTTTCAAACTCCCTCTCAGAAACCAGTACTGCTGAGGCTTAGTCTTTTGTGGCCTCGCAGTTGGCTACCCTTCAATCTTTCACTAACTCATCCATAAGGCTCATCTCCCATGCGGCTGAAGGTACCTCAAGGGTAGTGGGTTCAGTCATTTCTATTAGGAGGCATGCCTGGATGCACTTATGTGACTTTGTGGTGCCCTTCAAGTCTTTTTTCTTCAGTGCTCCTTTTGATGGAAGCTGTTTGTTCAGCACTAAAGTTATGGGCACAGTCTCCAAGTGTGAGCAAGATGGAAACACCATATCTGTGGTTGGAGTACATTTTTCGACTCATCAAAGGACCTTTTCCAGGAATCAATGAGGAGGATGGAAAATGTGGTTTAGGAAGTCCCAGGGTCCTTTCCAAGATCCACTTGGAGATAGTTCCACCAGAGGCGGGGGGGGGGGGGTGACTCGAATGGAAGACACCACTCATGCAGCAAAGGAGGCCCACAGAACCATGGGTCCAGAGTTTCCTTCTCTGACAGATTATACCAGCACTCCTAAAAAGAGGCATGATTGTCTGTCTCTGGAGGCAATTAGGAGTCATTTATCCCTGCAACAGTGAGCCTGGCTAGACATTAAAAAGAGGATTATATCCAGAGGTCACTTCATTTCCTTTTCTCTATCACCCTCACCTTTTTGAAAAATTCCAAATGTTCCATTCAGTCAGAGGAAAGCAGCAGCACTAGAAATACAAAAAGCTGCTAGAAAAAGAGTCGCCCAAGAGGTCCCACCAGACCAGAGAGGATCTGGGACTCACTCAAGATTCTTTTTAGTGCCAAAGAAAACAGGGGACTGGAGACCAATTTTGGATCTCAGCAGTCTAAACAAATCAGTTCAACACACCAAGTTCTGGATGGTTACGGTTCAGTCCATTCTACCCTTTTTGTGCAAGGATGACTGGATTTGCTTGACAGACCTTCAGGATGTGTACTATCACATAAAACTGAACCGACAATCCAGAAGGTATTTATGATTCTGACTGGAAGCCAGTCATTACCAGTTCAGAGAACTGCCCTTTGGCCTTTCCACAGCCCCGAGGGTGTTCTCTAAATGCACGGCATTAGTAGCAGATCACTTGAGACCGCAGGGATTCTGAGTGTTTCCATACTTGGATGACTGGCTCATTACTGCCCAACCAGGCATTGCATCTACTGAAAAGAGCTTAAGACCAGGTACTCCAAATTTGCTCCAGTTTAGGGATCACCATATATTACAACAAATCTCAGTTAGAAGCAACTCAGACATTGGAGTGATTTTCAATACAGTATCAGTAACCGCTTCCCTTCCCTTCCACTCTTGAGAGTACAGACTATCAGTGCCAGGTCAGAAAGATAATTCACAATTTCAGAATCTCAGCCCGATTGGTCCTACAAGCAGTAGGATCAATATCTGCAGCTGTAGTACTAGTTCCCTTAGCAAGATTTCACAAGAGAATTCTTCAATGGATGTTAGCAACACAGTGGTATATTCCTTTTCAGCACATGCCCACCCAGATAAAGATTTCTCAGGCATGCAAAAGATACCTTTGGTGGTGGATTCAATCAGATCAGGTGCGGCAAGGCTGTCCTTTCATTCTCCCTCAATCAAAGGCCATAGTGACCATGGGCACTTCTCAAATTGGGTGGGGGGAGGCACTTCCTAGAAAACAGTCCAAGGCATTTGGTCCCCCAGAGAGGTCAACATACACAGCAATGTCCTGGAAATGAGAGTGGTGCTATTAGTATTTCAGGCCTTCCGAGACTCTCTCCCTTTCAGGACAGTTGCTTTTCAGACTGACAGTATGTCAGTGGTTTGGTATAGGTTCATAGATTAGTACTAAGCTAACTGCCCTTGCGAGCCATTTTAAGCCTAGCCAATTATCCCTTGTGAGACTCAAACCCTGCACCTTGTGTTTGTAAGGCAAACACCTTAACCATTAGGCCACCCTCCCAACCCTGGGAGGTATATCAACAAACAAGGAGGAACCAGATCTTACACCACAGAGGGAATAACTGAGAGGTGCTCTATTGCACGATTTGACCACTGGTGGTCTCTATACATCTCCTCCAACTCCCTTGATCCCCAAATTTATGCAGAAGGCTTTCTGGTTGATGAGCTCAGTGATCCTCATTGCTCATTACTGGCCTCAATAGATTTGATTCCCTTTCTTTCGTCTCATCTAATCTACCAACCTTGGATTCTGGATCTGATTCCAGACCTTCTGCCTCATCTGACAGACATGATTCACCTGGATATTTCAAACCTAAAGCTGACAGCACAATTTCTCCACTTCTGTTAATATCCAGACAACATATGCTGTCTTCTCCAGTCCATCATACATGTCTGTCTTTTCACAAAGCTTCCACAACAAAACTTTACAGAAGTAAATGGAAAATATTTGTTTTTTGGGCACATCAGAGACTTTTGACCCTTTTCAGCTCCTATACATAGTGTCCTTGAATTCTTGGCTACAATTTTCAGTGAAGGAGCTAGCTCTTCTACTGTTAGAGTTCAACTAGCTGCTAGCTCCAATTTTCACATAGGAATTGAGAATTCCAGCCCGGCTTCACCAAACGTTGTAAGGCCTTCTTGAAGGGTACTCTTCATTTGAGACCTCCTTATAAGGATCCAACTCCTCCATGGGACTTAAATTTAGTACTGCATGCCTTAACGCATTCCCCATTTGAACCAGCAATTAAATGGGATCTGAAGTTTTTGACCTGGAAGACAATATTTTTGGTAGCTATCACCTCTGCTAGAAGGATGTGAGAACGTCAAGCATTGTCTTTTAAACCTCTCTACTTGATTTGTTATAGGGACAAGGAGGCGTTATGAACAAATCCTTCCTTTTTTCCTAAGGTGGTGTCAGAATCAAATATCAGCCAATCCATTAATGTGCCAGTTTTCTTTCCAGATTTTACAAACAAAGGTGAATATATGTTACAATTATTGTACGTTCACAGACAATTAGGTTTCTATTTACACAGAACAAAGGACATTAGGAAAACATCAATTATTTGTCTCCTTTGCAGATTCTAAATTGGGTAAGCCAGTTAAACAGGTAACTCTGGCAAGATGGCTTAGGGATTATATATCATTTGTCTACAACAAGCTGGGTCTGTCCTTGCCAAAACCTTTAATTGCCCATTCAACCAGGTCCATGTCAACATCTTCAGTATTTTTATCCAGGGCTTCCATGGATGACATATGTGCGGCTGCAACTTGGTGTAATCCTCATACCTTTATTACTCATTACAAATTGGATCTGGTCTCAATATGAAGAACAGCCTTTGGCTTGACTGTGCTCAGGAATATCCTTCCTTAGAGTCTGCCGGGGTTTTTAGGTAGTTGGAGATTCTGTCCCAACTGTTGAGGAATGAATGAAAATTGATAGCATAAGATAAAGAAGTTATGTAGTCACCATAACGTTCCATCTGTGTTGTCCATTTTCATTCTTCCTCATCTCCCCGCCCACCAACCCCCTACCTTTTTCAACTATTTACTTCTGAAAGAGTGAGAGCTTATAAGAACACCATTGTGCCTTATATTGAGCTCCAGATATTGGTTTCTTCTATGAGGACTATTATAATAATGTTTCTTATATTATCTAAAGCAGCAAACAAGATCTGATATATGTTAGGGGAGAGAGCATTATGGGTAAGGTAGCAGCTTGAGAGTTCTAGTGGCCATGAGCTCTGAAAAAACAGCCAAGTTGGATCCAAACCCCAACTGTTGAGGAAGAATGAAAACGGACATCACAGGGGGAATGCTATGGTGAGTGCGTAACTTTTTTAAAAATATTAAAACCATATATATAATAAATATAATGAAGAATACAATATATATGATATAAAATTCACAATTTGCCTGCCCTCAATATAAGAACAAGTAAAATAGAAATATATTTGTTTAATCCAGGAAAAACAGTGACATTCAACTTGAACTGCCACACCGCTTCCTTGAATTCCAGTGTGATCACCCAGGCACCACCCCAGGTATGGACAACACTGTCATAGGTTCATAGGTTCATACTAGGCTATCTGCCCTAGGGCATTTATAAGCCTAGCCAGAGTGTGTTTGGCTTTCGCCACCCATTTTAAATTAATTTTGCTGTACCCTTTTTCGAGGTTAGTATACTGTGCCTCTGTCTAACAGTGACACAGAAGTGATACCTGGGGTAAACCTATGATCTCCCATTCACTCATCAAGATTCCTCTTGAAGAGAGTCAATGAGGGACTCTGCCTAACCTGGACTGGGATTTTATTCCAGAGTGAAGGGAGCCTCTGCATTATGAATCTGTCCCTCCAGCATGTCCTATTTATTTCAGTGCTGAGGTTCAAGTCTCTCCAGCACATAGCTCGATGGGATTTGGATTTTCTGAGGTGCAGCATGTCCATTAATTCCGGGTTGGACATGGCTTTATACGTCAGGCACAGATCGCCTCTGAGCAGGCAGTATGCCACTGAGTAGAGCTGGAGTTTCTTTAACCGGGCAGCATATGGCATCTGTTTGAGCCCTTTGATCCTCTTGGTGAGGTACTTGTCTTTCCAGTTGCTGCAGGTGTCTGGTAAGGTACATCCCAAAAGGGGCATTGTACTCAATTATGGGCCTGATGAGGGATGAGTAAAGAGGCACGATGACCTCCCCTGATCTAGATGTGAATCCCTTCATGATTAGGTGGGCTATATAAAATATTTTTCTAACCACTTTGGCCACGTGGTTGTCAAATGAGAGATTGCTATCAACTTGGGTCCCCAGGTCCCTAATGACTTCTTCTGCACTTAATGGATTACCACCTATGTGGTAATTTGTGGGCACTTTGTTTTTGCCAAAGGGGATGACTATACACTTTTTGGTGTTTAGCTTGAGGCTATGGCTCTGGCACCAGTTGTCTGTTTCTATGAGGCCCTTTTGGAGGATGCTTGTGTCGGCTGGAGAGTCGATTATGGTGCCCAGTTTGCAGTCATCTGCGAACTTGGTCAGCCACAGTCCTTCCGTGTTGGCCTGTACCTCCGAGAAATATATACCGAACAAGAGAGGTCCCAGGACTGAGCCTTGTGGGATGCCACTTGTAACTGGTTTGGAGTCTGACATGGCTCCAGCAATTCTAACCATGTGGGTTCTGTCCTTGAGCCAGTTTGCAACTTATCTAGTGATATAGGGGTTTATATTTAAGCTGGTGATCTTATATATAATGCCCGAGTGGGGTATTGTATCGAAGGCTTTTGCGAGGTCCAGGTAGGCTGTGTGGACCACCTTCCCCTCGTCAATGGCCTTGGTGACTGTTTCAAAGAAATCAACCAGGTTTAAGAGGCAGGATCTGCCCTTAACAAAGCCAAACTGGGTAGGATCCAGTGTCTGTAGGTCCCCAATATCTTTATTTATGAGGTCCATGATGATCCTTTCCATAGCTTTGCAGACCAAGCTAGTCAGGCTTATGGGGCGATAGTTTCCAGGATCTGTTGAGACACCACCTTTGTGGAGAGGGACCACTGTTGCTGTACGCCACTCTTTGGACACATATCCTGTAGTAAGGCTGAGATTGAACAGCAGTTTTATGTTTGGGTTTAGCTCTTCTTGGAGTTCATGTAGGACACAGCCTGGGACACTGTCTGGTCCCATTGATGCTGTGTTTTTTGCTTTGGAGAGGGCGGCTCTTACCTGAGCATCTGAGATGTCAAGGGGGCAGCACTCTGCTGGGATAGATATTTGCCCTTTTGGTGGGGAGGGGGGAGAAGTTTGCGCTGAACCTGTCAGCTAGGATGTTGGCAATGTCTGTGGGTTTGGTGTATTTTTTGTCATTTTGGACTAATTCTGAGCATATGTGGGAATTCCCACCCAGGTTCCTAACATAACTAAAGAAAGCCTTGTGATTATCCTTAGTGTCCTGTGCAATTTTTCTCTCGAAGCTGACCTTAGACGATTTTATGAGTGCCCATAGTTTTTTGCTAATACTGATCAGAGATGCCTTCCCTTTTTGGGATTTTGCTCTATCATGTAGTAGCTTCCTCCTTCTATTGTATAGTTTGTTTATGGCTGGGGTCCACCAGACAGGACGTCTGCCTTTGGAGGATTGAGTCTTGGTTTTATTTGGGATTGCATGATCCATACATTCCTGAAGGTGTTCATAGAATGCATTTATAAAGGATTCTGCGGTCTGGGCCATATTTTCCATAGGCCCGGGGACTTTGAAGGATTCCACCTTGGTTTTGAGGAGTGTGAAATTTGCTTTAGAGAAGTTTTTCACTGTGGTTTTCTGGGCAGGGGTTGGGGTCGGGATGTGAATATCCAGTGAGATTAGTTTATGGTCTGATCTTACCAGTGAGGGATACACTTCTGGTCTGGAGCATAGAGTCCCCATGTTGGTGATGAACTCTTGTGGGAGTGGTAACAAGTTGTTCCATAGCATTTGAGTTTATAAATTCTAAGAACCTTTGGGCTAGGGTGTTAGAGCTAGAGTAATGCTCCCAGTCTATGTTTGGGTAGTTGAAGTCTCCCAATATAATGGTGTTTGGAGAGACCTTCATATTTTCCAGTGTTCTCAGGAAGGCCGAGTGGGGTTCCTGGGTTTGGGAGGGTGGTCTGTAGCAGGCTATAAACTGGAAGGCAGATTTACCCAATGTTAGTTGCACATGGATAGTCTCTGATGCTTCGTGCTGTGCCACCAACCTGGAGGTGTGGGTATCTTTGATGAATATTGATACTCCCCCGCCTTTTGTGGTTCGGTCCAAGTTTTTGGGCCGAAAAGCATGGTATGAGGTATAACCTGGTAGTGCTGGGGTGCCCTCGGGAGCCTTGAACCAGGTTTCTGTTACTGCATAGATGTCGATGTTCTCCATGCTAAGGAGAGTTTCGAGTGCATGCATCTTGAGGTTTAGACTTCTGGCGTTGAGTAGCATTACTCTTAGTTTCTTATCCCTTGTGATACCTATGGAGGTTGGTTTGCCTTTTGAGCCTTGCCTAAAAAAGGCACTATGGGGGTAGCAAGAGCCTTTGCCAATATCCGAAAGCCCAGGAGTGACAGGTGCAAGCTGTCCCTAGCGAAGCATCGTGGCTTGTCGAGCATGTCATCCCAGGCTGACAGGCATTGGATCCCCTTTGAATGACACCAATACTTAAGCCAATTGTTGAAATTGATCATCTTGTCTTCATATTGTGGCATCATTCTTGGTGAGGGTAAGATGCTACTCAAGGTCAGGGTCATACTGGCTTGGGCTACATGCTCAGAGAGCTTGTCTATGTCTCTTTTCATGTAGTCCAGGGAGGTACGTCTCAGGTCATTTACACCAGCATGGACAATGACTGAGTCATATTTGTACTTGCCTTGGAGTGACCTGAGTGCTTGTGTTATGTGGTGGATCCTAGCGTCCGACAGGCAGCTCACCGTGACCTTCTCCTTGTTCAGCCTGGTGAGCGGGACATCAGTGTGCCTAACGATAGAGTCACCTATTACAAGTGTATCAGGTGTGTTGTTTAGCCTTAAGGGCTGTGACTGTTCAGCACACTGGCTTTGTGAGCTATGTGTTGCATGTGTTTTGTTTTGGGGTAGCGCTTGCTTGGGTGTCTGCTTTGGAGGTCTCTGCTGCTTAGGCAGATTTTTATTTAGAGCCTCCGAGTATGTTTTTGTGTGTTTATGTGTTTGGTTTGCTGTCGTGGTAGGTCTATGTGAGACTGGAATTGTAGTGAGTGTAGTTTCCTTCTCCTCCTGACTGGTTACGCCAGTACTGAGTTGAGAGAGCTTAGCCTCCAGTTTGGCTATATGGTTGCATCTCTCACATGTGTTGGAATTTGTTGGGAGGAGGAGAGGGTTGTCTGTGTACATGAGGCAGTTATAACATTGCCTCAAGATTCCCAGATTCACCAGCTGGTTGAAAAAAAAGGGCCAATGGGGAACGAGGTACTCAAGGGGAGTTTGTGAGGGTGTAGTGCTTTTAATTTTTTAGTGCTGACTTATATAATTGCTTTAGTGAACAAGTGCCAGGTAACTTAAATGCAATGTGTTACAGGTAACTTAAATGCAAAAACGACAAACAGTAACTTTCTTTCAAGTGAAACAAGGAAATATTGAAAATGGCTGAAAGCTGTCACATTCCAGAGAATGTTTATATGAAACATTGTGTAAGTTTTTAGCATGGATGTCATAACAGTTTTCATAGATCCTTTTTCTTAATGTATGATCTGTTTTACCCACATAAAACACATGGCATGATTTACACATCTCCAGATATACTCCTCGTCTCATACTACAGTTATCATTCATAAATGTCACTTTAATTGCATTGTTCTTTCTCCCACCAAAGTTAGACATAACAGTTATAACGCTGTCATTTATCATATATTTACATTGTTTACAAAAACCACATCTACTCAACATGGGTACTAATTCATTAATAGTAACATCCAACTTCTACATTTCATAACTAATTTTTAAATTTTTGTCAATCTTGTACACAAATCTCAGCCATTCACTGACAATTTTGAAAACATTAGACTTCAGCTTTAAAATATTCCAGTCATTGATAATAATGGATTTTAATTGACTAGCCCCACTGTTGTACTGAATAGCTCTCTCAAATCCTAAGATACTAGTCACTTTCTTGCCATCATAACTGCTGGAATTTGCACTAGTTTGTAACAAATTTGAATCAAAACCTAATAAAGTTTTATATTGGTGGCACCATTCCAAAAGTGCTTATGATAATAATTGTTCAGGTAGTTTATTGGGGTAAGCTCTATTCTTGAACATGTCAAGCAAACTTTCTATTTCATGTTTTAAGATGTCTCTGTCCAATATCATCCTAGCTAATCTGATAAGCTGTCCCTTAATGAGACTTTTCCTTTGTGTAAAGGGGTGACATCTGTGAAAATATAAATAACCATTATTAAAAGTTGGCTTTCTATAAATAGTTGAAATTAAAAGTGAAAAGTTGTAATACATTATTGTGAACACTCTTTCATCATGGTATACAAGTGACTATCTTTTGAAGATAAGGGGAGATGCTCTCTCTCTCTCTCTCTGTCTATATGTATGTGTGTATCTATCTATCTATGAGTCCCCTACACATAACCAAAATGTCACTAACCTGACTTTCACATGATCGAACTGAGAACACTGAAAGGACAAAACACTGACCTCTTGGAACATCGATGGAGAACTAACGGTAAGTAACTCATTGACCAACCCGACAAGAACACTAAAATGGAAGCAAAGATAACACACCCACGTGGGGGGCTGTGCCCCCCAACTAAATATTCCAACTCCGAGATCGCACTACTGTGGAGGTAAGGGGCAAAGGTCAACATGCTGGCTGAGCAGTTACTTTTTGTCGGTACCCTGTCAGTGTTCCAAGCGGTCAGTGTTTTGTCCTTTCGTGTGTTCAAGGCTCGATCATATTAAAGTCAGGTTAGTGGCATTTTAGTTATGTGTAGGGGAAATATATATATATATATATATATATATATATATATATATATATATATATAACATTTTTTGTGTGTATGTGTATACTACCATTTTATTAAAGATCAGAATATCGCCTACCAGACTCTTGAGATAAACATACTGAAAGACTAAAATTTTGAAACCCACAAAGCTGTGAAGGCATTGAATACAGAAACCCCCTACTGCTGTTGACATGAGAATGAGTGGTAACATGAGTCTTGCAGGGGGCAAGTCTAGGAATTCAATACAGTTAGTTTCAACATTTTATTCTTTCAGTATGTTAGTTTCAGGATTCTGAATGGCAATATTCTGCTCTTCAATAACATGATGGTAAACCATATATTTGTGTGTGTGTTTCTGTGTGAAACAGTATTAAATTGAAATATATTGCTATAGCCATTTGTTCTTTCACTTTCATCCCAGCCTGACATAAGATGGGTACATAGAAGGTGGCTGTCTTTTGGGGTAGGGGTGCAGAGGTATGCTGTGCATAAGTATAAGAGCAAAACTTGACATATATGACTGTGGCCATTTGTTCTTTCACTAAATTTCCAATCCAGCACCAGAAGGATGTACAGAAGGCGGCAATCTGTTTTTTGGGGTTGAGTTGGGGGTGAGAGTAGAAAGGCAAACACTCTTCCCAAATGTGATTTATGTGTCATTGCATGCATTTGTCTTTCCAGTTTACAGTGAACTATTGTGTTGTCTTTCAATGTTAAGAAATGGAAATTACTTATTTCTTATTAGAAAAAACACTGAATTTGTTTTCTTATTTATTTATTTTTGTTGTAGGCATTATTAGAGCAAAAGGTTGGGGAAAAAAAGCTCTAAAATTCACCTCAGAACATCTAGAACCCCATCGTTTTTCTGGATTTAGCAGCCCCCAGACCAGCAGCTTAATTTACGTATTTCCTCAACATTTATTAGACTGCAGTTTACAGGGTACTATTTTGTTGCCTTTCAATGTTAAGCAGTGGAAATTACTTATTTTGTATTAGAAAAAAAATAAGAATGAATTTTTCTTATTTATGTTTTATTTATTTTTTTTTGTTCTAACCATTATTAGATCACAGGGTTAGGAAAAAAGGTCTAAAATTCACCTCAGAGCATCTAGAACCCCTTCATTTTTGTGGGTCTAGCAGCCCCCAAACCACCAGCTTAATGTATGTATTTCTTCCACAGTTATTAGACTACAGTTTTGCCAAATGCATGTGTGTCGAAAGGATGGAAGAAAAGCTGAGGAGTGAGGCCAGGATAGGCGGTAACTGAAATGGCACTGGAGACTGCATGAGTGGGAACAGTGGGCATGGGGGTGGGACATGGAGTCCTCTGCCTAGGGTTCCAGTTCATAAATGCAGCCTTAGATATGGGCTTGTCATATGTGTCAGCTCCAGACCCTTAAGACCATTAATCCAGCAGTGTCCTACAGGGTATTAATATACAGATGTTGCTCAGTAAAGAAAAGTCCAACACAAGTCCTACGTTACCTTTATTCTCTGTTTACTTTTTTATTTAACACTCACTAAACAGCAAAGAGATATTTAGAGGATGGAAAAAATAGCATGAACTGAAAAATAACAATTACCATTTGTTTACACCACCTAAATGCAGCTTTGCTGTTTAGTGAGAGTAAAATAAAAAAAGGTAAACAGAATAAAAAGTAAATGTTAGTGTATGTGTATGTGTTTGTCTGTGCATTTGTAAGAGATACAGAAATCGAGTGGGAAAAATAGAAAGAAAAACAGTGAGCAAGCAAGTGACCAAGGCAGAGAAATACAAAGCGAGAGACTAAACACATACATCTCAACTTCTTTGATCAAGCATTGAGGATAAAGCCAACGATATGCAGGAAAAAGACAAAAAATCAGGAACTGACTAAGTATCACAGTAATTCACTTAATAACTAAACAGAGCAAGAGTTTTTCCATCAATGTGTATTCTCTGAACAATAAGATGCATGAAACAGTAATGTCTGTTTTCACTGACTCACTGTAATCTTCAGTGATTTATCAAAAAAGTAAATGCTTTTGAAGGACAAGCAAAGTTTTGTCTGACAGTTGACAGACACAGGAATGTTGCAGTGCCTTGCACTGTATTATTTTGTTTTTCATTCATTTGATCAAAATGAGACATCAGAAGTGTGCATAGTCAAGAAATACCTGTAATTGCTGCGCACTTTTTTATGGTGTGTATGCGCGTGTGTGTGTGTGTGTTTATGCACATATATATATATATATATATATATATATATATATATATATATATATATATATATATATATATGTATCAGAATCCTGAAACACACACACACATACATATATGTGTGTGTGTTTGTATATATATATATATATATATATATATAGTACTGCGGTGGTAGTGCTGCGGTAGCGTTGTCGCCTCACAGTTAGACGTTGCCCGTTCGATTCTCAGAGCGTCTTCTGTGTGGCGACATGCGTGAATGGGCGTTCCTTCATTGAAGGTTGTGCGTTAGGCCTGGCAAGCCAGTATGTAAAAATCTACTGCCAATCATTAGCGGACGGGAGTTCCGCTGTGGCGACCCCTAACCAGGAAAAGCCAAAAGACACAAACAAATATATATATATATATATATATATATATATATATATATATATATATATATATATACATACACACACATGGGTCTACTTCTAAATTTCGAAGTTTCAAAACGTCAACTTTCTTATGGTTGAGAACATAAGGTCGAAGTTTTGAAACTTTGAAATTTAAATAAAAAAACATTTTTTATGTTTTTGTAGAGGGGCAAGACCCCCCCCCCCTGCACTCCCAAACCTCCCTGCTAATTAAATATACCAACTCTGAGATTGCACTCCAGTGAGAAAAACTGTAAATATACTGTTCCGTGCTGTGATTTAAACAATTTGAAGTTGCAAACCTTTGATCTCGTGGTCTTGACCATAAGAAAGTTGACATTTTGAAACTATGGTAAAGCAAGTTTGAAACATTAGGCAGTGGAACTATTTTACATCAAAAATGTATACAAAAGTGAGTACCAATTAGAAACATGCAAAGCCATTTAACAGACTGTTATCTGTGTGCAATAAAGCTGTTCAGGGTGGGTGCTATGAGGGAAATAAAAGAACCTCTAGGGGTGGTGCTTGTAGCATCAGGCCTCACAACACCCCAGGGTTGTCTGTCATTTCTCTCATAATGCCCCCACCCTGTCTGCCATTATTGCTTATGTATAACACACACTGCTTGTACTTCAGGGCTATGTTTCCACTGGTTGATGACAGACATTTTCAAAACAAAATAAAAACAAGCGAGTGAAAAAACTGTGTTTCTTTTGTAGGACTGAATTAATTTTTGTACAGCTCTCCCATTGCAATTTAAGGTGTCTACCTTTCTTTTAATTGGATAAGTGTGTGGTGCTAAGGTGAAATCCAACCAAATACTATCTATATGAAGGTATAATCCTCTCAAGAAGAGTACCATGAGGGTACTGCAGATATCAGTTATTCAGAATATTATTTAGTTTTTTGAAAGAGTTAAATGACCTGCATTTTTCCTGTTTAATTATTTTTTATTATTTTTTATTAATCCTTTGTTGACCAAGTTAGTCTAACTAGTTAGTAGCCTCTTTTTAGGAGACACCCAAGGTGGTATTAATAATGTTAGGGGAAATTTGGCCAAGGCATTAGGGAACTTCCCCTACTTGTAGCTTTGGAGCTGGACAGTGAGCATTCCTATTGGAGTGGTGGCTGGGAGGACACTGTGGGATAAGGAAAAGATGTTAGAAGGCACAGAAGTGAACACCAGTGCTGAGAGTAGTAACAATGATTCAGAGGTGTTTTTTCAGCATAATTGTTTGCTGAAGCTAAAAAAGAAGAATTGACAAGTAAAAACGTCTTATTTACACCCCTCTAGTCGGGAGGCTTGTGGGTTGACTTATTGAAGGAAATGGTGATGCAGATTGAGCCAGAGAATGAAGGTGGTGTCTCCTGGGGAGATAATATGGATAAATTACAAAAAGAAGAAGCAGAGTCCATCCTGAAGGATGATGGTGAGGCAGAAAGGAAACCCTACACAGAAAAAGTGAAAGAAAGTACAAATGAGGTAACCAAAAAGAAAAAGGCGTAAGAGAATGCAAAGCAGAAGTATGTGGTGATTCAAAATAAGGAAGAAAAATAACTGGCTGGATATGAAGTGTTAATCAAATAAAGAAAAAAAACAACAGGACTACCACAACTATATCATCAAGTCCAACAAAATAGCCAGCACCAAAGTGTTAGAACCACACAGTCATTTATTATTTCAAAATAGTGACTCCACCATCATACCGGTTTGGGCATTCCTGCCTTCTTCAGTGAACAAACCATATTGACAGATACCACAAACATTTATATAAATTAAATTAATTAATTAATTTTACTTCCTGTTACATCATGTCCCTTAGGGACCCAACAACCCTCCACTTATAATTGATCATTTAGACCAGGAGAAAAAAGTCACCCTAATCTAATTATCCACTTTTTTTCTTTATCATTTAAAATGGAATGCCAACCATGCTTACTGCTTCTGTTCCCCTGAATTTTATCAATAACCATAAAATGAAACTTAGCAGAAATTTGAACAGTACAGTGTCTATAAAGAGCATTAGTCAATCACTTGTTCTGCATATCACTAAACTGTTCAGACATTAGTATACATAAGGGCTGGGAAATTTGGCCTATGTAAAAGGCTGAGCAGGTACAGCAAGCCAGATAAATAACCCAGTCCATTCCACAATTGGCAAAGAATCTTATATCATTTTTACTAGAAAATTGTTTCGACTTCAACATAAACCTGCAAAATGAAAGTGGCCACAAGGAAAAGAACCCAATACTTTGTTCCCTGTAATTGTTAATTGATGACCAGAGGAACCCCTGTTACTTTCATGTTTAAAATATGAAAAAGTCCTATCCCTTCAAAAGGGGAATTGGCACCTGGAATTAAGGACTCGGTTCAATTCCTCATTGGCCAAAAGTATGTTCCAATTCTTAGCCACCACATCTCTAACTAAATTAATATTATGCCCATAAGTCATAACAAACTTCATGGTATCTCGGTCAACATTATATGTTTTATCTTTATAGTCCAACAACAGTTGTCTACCCTACATAGAGGCCCAATTACTGGCAGATACAACATCACTCTGTTTGTAACCCCTAAGAATCTATCAGTCAGGTCTTGCTGATAATAATCAAAATCTTCCTGTGTGGAACATATTCTTTTAATACAGAGAAATTGGGATTTGGGTATATTCTTGATGATGTGGTATGGGTGTAGAGTGGAGGCATACAGTAAGTTATTATACTGGGGATACTTCCTGAAGATCTGCATTCTCAAAGTGTCATCAGGATTCCTTATGATGGTATCATCTAGAAAATGTATCCGTTGAATATCACAATTCAGTGTGAACTCAGTCCCCCACTTATTGGAGTTTGTTCAGTACCTAAATGACAAGTAATGTCTATCCGCCTGCCACACCATCCAACAGTCATCCAAAAGCCTCCTCCAAATATCAATCTCATTCAAGTAGCTCCTCCAAATACTCCATGAATATGTCCGCATGTATAGGCACAAATGATGCACCCATTGCCATACCCTGTGTCTGCCATTAACACTCCCCTTGAAAATGTGTTTGCATTTTACCTTAAATGAAGACAAGAAACGTCTTCCTCTCTTTCAGTGGTATTTATTACACACGTGTGGGAGCCTACTGGAAAGTACCAGGGAGACTCCCCAAACAAAGGAATGCATAAGCTTATATGCTGGTGATATTGCTGACAGTAAAAAAAATATAAACTAGACCAATTAAAATAATACAAAAAACAATTAACCAATCAGTGGTTTACCCATAGGCTTGAAGCAGTTCACATTACTGCATCTCTAGGCAGAGAAAGAAAATCGGATACACTTCCATATAAGGCACATTTCCTGCTATCAGACAGGCTCTTTTTTTCAGTACTTTTCCACTATTCACAGTTTACTTAATAGCTCATAGTACAGAGTTCAAATCAATACATACAGGTTCTCACATACTCAGTCTCCTTTGAACACATGCTTTGACCATTCATATTCTACAATCCCCCATTTGATGCTGTGTAAGCATCACCATTTAGTCTATCATACATTTGCCCTAAGTCTAACATAACCATGTGGCTAGTTCCTTCAACATTGTCACATATTTTTATTTCATCATCCATAACTGTAGGCATATAAAACTTTGGCACCTTTTTAGTAGTCTTGAAAGACATTAATTTCAAAATCAATGCTTTGATTAAAAACACAACAAGAAAAGCAATAAGAGCTAATACTGCAATTAATAGGATTAACTTTAAAAGTCCACCTCCCCAACCTGAGAACAGGTTAGTTAGCCATGCCCACGTTGAGTTATCGGCCTCCTTGGCCTTAGAGAGTTCGGAGACTCTCTGAATGAGTTCGAGATGACTTTCAATTTCGTGCTGATTGTCAGGAATAAACGTACAGCACTCCTCCTGGATTAAAGTGCAAGTTCCGCCTTTTGCCGCTAGGGTGAAATCGAGAACCATACGGTTTTGGAGGACTACAGTTCTCATGGCAGTCAGTTCATCAGTCACTAGTTCTAAGGCAGAAAATGTGGCATTGCTTAATACTTCAAGCAATTTAGACAGTTTTCTCAGTTCCCAGATTGATTTTGCTGCTCCATATGCTGGGATTATACCAGCCCATGATATGACGTCATCACCCAAGTCCATATGAGATAGTCCTTTGGTGCCAGCATGAGCTAAGTCATGATGATAAATCCATGATGCATCAATTTGGCCTAACGGATTGGTAGGCTTTTTAACCTCTCGTACGTTCCGAATTTTCCCTTGGGGTAAGGCAGATGTATGTCAGATGGCTGGGACTAGATAACCTAAAAAACAGCTACCAGACCAGTTCTCTGGTAGCCATTTATAGGCCCTTCTTCTGCATATAAAATAACAGTCTTGTACCAGGGTGGTAACATTTGAAGAATGGTCACTGCCCGTGGTTATGCCATGGAATATGGCAAGAAATACGATATTACAAGAACCAAATAATGAAGCATTTCTCAATATCGGCTGAATGGCATCAAATGAAACTCAACAGCCTGAGGCTAAGTGTTTTCCTTCTGTATAATTGCACTGGTATTCGATTGTCGTATTGCAGATACTTTGTCCCATTTTTCGAGTCCAGTGATGTTGACTTGAGTAATTCCGTCGGAAACACATTGTGCCATTGAGACAGAGAGAAAGTTGTAATGCAATAGATTTACTGGATGTAATGTTAGTAGTGTTGTCAAGTAGACTAGTCCATGTCTCAATGATACTTAGTGGAGCCGCAGCCAATGACAAGCCCCCATATACGGAGGGAGTAGAAGTGCAGATCCAGCAGTTAGAGACATTGAATGTAGAAGCATAAACATATTTGATGGCTTGATAGGTGGGTGCCAAATGGCTCATTTGGTGTGATGCGTTGATGGAGCAGGAAATAAAAATGGCCACAGCAAAAATAACAGTACAACAAGAATGACCACCAAAATGATTGTCCAGTATTTGTGTAGAAATGGTGGTTGAGTCTGTGTAGTGTCAGCAGTTTGGAGTTTTCCAAAAGGGTGAATATTAGGCATTGTCAGGTACTGGAACAGTTCTACTGCGAGTACGTGTAGCAATGGGAGGAGAATCTGGAGTTGAAAAAGGTAAAGGCTGTTAATCTTCAGACGGCACAACTTTTTTGACGTGTGAAATGTGGATCCAAGTTGTAGATCCCTGCAGTCGCACAGCAGATGACGTAGTTAGAAGAACCAGGAAGGGCCGCTTCCAACGTGGCTGGAGAGCTGTTTTTCTAGAGAAGGATTTAATGTAGACCTAATCCCCTGGTTGCAAAGTGGATGCTAGAAAAGGATCAGGAAGATGTTGTGCAACTGCTACTTGTCAGTGGTGAAACTGTAAGAAAGAAACAAGAGATTTGCAATACAAAAGAACTTCATTATCAAATGCATCATATTCAGAAAAAGGTGGTGGTGGTGTCATAGGCATACGCAAGGGGTGACCCATGAGGATTTCATGTAGGGAAAGACCCTTAGTAGGATGTGGTTGTGACCGCATAGAAAGTAAAGCTAGTGGTAAGGCCTGTACCCAAGTTAGGCCTGTTTCTGAAGTGACTTTTGCAAGTCTGGTTTTTCAAAGTCTGGTTCATATGTTCATTAATACCTGATGCCTGTGGTCTGTATGGACAATGAAATTTCATAGTAATGCCTAACATTTTACACAATGAATCAACTAACTTAGCAGTAAAATGTGTCCCTCGGTCAGAATATATTTGACAAGGAACACCAAAACGAGGTATTAATTCATAACACAACTTTTTTGCAACTGAAATAGCATCATTCTTAGCACACGGGTAGGCTTCTAACCATCCCGAAAAAATATCAACAATAGTCAAAACATATTTAAAACAAGCACAAGGTGGAAGTTCAATAAAGTCCCATTGTAAGGCACAAAATGGTCCCATTAGTTTTGGCACAGATTGAGCGGGAGTCAGAGTGCCCTTTGAAGTGTTGTGCTGTAAACAAATGGAGCATGTGCTCAAAAAATGTTGCACAGAAGCAGAAAGTCCTGAGGCAAACCAATCCTGGATTTGTTTAATCAATGCCTGTACCCCGACATGAGCTGGCAAATGGTATGCTTTTATAAGAGAATTTAACATGGATGTGGGGCAAATTAATCTGCCATCCGGGTGCTGCCAAATTGAATCAGAGCGTTGAAAACAATTATGGGCCAGCCATGCTTTTCTTTCTGATTCCAATGCTTCAATTTGTAAAGCTTTCAATACAGTAGTGTCAAAAGTAAGTGTTTGTAAAATAGGCTGCAAAAAATTTCCCTGAACAGTATTCGAAAGAGCAGCCTGCTTGGAAGCCCAGTCAGCTAAATTATTTCCCTTAGCTACTAGGGAGTTGTTAGACTGGTGAGCTGCATACTTGACAACAGCAATTTTGGAAGGTAATAAGTCCTGCAAGAGGTGATCAATATACAGGTATTTTTTTATTGGTGCCCCAGAGGATGTCAAAACCCCCCTTTCCTTCCATAAGGTACCAAAATCATGAACAACACCATGGGCATAACGTGCGTCAGTGTAAATAGTAGCAGATTTGTCTTTGGCCATTTTACGTGCATGCGAAGGTGCCACTAATTCCGTGGCTTGTGCGGAAGTGCCAGGAGGTAATTGTCCAGTTTGCAGAGCCTGAGATGGTGAGCAGACTGACCATACAACCTGAATTTCGCCAAAATTATTTCGTAAACAGGATCCATCCACAAAAAGAACTAAATCAGGATTAAGCAAAAGAACATCTTGCAAATCTAATCTAGGAGACAAAACAGTGTTAACTACAAGTACGCAGTCATGTGGTTCACCCTCGTCACTAGTTGGAATTAATGAAGCAGGGTTTAGTGGTGGGCAACGTGTAATTTGAATAGCGTGATTACTTAATAAACTTAACTCATATTTAGTGAGGCGAGCATTAGAAAGATATTGAGACTTTGTTTTTAAAAGTAATGCTTGTATCGCATGAGGTACTGCTAATATAGTGTCATGCCCTAATGTCAATGATGCTGCCATATCTATCAAAACAGCAGTGGCTGCTACTGCATGCAAACAGGATGGGTAGCCAGAAGCAACAGGGTCTAACTGAGTACTGTAATATGCTATAGGTCGATAGCCTCAGCAGGCCCAGGGCAGTTTTATTTCTTTCACAACAGAAGAAAACAAAGGGTTTAGAGTAATCTTGGAGCCCTAGGGCAGGTGGGTTAATCAATGCTGTTTTAATAGCCTGAAAGGCAGTTTCATGTTCAGGGGACCAAGGCAGAGGGTCTGTGATCTCCTTTTTTAAAAGCTGCAACAGAGGGGCTGAAATTTCTGAAAGATTGGGCACCCACTGTCTACAATAACCTGCTAGGCCAAGGAATCCCCTGAGTTGTCCCTGAGTTACAGGGCAGGGAGCAGTCTGAATGGAGGTGATTCTGCTTGGAAGTATTTGATGTGAACCTGTGGAAATGATATGTCCCAGGTATTGTACGTTGTCTTGAGCAAACTATAAATTTAGATTTATTTACCTTAAAACCTCGTTCGGCTAAAAATCTTAAAACTAGAAGTGAGTCCTCTATACAAGACTGGGTATCTTGTGAAGTGATAAGAATATCATCTACATACTGAACCAATACTGAGCGTGGTGGTAATTGTAAATCCTGCAGTTGTCTATGCATCTCTCTGGAAAACAAGGTTGTTGTCAAAGGAAAAAACTTCAAAGACCAATTCACGTATGGTTCAGATATGGTATTTAATTACTTGCTGCAAGGAGACAAAAACATGCAAATACAGGATTTTGTCTGACTACTAACAGGAAGTATGCTCTTCTTATACTGTTCTACAAAACATTGCTTTCTATAGTTGACGTAATTAAACACAACTTTCTGTATTGTTCTACAGCAGATGTTACTCAGATTTTCTGCTGACATGACTGGATTTATGAAAAAAACATTTGAGAAAAACAACCTGGCCTTGGGGGCTTTAGCCCACTACAAGCTTCTATTGTGTAGTTCTAATGCATGTGTTACATTTCAAGGTACTTTTCTAGCTTAGACACTAGTAAATGCTGATTGCAGTTCATATATTTTCAAGCAGTCTTTGTTCTTATTATCAATAGCTTCTGCAGCTGTGTATTTTCTCACAGCATAAGCGGAACTCCTTTTCTAAATCTCATAACATTAATACAAGCGATACATCTATTCATTATTTTCCTGACACAAGCAGAAATGTTCTGCTTCCCTGTAAATTTCCAGAGCATAAGCAAAGATCATAACTGTGCATATTTCATGATAATACAAGATTGGAAAGCTTCTGCAGTTTGTACAGATTTATGCAGTGTGAAATAGAATAAATGTGTTAACCCTTTTCAAACCTTAAATGCACTAAGCATGTTACTAATACATACACTAATACATATTTTTCTAACATTTGGAGATTCTACATACCCTTGAGATAGTCGGGTCCACGTGTACTTTTGGCCCTTATAAGTGAATGCAAACTAATACTGACTATCTGCATGTACTGGGATAGAGAAGAAAGCTGATGAAATATCTATAACAGTAAAACAACATGCTGTAGGTGGGGTACAGCTCAAAATTGTAGCTGGGTTTGGTACGACTGGGAAAACAGGCAAGACAGCTTTATTGACTTCTCGCAAGTCTTGCACAAATCTGTAAGCTTGTTTACCAGGTTTCTTTACTGGTAGAATTGGGGTATTACAAGGACTTGTTGTAGGTACTATAATTCCTTGTTGCACCAGGGCAGAAATGATGGGGGCAATACCAGATGTGGCCTCTACCGTCAAAGGGTACTGTGGTACCCGAGGTAACTTTGCTCCAGGTTTTAAGGTTATTTTAACAGGAGTGGCTGAAATTAGAAATCCAACATCATTATCATGAGTGGTCCATAGATGAGAGGGTAATGAGGTTAAATGCTTATTCTTATCAAGGTCAGACTGCATACACATTGCTTGCAGAGTGACATTTTCATCTAAAGTAGCCAAAATACTATCTTGTTTGACTGAAGGTACTTGTAAATATACTCCTTCAGTGGTACAGAAGATAGTTGCTCTCATCTTACAGAGCATATCTCTTCCCAATAAATTTAAAGGTGCTGAGGGTCCATCTAAAATGCATGATTGTCTTGCAACGGTCCCAAAGTCACTGGGACCGGGATGGTTTCAGAATATTCAATAGGAATATCAGAGACACCTACCCCTCTGGTTACGTTATTGGAGAGGGGGACATTTATTTCTGCTTCACCAGCTAACATAGATTTGGATGCTCCAGTATCAGTCAAGAAGGGGTACGGTTTGTTTTTGACAAGTAACATAAACATGTGATCCATCTTGATCCACAAGTATGAAAGGGCACAACTGCTGTTGTCCTTGCTCAGGGAACCTTCATTGTGATGACTGCTGATTGACTGGAGTCCAATTAGAATTCCACTGAGGTGACATATCAGTGGGTGGGGCAGGTTGCTCAGCCAGATACGGACATTCATTTTGCCAGTGGGCTACTTGGCTGCAATTAAAACACTCCATTTGATTTTGGGGTGTAGCTGATCGATCTTCCTGCCAGTTTTGTTTATTATGGTTTCCAGCCCCTTGCCGTCCACCTCTCCCTCTTCCCCGTCCATGTCCTCCCCGTCCATGCTGCTCTTGTAAGTCCTTTTTTTCCTGTGCTAAGTGGTCGGAGAGGTATTGCACTTGTGTAACTAATTCGTGCAATCCAAGACTAGGCCAGTTTATACACACTTCTTTTAGCTTGTCTTGTACTTGTAGGTGTAAGCCATCTACGAAAGCAGCCGACAATCCACTTTGTGCCGGCCCTTCGGTGGGTTTGGGGTACCAGAATAAGCCTCAAAGGCTTCAGTGAGATGATCTAAATACTTGTCCATGGGTTTGTCTTCTTTTTGAAGTACTGACTTGATTTTGGACCAGTTGGGTGTGGGTGGAACTATTATTGTGATAGCATCTACTAAACGCTGTCTAACTGCTTCGAAGCCATTATCTCCATGTAAGTCATGTTTCAGAATCGGAGTAAGGACATTAGCATGGTCCCAAATCGGTTTCATCAGATCGGCTGGTATAGCGTACTGAAGAACTGCCTGAACTTCTTCTATCATAGGATTTTGTAAACAAATATGTCCTGCCAGCACACGCTGGAATTTAGCTGGATTAGTACAAATGGGCAGTAACGATTTAGTAATGGCTTGAAAATCAACCGCCGACCATGCCCTAGGTACTACAATGGTCGGTGGTTCCTGTGCACTTCTAGCATGATCTGGGTTAGGTACCTCCCTCAAAGGGAACAATCTGTCGTCGTCTGACAACTCCGACCCTGAATCTGGATTAAATTTATCTGGTCCAAAATACCCGTCCCCACTGTCAATTATAGCGGGGAACTGACCAAAAAGCCTTCGTCGGTGTAAATGTCATTTTCCTTTACCTTTATAGTAGGGTTTAACTTTAAAATACATTACAGCTTTTGCTTCTTTATGAGTCTTACTATGAGTTTTTGGTCCCTTTTTTCTATCGCTTGTGTCTGGATCTGAGTCACTAGAGTGACTCTCCACTGCTCATTCTCTTTCTTTAGGGGTGGGGTCTTTAGTGGTGGAATCTGTCTGCTGTGCTTCCGCTCCTTGTTGAGCGAGGGGGGGCTGTTACTGCGGGGGTGCAACTGGTGGTGCAGTTGGTGGTGGGGGGAGCCAAGCATTATCGTCTTCCGACGATTCAGTTATCTGCAATTTAGCTAATTCCTTCACAGGGTAAAGCCTTTTAAAGGTTCTGTCCTTCAAACATTTACCGTTTACTATATCTAAATTACTAGCAGTTTGTTGTAATTCTTTCAGTTGCTCTTTTAATTTCTGCTGATTATCCTTTAAACTACTAATAACCAAATCCTTTTCTCTTTCTTTCACCTCTGTCATCCAATCATTAAATGCTGCCCAGCACAACCCTGGTATGCCCTTTTCTTCTTAATTTCCCTTGAAGATTTAGCAAAATATTTTTATTAAAACTACCATTTTCTGGAAAGGCGAGTTTACCATCGTCCTCAGTGAGGGCGACCCACTGACTTATAAACATACAACTGTCCCGGGACACACGAAAAAACATATAACCAGCTGGTGTGCCTCTTTATGACTCTTTTATGGTTCCCACACTTGCTCCCATTTTCACACGATAAGCTATTCTGTATTTTACAGAGGTAGCTATGATGTTTTGTAAATGTTGCTTTCCCCACTCTCTTATCTCCTTTCACGCTTATGTCGCCAGTGTTTTGTTTTAACCCACTCTCATACTGCACAATCAATAGCAGAAAAAATACATGCCACTTACCTCAAACAACTGAATGAGAGGAATTATTACATTTCTATAAAATTATCAATATCAAATTTGTGAAGCAGATAAGTACAGGAAATGAAAGAAACACTGCCAGAACAGAAAATTCTGTCATGGGCCCTTTTACTAGCAGTACTTCGTTCAATCCCCAACTACTGCAGCCGTTGTCAATTCAGATCCGAGTAAATGGCACCAATTGTTGTGTTTGCATTTTACCTTAAATGAAGACAAGACACTTCTTCCTCTCTTTCAGTGGTATTTATTACTCACGTGTGGGAGCCTACTGGAAAGTACCAGTGAGACTCCCCGAACAAAGGAATGCATAAGCTCATATGCTGGTGATATTGCTGACAGTACCAAAATATAAACTAGACCAATTAAAATAATACAAAAGACAATTAACCAATCAGTGGTTTACCCATAGGCTTGAAGCATTTCACATTACTACATCTCTAGGCAGAGAAAGAAAATCGGATACACTTCCATATAAGGCACATTTCCTGCTATCAGACAGGCTCTTGTTTTTCAGTACTTTTCCACTATTCACAGTTTACTTAATAGTTCATAGTACAGAGTTCAAATACATACATACAGGTTCTCACATACTCAATCTCCTTTGAACACATGCTTTGACCATTCATATTCTACAAAAATAAAATGCATTTTTGGTAAGGATGTGTTTGGCCATGCAGATCAGTAAAGTGTTGAAACCCGACGGGTACAAATTGGCCTTCTCCAACCAATATTCTGGTGCCTGTAGGCCTGCCCAATGGGGTATGTTGGTGTAAAGGGCCTTCACATCCAAAGTACAAAGAAGCCAAGTCGGTTCCAATTATGTGTCAGATATGATTTTTAAAAATTGCTTAGTATTTGTAACCTAGCTCTTATCAAGTTCAACAAGGGTTTCAGATATTTTGCCAAAAACACAGGCAAGGGTTCTGTCAAGGAACCTATTCCTGAAACTATTGGCCTACCAGGGGGTTTATCCAAACTTTTGTGGGGAGAGGGATAGAGAGAGAGAGAGAATGAGAGAATCTCCAAGTATTGCTAAGAGTTTTTAACCCAGGAGTGTACCACTTTTGAATTATTCTCCTGTATCCAAAAGTATTCAGGTGAAGCACTTATCCAGTTTAGCTGTGACAAACATGCTATGAAAGCTGGTAGGACTGTATCCTCCAACTGTTGTGTGAGTGAAGAGAAACACTTTAAAGTAAGCAGAGCCGACATGCCTCTCAGAATACAATTTCAAGCATATACATACTACACCAAGTAATATGCAGACCTTTTTTCTCTGGAGAGAAGACTCACATATACCTCATACAGGGGCTATGCCTCCTGCATCTCCCTGTTATACTCACCCCTTTCCTTTTCTTTTTATTTTTATTCTTTGTTGACTTGGTAAGGGAACTGGCTCTGAGACCCTTTTCAGCCATGGCCTGGGTGTGTTGACAACATTTATACAGTCTTACAATAAAATGAATATACATGATTGAAGAGGTATTACAGTATGGCAGATTTTAGCACACTTGCAATAATGTAGATGCACATGAAGGATAAAAATTACACTGAAGTAAAGGAAACATTTTGCCAGTAATGGAAATGAAAAGCATCTGACACCAAAAGTGATGCTGTGTAAATGTCATTTGGAGACTGTCGAGCATGCCTAAATTTTATTTATTTATTTATTTTATTTATTGAACATTTGTTTATTGGGATAATCCGACTGGACAACTTGTGTCTGTTTTCAGCGGAGGTCCGGGGAGAAAAGCTCCATACAGTAGTTACAAAACGTTTCATGCAGTAGTTACCAGACATTAAGACAGTAGTACAAACAATGGCAACAACAGTCAAAGGGAAACCGTTTCCTCAGTTAACCACAAAAGACTTTAAAAAGTAACTTGATAAGTAACAAATACAGATGTAAAAATGGTGTATGTAAATGAGCATATATGTTTCATTGCTAAGCTCTCGTGTTCACCATCTGTAGACAATCGTTATCACAATAAACCTGCAACTCCTTTTTTCTTCTTTTTCTTGTTTTTCATGTTTACAAAGAGCTAGATCTGCTGAACAGCATGTTAGACGAGCCAATTTTTCTTGTTTACACAGAGCTAGATCTGCTGAACAGCATATGTTAGACAAGCTAATTTTTCTTGTTTACACAGAGCTAGATCTGCTGAACAGCATATGTTAGACAAGCTAATTTTTCATGTTTACAAAGAGCTAGATCTGCTGAACAGCATATGTTAAACGAGCTAATTTTTCTTGTTTACACAGAGCTAGATCTGCTGAACAGCATATGTTAGACAAGCTAATTTTTCTTGTTTACACAGAGCTAGATCTGCTGAACAGCATGTTAGACGTGCTAATTTTTCTTGTTTACACAGAGCTAGATCTGCTGAACAGAATATGTTAGATGAGCTAATTTTTCTTGTTTACACAGAGCTAGATCTGCTGAACAGCATATGTTAGACAAGCTAATTTTTCTTGTTTACACAGAGCTAGAGCTACTGAACAACATGTTAGA
The DNA here is from genome assembly GCF_019279795.1 of Protopterus annectens. Lineage (NCBI taxonomy): Eukaryota > Metazoa > Chordata > Ceratodontiformes > Protopteridae > Protopterus > Protopterus annectens. Next base: position 157,859,719 of record NC_056748.1, on the reverse strand, counting down.
CAAGCTAATTTTTCTTGTTTACACAGAGCTAAATCTGCTGAACAGCATATGTTAGATGAGCTAATTTTTCTTGTTTACACAGAGCTAAATCTGCTGAACAGCATATGTTAGACGAGCTAATTTTTCATGTTTACAAAGAGCTAGATCTGCTGAACAGCATATGTTAGACAAGCTAATTTTTCTTGTTTACACAGAGCTAGATCTGCTGAACAGCATATGTTAGACAAGCTAATTTTTCTTGTTTACACAGAGCTAGATCTGCTGAACAGCATATGTTAAACAAGCTAATTTTTCATGTTTACAAAGAGCTAGATCTGCTGAACAGCATATGTTAGACAATCTAATTTTTATTGTTTACACAGAGCTAGATCTGCTGAACAGCATATGTTAGATGAGCTAATTTTCAGGGAAGGTTGTATGATGAGTACTGTAAGAGGCTTAGCATTTGTGTAGGGAACATTTATAGATGTCTGTAAGGTGATCAAACAATGTCTGAATGTTGAATATTCTGTAATGTTTCCAGGTTTTATGGAGAAAGTGGTTCCAGTTTGGGAGTTGAGTTTGGTGAAGTTTTGCTCTGAGTTAACAATACAAAGGAGGGTGTCAGTGTTGGGACAGGCTATCATTTTCTTAGTTTCTTACAACATGCAGGGAGGTTTAAATGTGTTAGTTATCTTTAAGAGAAGGGCAGTATTGACTGTGCAGCATTTTAAAGGTTTAGGAGGATAACAGAAAGATGAAACAGGATGTTAGTGGAAGCTAGTCATCTGTTTGGATGAATTTGCAGTTGTGCTTTAGCTGTGGGGACGGGTTCATGAATTTAACATTTAGCATTAACTGTGGTTTGTTTTTTGATGATTTTTGTTAATTCCTGCCTTAGGTGAATCCACTACCCCCCCAATTACGGCTGGGCTGCTCGTCTTGCTCCATGTCTGCATCCTCGGGTGCACCCTTCCAGCATTAAGAACACCTTATATAACCTAAAAGACTTACAAGGAATGCTCCCTCCCATTTGAAACCGTGAAGACTCCAAGGGTACTGCTTTAGTGTAGCAGTGTGAATATTCCTGTACTACCAAGGAATCCACAGTCCTGCATCCTCAGGTGCACCCTTCCAGCATTAAGAACACCTTATATAACCTAAAAGACTTACAAGGAATGCTCCCTCCCATTTGAAACTATGAAGACTCCAAGGGTACTGCTTGAGTGTAGCAGTGTGAATATTCCTATACTACCAAGGAATCCACAGTCCTGCATCCTTGGGTGCACACTTCCAGCATTAAGAACACCTTATATAACCTAAAAGACTTACAAGGAATGCTCCCTCCCATTTGAAACCGTGAAGACTCCAAGGGTACTGCTTGAGTGTAGCAGTGTGAATATTCCTATACTACCAAGGAATCCACAGTGTGTGTAGCCTATTAAACTAGTTGTGTGACTGTTAATTTTGTACTCTGCAGCTTACCTCCTGAGTGAGATAATTGCCTGCCACAGTCCTCGTCCTCCTCCTACCTCTCGCACCCCCCAATGTATGTCTCTGTTCTACCATTAAGCTCCTTTTAGATTTGAAGAATATAAGGGCTATAGCCTTCCGCAACTAAATGCAGTACCTCTATATCTGTAAACCTGACCCTCGAGCCCTGCTTTCTCTTTATTCTGCCTTTACAATATTTTCCCAGTACTTACCTACTCTTTCACACATAGCAATACTGCCTTATAGAATAATAAGATTCTTACCCTGTGTCCCAGTGACTGATTGCTTTTTCTAGTCTATCTTTTCCCTCTTGGTCTGACCCCACTATGTTCGCCCTGCAGGCTCACTCCACTCCCCTACCCTACCCCCAATTCCCACCCACCCCCAGTGCTGTTGAACTTATACTTCTCCAGCCACACCCCTTCCCTTCATCACCCAATCACTGACAACTCCAACTTAACCCCACCCCAACCTCTTTAGTTCCTTAAATTACATATCACCTTTTATCCCCTCTCCCTAACCTCTCCACACTACTTCATCCTGTATACCTAACATTTTACCATTTTCTCTCCTACTGCTACCTGTATTTTCCATATAATTCAACATCACCTAACATTCTCTACATCTTACAGCTCATCTCTTCTTCTGCTACCGTCACTTTTGCATATACTAAAATCTATCCCTCTACCTACCCAACCTCTCAACCTGCACATCCTAATGGCCTCAACACATAATTCTATACACACACACCTACTACTCTTAACTACTACTCTAGCGTCTCTAACTCTACCTTACATGCTAATCTTATAAACACAAAAGCCAGAAGAAGTAGCTGAACTGAATCCACTCAAAGTATTGCAGGCTGCAAATCACCACACAATTGTAGAATGCAGAATCCACTTTATTAACTTCAGACAAAAAAATCCAAGGATGAGCGCTTGGATTTTTTGTTTGAAGTTAATAAAGTGGATTCTGCATTCTACAACTGTGTGGTGATTTGCAGCCTGCAATACTTTGAGTGGGTTCAATTCAGCTACTTTTTCTGGCTTTTGTGTTTATCTGCTTCAGTTTGTGCTTTGTGACTTTTACACACTAATCTTCTTAGAACACTTTTTTCTGCCTGAACATCACCACCCCTACCAGGAAACTCTACCAATTACTCTACTAACTACTACAAACTCCTAAAGATAATACTAAAACCTCAGCAGTATCCCCTATTAGATGGTGATATTCATCCTAACCCTGGCCCCCAAACAGGAATTCCCAGTAACGCACATAACCTAATTTCACATGAAACTACTACCCCAAAAAGACCTTCTAACTCCCTCTTGATAGCTCACCTTAATATCCGTAGCATTATCAACAAAATTACCCAACATCATGCACTCTTAGAAGTGCATAAATTCAATATTCTCTGTATTACAGAAACATGGCTAAAGCCCTCAACTCAGGACCAGGAAATTACCCCTCCTGGATATAACATCCTGAGATGTGACCACAAAACCAAAAAGGGTGGAGGAGTAGCCATTTTGTATAAATCAGAACTCTGAAATTTTCCCCTTCAATGCCTTCCTACCCACAGATACTCATGTTGAAACCCTTACTGCCAAACTCCAAATCAACAACGCTAAATATATCTATCTAATTTGCTCCTATCTTCCCCCTGGAAACAACATCAGACCTCTTGAAAACATACTTAGTTGCCTCTCTACCCACCTACCTCAGGAAACCATTGTCCTAGGTGATTTTAATATAGACTGGACTAAGTGCAGCACCCCACATCCTATCTATAACATAAATCTCTATTTTTTTTTATTTTATTTATTCATTTATTTATTTAACATTTGTTGACCGGGAATGTCCGACTAGGTTCCACAGAGCCTGTTTTCAGCGGAGGCCCGGGGAGAAATGCTCCAGATGCATGTCTATGGCTTCGCACAAATAATAACCACCCCTACTAGAATCCATAAACCAAGCAGTAAGGGATCCATCCTTGACTTGATCCTTATTAATAGTCATCCTGAAACTTAGAAACCAGGAATCCTTCCAGATGATATCAGTGACCATGCCCTAACCTACATAATCAAACAAAAAACTCATAGCCCAAATTGTAATACTTCCAAAACCTCCTGATCAAAAAAAAACTTTCAACCAGAGAACTTCCAAAATGAACTGAAAGCATGCGACTGGACACCACTGCATCATCTTCAACTAGACAAAGCAGTGACCTACTTTAATACTTGATTCCTTTCAATTATAGATTACCATGCCCCCTGCTGCACCTCCTGAACTAGGACCAAAATAGCCCCATGGCTCACAAAACAAACTAGGCAAAAGATCCTCCTAAGAAATAAAATTTGGGCCAAATGGAGAGCCTCTAAAAACCCATCAGATCACCTTCACTTTAAACAGTTGAGAAATGCCACCAAAAAAGACATTCTGCTAGACAAAACCACCAACAAACCCACCAACAAAATCCACAAAAGTTCTGGTCAGGCGTTAACAAACTACTTCAGCCTGGACGCTCAAAAACACCCACCCCATCAGGTATCACCCATAATAACTCTAAGCAAATTGCTGATGCCTTTAATAACTACTTTACTGAAGCCATTCAAGCTCTAGCTAATACATTACCACGTATTACCACTTCCCCACTGAATACCACCAACAGCCCAGTTCCTACCTTTTGTATACAACCTGTACCTACATCCCTCAATTGCAACCTCCTTCAAAAACTCAAACATTGCACGCCTTCTGCTGACTGCCTACCAGCAGAATACCTGCAAATTGCAGCTAAAGCCATTGCCTATCCCATTTCCATCCTTATAAGCAGATCTATTACTGAAAGCACAATCCCCTCCATATGGAAAGTCTCCCACATAATCCCTCTATATAAAGGTGGGACATCTACTGAGCTGTCCAACTTTTGACCAATCGCCTTACTCTCCCCAATAGCTAAAACAATGGAAAGATGTATTCACCAACAACTACTTCACCACCTTCTACATAATAATTTACTTGCTAACTGCCAACATGGTTTTCGACCATTCCATTGCACAACTACCGCCCTGCTATCCTTTGCTGACTGTATAAACAAAAATCGTAACAATAACTCTCTTTCCTTTGCACTATTTATCGACCTCTCAAAAGCCTTTGACATGGTCAACCATCATCTGCTTATTAATGTACTAAAAGCCCAGTCACTTAACCCACAAGCATTACTCTGGTTTACATCTTACTTAGAAAACAGACAGCAAGCTTTGTGATAATAATCTTTCTACACATCTGCCTGTGAACATTGGAGTACCTCAAGGTTCTGTTTTAGCCCCTCTTCTCTTTTCAATATTTATTAATAATCTAAATGCCAAAATCCCTCTAGCCACCTGCATTCAATATGCAGATGACTCAACTGTAATATGTTCAGCCAAGTCCACAACCTCGCTCCAGACCCTCACCCAGACAGTATTTAACATTGTTGAAACTTGGTTCATGGAACACTGCCTCCTCCTGAACCCCAAAAAAACAAAACTATTTCTCTTTGCTCCTACTCAAAAGTCACCACAAATTCACTTCTCAGTAACCTCTAATAATGGAATTAGCATTTCCCCTGACACTACAACCTGTTTCCTGGGAATAACAATAGACAACAACCTTAGCTATGATGACCATATAAATACTACCATAAAGACTGTCAACAGAAAACTAGGCTCTATTTATAGAATCAAACCCTTCCTTACCCCAATAGCCAGAACAACTATTGCCCAGACCCACCTGATCTCTACCCTATTCTATGCTTCTTCCATATATACCAATATTTCTAAGAACAACCTTAACAAACTATCAACCAGCTATAATAACATAGCCAGATTCACCACTGGCTTTCCTTTCAGAGCTCACCACTGTCACAACTTCAAACATCTGGGATGATTAGAACTCCAGAACCAACTACTTTGTCAACAGCATGTTATCACACAAAAGATCCTCTACCACCCTAATAATACCCCAATCCTCATTAATCTGATAACTCCCTATAAAAATCTTGCAACATTACGCTCAGCTAATAAGCATCTAGTTTCAACTATAAAATCTAACAACAAAGCTGGGGACTCACTTTTCACCAACACAGTGGGAAAAACCTGGAACCAGCTTCCAAGTGAACTCTCAACTCTTACTTCCTTACTGCTTTTTAAAGAACACCTGAAAGAATATCTTAAAATACATTGGCTTTGTCCTTGCTCTAACCCGGACTGATACCTCAGTGCCCTCTGTTGTACTCCCTATATTTTTCTACTATGTTCTATGTTCCCTACCTTATTAACAACTAAGGTAACCTAACGAGATGTCCCTTTCTAGTATAAAAAAAAACAACTCTATATATTTGATTTTCTCTCATATGTTGCTTTTTCTCTGATTTTTAATCTTAGCTTAGACCTGCTATAAGACTGTGCAAATTTATCCTCATGTACAATCGAAACAATGTATAGCATTCTCATGTTACTATTGTATATATTCTACGTTTTGTTACTACCTATACAATCAAAACAATGTATAGCATTCTCATGTTACTATTGTATATATTCTATGTTTTGTTACTACCTATACAATCGAAACAATGTATAGCATTCTCATGTTACTATTCTATATATTCTATGTTTTGTTACTGCCTATGCTTGGAGCTTTTCTCCCCGGGCCTCTACTGAAAATCGACATATATCCAGTTAGACTAGCCCAGTCAACAAATATAAAATAAAATAAATAAATCAAATGATGTTGTAGGAGGACATGAGGAAAACTAATGAGAGGTCATACTCAAGTTTGTGTACAAAGACAATTTTTGGTAATGCCTACCTGGCCTCCTTTATAAGGTGACTGGAAATGGAGTAGGCAGCTTTAATTTGGGTGGACAGTTTTGAGACCATGGAATCAGCATAGATTCTGAACATCAACGTTGGATCTAGTATCAGTCTAAAGTATTTGTGACTGTCACTGGAGAAGTTTTCTCATGGCTAAGTCTGTGTATCAGCAGGGGGTGATCATAGGATTATAGAAGGTTACTAGACTGTAGACCCGGAGGGCATTTCAAGCCTAGCCATTTCATCCCAATGTAATACCATAGATACTCTATTCAGTACCCAGGATTGTAGTTAGTAGTGACTGCCCATGTCCAGGAGGGTTATATGCACTATCCCTGGTAAGAAATTACAGTGCCCCAGCCAATCATCCAGTTCCTTTTGAAAAGTGTCATAGAGGTACTGTGCTTCACATGAATTGGCAGCCTATTCCAAAGATATGGCAGTTGCTGGGAGACAAATCTGTCCCTCCAGCATGTCCTAGTCAAGTCACAGGCCATATTTAGTCCCCTGGAATGGGTAGCTGTAGTCCCGTTTGATTTACAGATGTGCAACAAATTCATTAGGTTTGGATCAGAGATTGCTCTGTAAGCCAGGCATATGTCTCCCCTAAAAAGTCTATACAATACAGAGTACAGTGACAGGAACATTAGTCAGTCTGTGTAAGGTACCTGCTGGAGTCCCTTGATCTTCTTAGTTAGAAACCTCTGAGGTCTCTCCAATTGCTGCATGTGCTTTGCATGGTCCATGCCGAAATGGGTGTTATACTCAATTATGGGCCTGATTAGTGAAGAGTATAGAGGAGTTATAACCTCCTTTGCTCTAGAGGTGATGCCTTTGCTAATCAAGTGAGCTACATAGAAAGCCTTCCTTACTAAAGTAGACATGTGGTGGTCAAAGTTAAGGTCGCAGTCTACTTGTGATCCCAGATCCCTTACCACTTTGTAGGTACATTGGGTATTGTTAATTTGATAGTGCAAAGAGACATTGTTTTTACTGAAGGGAATGATGATGCATTTCTTTGCACTCACTTTAAGACTGTGACTAAGACAGCAGTCGTTGGCCTGCATAATGCCCTCCTGAAATATACTGACATCATTTGGGGATTCAGTAATTGCACCCAGCTTGCAGTTGTCTGCAAACTTTGTCAGCTATAGCCCCTTAGTTTTGGCCTGAACTTCTGAGAGGTATATGCCAAACAGTAGGGGCCCCAGCACTGACCCTTGTGGCACCCCATTGGTGACAGGTCTGCTGGTTGATGTGGAATCACCCATTTTAATAATGTGTGACCGGTTTGTGAGCCAGCTGGCAACCAATCTTACACCAAAGGGGTTTACATTCAGTTTGCTAAGTTTATTGGCAATGGCTGGGTGTGGAATTGTGTCAAAGGCCTTTGCCAATTCGAGGTTTGCTGTGTGCACAGATTTGCCCTCGTCAATGGCCCTGGTCACATTTTTGAAGAAATCCACTAGGTTTAACAGGCAGGATCAGCCCTTGATGAAGCCACATTGGGTCAAATCTAGGGTTTGGAAGTCACCTATGTCTTTGTTTATGAGGTCCATGATGATACATTCTATGGCTTTACAGATAAGGCTGGTCAGACTTATGGCCTATAATTTCCTAGGTCTGTTGCTAAGCCACCTTTGTGGTTAGGCCCTGATTGAATAAGCTACTTAATGATGATGCCAGTTCATGTTTTAGTTTGTTTAGAAGACAGCCTGGGATGCCGTCTGATCACGTAGGGGCTGTGTTTTTTGCCTTGGACAAGGCTTTGAATATCTACTCTTCAGATATGTAGGGTGGGGAGAGTTTGGGGGAAGGTTTGTTACAAGTTATGATGGTATAAGGGAGTGAAATTTTCACCAAGCCTATCTGCTAGCAGGTTTGCTATCTCTGTGGGATCAGTGTGTGTGATACCATTAGTCACTAGTTTGGCACATGCTTGGGTCCTACCTTTTAAGCTACATGCCTAGCTGCAAAAGGCCTTATGGTTATCCTTGGCTGTCATTGCTAAGTTTTTTCAGTTATCCTTTGAGGATTTGACATGTTGTCTTATATGCCTGATTAAGGAGGGTACTTTTCCATTGTTGGGACCTCAACTTAATTTTCTTAGACAGCATTTTTTTGCATTTGTTGTAAAGTTTGTTGATGCTGGATGGGGTGTCCACCAGGGTGGCTAGTGTTTACTTGGGGCTCTGGATTTGATTCTCTCTGGAACAGCCAAGTCTATACACTTATACAAGTGATTGTACAAGGCTTTAGTGTAAGCTTTGGTGTAGTTGCCACTTCCAGCTGGGGTGGGGCTTGGAATGCATTTATACCTTCCCCTAGGAGGGTATAGTTTGCCTTGGTGAAGTTTTTAGTCTGAGTTCACCCTTTGAGATTTCAGGCAACTGATTTGTTGTCAGATTTAATTAATGAGGGTCTGACAGTTGCAGTGGTGCACCTGTTTGTCATGTTAGTGAGAACCAGATCTAGTATGTTTGTTCCTCTTGTTCTGGTTTGAAAAATTTGTTTCAGGGCATTTAAGTTAGTAAAGTCAAGGAGCTTTTGTGCTAGTGAGTTAGGAATAGAATATGTTTTCCAGTTGATGGTGGGATAATTGAAATCCCCTATGACCAGACTGTTTGACAATATTTGGATTGACTCCATTGTGGTGAAGTAGGCCTCATGTGCATCATGATCCATGGAAGGGGATCTATAACTCGCTATGACTTGAATGGGATTCTTACCCACAATAATCTGAACTTGGAGTAAGTCCATGGAGTTGTCCAATCTAACTAGCTGGGAGGTGAATTCATCTCTAATATAGATAGAAACACCACCTCCTTTGGTTCTCTCACATTCATTTTGTGGTCTGAAGATGTGGAAGGGATTGTAGCCTTGCAAGGCCTGGGTACTCTCTGAGGCCTTAAACCATGTTTCTGTGACTGCACAGACATCTTCATCCTCCAGTGATAGAAGTGCTTCCAGGGTGTGCAGTTTTTAGTTTAAGCTCCTAGCATTTAGTGGCATAACCCTTATTTTGTTATGGTTGGCAATTTTCACTCCAGCAATTTTGTTTGTGAGAACTTGCCTAAAAAGTTACTGTGGTACAGGCAAAAGCTTTTGCCAGCAGCCAAAAGCCTAGTGGTGCCAGGTGCCAACCATCTCTGGCAAAGCAGCGAGGTTTGTCAACCATGTCATCCTAGGCTGACAGAAAATGGATTCCCTTTGAATGACACCAAAAACTAAGGCAGTTATTGAAATCAATCATTTTTTGTTTATGCTGTGGCATTCTTCTACGTGAGGGTAATAGTCTGCTCAAGGCTAGAGATATACCTGACTGGGACATATACTCGGACCACTCAGTCATGTCTCTCTTCATATAGTCCAGTGAGGTATGTCTCAGGTTGTTCACTCCAACATGAGCTATGACAGAGTCATATTGGTACTTGTTGCCGAAGGACCTCAGTGTATGCATGATCTAACGAATCTTGGCACTGGACAGGCAGCTGACCGTGACTTTCTCCTTATCTAACCTGGTGAGTGTGACAGCTGTGTGTCTCACTGTGGAGTCTCTAATGACAAGAAAATGTGTTTTTTGAATGTTACGCTTAAGGGCTTGGTGGGTGAGACACTGATGTTGCTATGCGTCTTGAGTGCTGTGGGAACTGTGTTAGTTGTAGCAGTCTTTTGCTTTGAAGGTCTCTGGTGGTTTCAATAAGTTTTTTGAGAGAATCTCTGTATATGTTGATTTATGTGTTGGATGTGTACTGTGTGTATGAGTAGTGATACTATGTGTATGAGTAGTGGTGAGTGAGTTGACAACCTCTTCAGTGTTACTGTTTTGAGTGTGAGAGGGCAAGGATTCCAGATTCTTGGTGCAGATATATCTCTTACACTCTGTACTAGAGTGAGTTATTAGTAGAGGGTTGTCAGTGTACATGGAGGCAGTTGCAACACTGCCTGAGGAGACCCAAGTCAACAAGGGTAGTCCAACTGTCCATAATGCTAGGTTTGAAGAACTGTTGTCACAAAGGGGGTGCTATCAGGACTGATCTAGGAGGTGCCCTGTAGATGGATATTTCTGATGGGGTATTAGGCTGGTGGTTTAATAGGTCACAGCTCACTAGAAATACTTCTTAGACAAGAAATGTACTAAAGATGAGGACTACACTGATGTATTATAGCTGTATTTAAGGGAAGAATTGTAGAAATTATCTAGCCGGCTATGGTGCACAACTGTGAGGCAGTGCACAGTGTTGTACAATGCGCAAATGAGCAGAAACCTGCTCAAACATGGGGCTTAAATACTAGAAGCTAAAAACTTTAAAAAACTCAAAAGAACCAATCAGGGTGCTTACTCCAAGCCCTAGACCAATCACCCTTCACCATACAGGTTGCAATCAGCCTACTTCAACTTCTGTTGGGTATTCTAAAACATGGTTAAGATTTTAGAAATATTTAAGAGTTAGGCAATTGCTGCTGAACCAGTGACAGAGAGAAGTCCTTTTGTAGAGCAGATTGTAAAGAGGACCAGTTCTGTGCAGAACCTGTGCAGAATTGTTAGCATAAGGAGTAATGAGAAACATTGGGTAAAAAGTGTCGTGCTAGTCCATAAGTTACTGTTTCTTATTAAAAGGACTCTGTTTAATATTAGTTCTTGAACCAGTTGATAGTGTTGCTTCTGAGCTGTATAATTTTTGTATTAGTATCAAGTGATTTACATGTTCAAAGGTCCTACATACATCAAAGAAAACTGCTTTTCCACCGAACTGTTACATTGTATATCATTGACAGAGTATTGTGACAATTATGGTAATCATTCTGTGAATCAATTAGAATGTATTTGTTTAGGTTTTCACAGACTTGATCATAAACAAGTTTTTTGAATGCCTTAGTGACTGGGCAGAGGATGGATATTTGACAGAATTCATGAGTAGAGGAAGAAGATGGGGGACTGGGAAGATGTATTGTAACTGAGTGTTTGAACTGGGGAGGAAGTCAGCCTGAGATGATTGACAAGTTGTAGAAGTGGTCAAATGGTGAAGTGACTTGAAGACTTGTTTGGCACACATTTTTAAGAACACAGGGTATACATATGCTATTAGGATTTAGATTGTATGTTATGTCTATTTTTTCTAGTATTTTCTGACTGAGTTTACTGATATCTCCCTAAAGTAAAATGGAATACTTGGTTGTCTAGCTGACCTGCAGGTCATTTTTACTGGTAGCTTGGGAACACCATCTGGTTAAGAGATGTACTGGAGTTGCACTGTACGAATATACAGATTTAGGGAATCAAACCTAGTACTTAAAACTTAGGCTGGTTAGCAGTTCATTGCTTTAATCATCTGTATAAACTGACAAAAGACAGAGGACCAGCAATTAAACACATATTTAAAAAACTTACAAAAACAAAAAAGCAGGCAACGTGTCATCTAAATCCACAAAGATGAACCACCACTTAGAAGTATAAAATGATTGCAAGCTTTATTCCAAAAATAAAACTGTATTAAAATGTTAGTGCTTTCATTTAAATGAATATTAAACTTCTTCAGATATCATTTTAAAATTTTCCCTCCATTTTAAATACATTTCCTTATAGTGACATCATTTCCTCTTAATCAAGTAACTGAAAAAAACTGAATATTGCTTTAAATGCAATGTTACTTGATTAAGAGGAAATTATGTCATTATAAAGAAATGTATTTAAAATGGAGGAAAAAATTTTAAATGATGTCTGAAGAAGTTTAATATTCATTGAAACGAAAGCGCTAACATTTTAATACAGTTTTATTTTTGGAATAAAGCTTGTGATCATTTTATACTTCTAAGTGGTAGTTCATCTTTGTGGATTTAGCTGACACATTTATTTATTTATTTATTTAAATTTGTTGACTGGGAGTGTCCGACTGGACGTAGGTCCATTTTCAGCGGAGGCCCGGGGAGAAAAGCTCCACAGTTAAAATAAACAGACAGTATTTACATTGGATTACATAGGGATTAACAATTTTTAACAACATTGCCTGCTTTTTTGTTTTTGTAAGTTTATCTACGCAGTTTGTGGTTTTTACATATTTAAAAAAATGGATAAAGGAAACAGTACAGGGTAAAACAATGCTGGCTCATTAGATATAGAAGGAGAGCGTGCCAAACTAACTCTGTAGTAATGGGACCAGTATTAAAAGGGACAGTAGCAGTGTGGGGTGTGGTCAAGGAACTGCTGTGGATATATTCCAGAAGGACCAGTGTATGGGTGGATGAGGAGAAAGAGAGTGAGAGAGTGCATGTGCAATAAGGTAGGCTGAATTACAGGAAGTTATTAGGTTGCTAGTACAATACAGTAGATCGAATTACAGGAAGTTAATAGATTGTTAGTACAATATGCTGGACAGTGATGCAGGAAATTAATAGGTTGTTAGCATAATACAGTAGGCTGAATTACAGGAAGTTGATAAGTTGTTAGTCCAATACAGTAGACAAAATTACAGGAAGTTAATAGCTTGTTAGCACAATATGGTGATCAGAGTTGAAGGAAGTTAATAGTTTATTAGCACAAGACAATAGGTTGATTTACAGGAAATTAACAGATTGTTAACCCAAGACAGTAGGCCAAAGTAGAGGAAGTTAATAGGTTGTTAGTATTTGGCTTCGACTAAGATGAAGTTAAAAAAAGAAGAATATTCTTATCTTCTCATAGAGGATGTAACTTTGAAATGTACGGAAAAGTAAGAACAGATGCAGGTGAGTAAATTAGACTGTGAAGGTGCATGTTTTTTCTGTATGGTAACTGGTGCCTGAGTATACGGCGTGTGTGCAGGAGAGTAGTTTTATGTGATAATTTTAAGCAGGGTTAGATTGGAGGACAGGTAGCAAGAAATTGAGATATATAGTTAGGGAGAATCATAGCATCCTGTGCTCTGGCCAGAGCATTATTTTTATGTGTTGCTCAGATTCATCATAAAGCAGGAGCTCCATAGTGCACCATCGACAACACAGAAAGTATAGAATAGATGCACATTTTCATTGCATACTATAAGCTTTCCTCTGAAGATAAAGTGTACAATAAAGAAGAAAAAATGTGGGATATTACTTTAAAAATATGCTACACGAAGCTAGCTGTTAGTAAGTAGGAGAAACCATACGATGAAGTGCTATAGTCAGTGAGGAATAGTCTAGCTAGATAGCACAATACTTAGGCACTGGTTCCATAACTGACAGGGGTAAGGCAAAATATAGCAGGTATAGCAGTTGCACCCTTAATATACTGTGCTTACTGTTCAGCACATGGCAAAAAACTTTTTTTTGTGATTATAGAGGTATTGTAGGCTTGTAGAACAAAGGTTTCAGCAGCTTTTACAGCAATAATTTCACAGAATCCAAGGACGATAAAGAAAAAAAGAGATTAAGTAAAGAAAATTAAAAAACTGTAAAAATGATTTAATATTGCCACACAATTAAGTAATATAACCCACCTTCTTCAGATTACACACAGAACAAAACAACTTAAATTAAAATATTTAGAATTAAAAATAACAGAATTTACATTACACAGAATTATTTAATATAAAAGTATAATGGACACCTACATCTTTTTGCCCCCCTGGGTGTGCAAATAGTAGAGAGATATATTTTTTTTTTTTTTTTTTAGAATATTTTTTTCACTTTTGCTTAACTAAATATATCGATATATTTAGATAAATGAAAGGAATTGATATAAGTTAGTTTAAAATAAGCAAGACATAAGCAAATTTTTTTTAAAATAATTAAAATTTTTGTGGTTTTAAATGCATGTATTTTCATAGCAGTGCAAGTAGTAAGTAAATCCATGTTATCTTATTTTTTTATTAAGGTCAAACTAAATAAAAATAAAAAAAAAATGCACTTTAATGTAATTGGGCTCTTATGCCTAAATAATGCATATTTGTTGTTTTGTTTTGTTGCTGTGTAAAAGGTGGGTTATATTATTTGCTTAAATAGCTAATTTAACTTGTGCTAATTGTATTAAATCATTTTTACAGTACGAGCTTTCTCTTATTGTGTTCCTGATCGTCCTTGGATTTTACTAGTTTATCTTGTGTGTTTGGTGCATAATTTCACAGAATAACAGTGTCAACAGAGCCACTCCTGGATAACTTTATCAGAAGCAAAACAAGTAATTAAGTCAATAAATGAATTAATATTCTTTAATTCTTTACCTTCTCAGGATCACTCAAAGGGATACATTTTGGATCTATCCACTTTCCCACTTGACAAATGAATACACTAAGTAGCAACTGTCTAGTTGTCTCAGTTATTAAGGGGAGAGAACAAATTATAGCTGGTTGGGGGGTGAGGGGATTACTGTTTCTGTTCTGTAAGACGCAGTGTTCATTCAAATTTTCAAGTTATAACTGCTAGGAGTTTTATTTATTTAGATCTGCGAGCACAAATTAATTAATGCTCATGTTTATAAAATGAAAACATTTTTTATTTTAAACCATCTTGACCTGCAACGTAATGTTTCAGGATCATAAACGAGACAGTCTGCTTAATAATATTATCTGTAGTTGTTATATACAACGATTGGATTGTTTGTTTCTTATACATCTGCAAACTTTTTTTTTATTTATTTTGCTGCATTCTTCTCCTCATTTATGTTCTTTGTTATTGAAGTTTTATTGTACAATTATGTGGTGCTTGAAAGAGCCACCTGACAGAGGCTTTCATGAATATAATTTGTATTTTTATATTAGTGACATTAACCTCTGAGATTTCTGCAAAATAGTAGACCATAGCGTTGTCGCTTCACACTAAGACGTTGTCCTGTTCGATTCTCAGCTAGAGCGTCTTCTGTGTGGAGACATGCATGAATGGGCGTACCTTCGTTGAAGGTTGTGTGTCAGGGCTGGCAACTCGGCATGTAAAAATCTACTGCCAATCATTAGCGTACCGGAGTTCCGCTGTGGCGACCCCTAACCGGGAAAAGCTGAAAGACACAACAACAGTCATTATTCACTTATCTCTAATTTTCTCAGAGAAAGTTGTCAAACAAATGTACTTTGCTATAAATGTGGATTAAGAACCTGTTTTTCCAGTCTGTATGACAGAATGCCTTGCATTTGTGCCTTTGGCCTCTGTAACAGCCTTCTGAGAACCATCAGTGAAGGACTGCTAAAGACTCCTGTTAGGGAGCTGTATCTGCTTTTCACACTGATTTTCATTGCAAGGTATTTTTAACTCCTGCTTATGTGCAGGTTCTCTATCTTTATGTCAGAATACAACAGGCACTGAGCTGAGGGTTATAAATCTGCTACCACACTTCTTAAACTTGAATATTTGTCCATAATTGCTGGTTTGCTACTGTTTTCCTTGGGCAGACAATGTTAAAATGCAGAAAATCCCCTTTATATGCAAGCAACTGGCAGAACCTTCTGGAAATTCAGGGAATATTCCTTGTCTGCTGAAACTGTATGTTTATTCTGTTTTCCCCACCCTCACTATAGTCATAGTTATGTTATAAAGCAGAGTGAAGAGCCATCAGATGGTGTAACTGCTTTACATATGAAACTGCTGCTAAGCAGAGATGGTGTAATAAAGACAGCAGTTACTGCTTTCTAAAGTAAAACTTATGCTGTCATTTTATACATTTCAATATAGTTTAAGTGTAAATATAATAAAAATACCAAGTTTTTGTTATTTTTCAAATGTTTTGTAGGTTCATAGGAGGTTACTAGGCTAGTGGCCCTACAGCCTTTATAAGCCTAGCCATGTTAATTCCGGGTTGCCCCAAATGTCCTTGTTAGATGGATGTACTTTTCAGATCAGCACTGACTACCTCTGTCTGTGAGGGACACAGGTGCTACCCCCGAGGTGAATTTGTGGTCACCCATCCATTTGTCCAGGTTGTGCTTGAATACGGTCATTGAGGAGCTCTGCTTCACATAAATTGGAAGCTTATTCCAGAGCAGAGGCAATCTCTTGGAGACATACCTGTCTCTCCAGCATGTTCTGCTAATGTCACTGGCAAACTTGAGATCCCTAGAGTGAGTGAATTTAGTGGTATTTGATTTGTGAATATACAGCATTTCCATCAGGGTAGGGTCAGAGACTGCCCTGTAGGCTATGCACAAGTCCCTTCTCAGTAGCTCATATAATACAGAGTACAGTGACAGGGCTTACAGTCTATCCATATAGGTCATGGTTTGGACACCCTGTATCTTCTTAGTGAGAAACCTCTGTGGTCTCTCCACTTGCTGCAGGTGTCTGGTGAGGTACATGCAAAAGGGGAGCATTGTACTCTATTAATGGCCTGATTACGGTTGAGTAAAGTGGAGTTATAACATCCTTAGATCTGGATGTGATCCTTTTCACAGTGAAAACCTGCTGGTCAAAGTTCAGACTGCTGTCGACCTGTGTTCTCAGATCTTGCATCACTGGGCTTGAACTTAGAGTAGTGCTGTCAATATTGTAATTAGTGGGGAATTCTGCGTTGCCAAATGGGATAATAGTGCACTTTTTTTGCATTTAGTTTTAGACCGTGACTTTGGCACCAGTCATTTATTTGTGTTATCTCCTTCTGTAATATGTTAACATCATTGGAGGACCTGACAAAAGTTGTATTATGAAACCACACTGTGTTCCTTTTTTTTTATGAGTATACCTAATGCCTTGTCATAGCCCATAGTGCAGAATTCGACGCAGCTTTACATTGAAAGTTGTTTAATGTCTGTCTTTTATTTGGTTATGCAAGTCTAATGTGTATAACGGATGCTGTAATACATTATTATGCACCCTTTAGTGGAAGATACAATTGCAAGTCTCAAGAGACAACTTTCTCTGAGTAATACGAACGGATGTTTATGCAAAAGTGATTTGCATCTCTGACCATTAATATAGTCTATGGGTGAATGGGACCAGAAAACATATCTTTTGATTTCCTGCATAGAATAAAGGACAGTCTAATTAAATCCCTCTAAATGCTGTTGTGTCTTTCAGCTTTTCCCAGTTAGGGGTTGCCACAGCGGAACTCCGGTCCGCTAATGATTGGTAGTTGATTTTTACGTACCGAGTTACCAGTCCTGACGCACAACCTTCAACAAAGGTACGCCCATTCACGCATATCTCCACGCAGAAGACGCTCTAGCTGAGAATCGAACTGGACAGCGTCTTACTGTGAGGTGACAATGCTACCACAGCACCACCACCGCGGGACTAATTAAATCCCTCTAAATAGTTATTCAAAATTCTAACATACGCAAATATCTCTGATTTAAAGCAACAGGCTGTAGTAGTACCAGTCTGTAAAGGTGTTTGGGGGATGTCAGGATTAAGCAATTTTTAGAGACATCAACATGACCACTAATTTATTATAGGATCATAGAAATTAAAGGCAGTTGAGTCACAAAGACCATTTTGTGCTTTGCCAATTCCAGTCCTGATGTTGTACGTCTCTTCTCTAGAAGGCCAAAGCAGGTCAGTTGGGGGGAGGGTAATTTCTGATGATCCATCCAACCATTTAGGGTTCACTTGAAAGATGCAAGGATGTCATTTATCTTAAATTGCAAGGGAAGCTAGTTCCAGATGGGGAGGGGGATGGATCATGGGTAATATATTTGTCCCTAGAACATATTTTATTTTTATGTTGGTGGAGATTTAAATCTTCTGTTTCGGTATTTGTGGAGCTATTCATGTTACAGAAATCAAGAGAGCAAGGGTCCCTAATGGCATGGAATGCAAGGCACATATTTTTGTAAAACAGCTTGTAAGTTACCAAGTATAGGGATAGAGTGTCAAGCCTCTGCTGGTAACTAAGGGCTTTTAGGCCAGTAATTATTTTGGTTAGGCACCTCTATGCATTTCCAGTTGCTTGACGTATCTAGATCGATACATCCCAAATAGGACAGTGCACTTAATAATTTGGCCTAATTAGGGCCATATACAGAGGATTGATAACTTCTTTGGACCTGGCTGATATGTTTTCAGATACATTCCGACTATTGCTGCTACATGATGGTCAGTGGAGAGGGAATTAACAACCCAGGTACAAAATACCTAACTACCTTGTAATTCTGTAGATTTGTAGTTTGTACTGGCTATAATGTACTTTGAGGGAGGAGTTGTTTACCAAACATGACAATACTGTTCTTTTCACATTTAATCGTAGCCCTTTATTCATGCACCACTCGCTCGTGAGGGTTAGTTCTAAGGCCTAACTTCTCAACCATTCAGATTGCATATATCTGAACATTTAAGTAGCATTTGAAGTAAAAAACATCTCTAATGCTTTGTACAAGCATTCTATACAGCACCCAACAGCAAGCTTTAAATTCACTATTATTGATAGAATTACTGGGAACAGAAATGTGAAAGCTAGTTGGCACAATATTCTTAACAAAAAAGAACGTACATGGATCATTAAACTTGGTGGTCTTTTTTCACCTGGTTTAAATGAACAATTCTAATAAAATTTGTTATTAATATATTTAAATTATACTATTATTCTAATATTATATTTTATTTATTTATTTATTTTATTTAACATTTGCTGACCGGGAAAGTCCGACTAGGTTCCACAGATCCTGTTTTCAGCAGAGGCCCGGGGAGAAAAACTCCAGAAGCATGTCTTTAGAATGTGGGAGGAAACCGGAGTACCTGGAGGAAATCCACACGTATATTTTTATGTTTATAAAAATCATTCCCATCTTTATGTGATTTATATTACGATTTGCCTTGACAAGCATAGACAAGAGTGAAATATTTTGTATCTCTTTAAATATTATGTGTGGAATTATTCATGAACTGAATGATTTGGTTGGTGTACCATATATTTACAAAGCTGTGTGATTGTAAGTACACTGAAGAAGGTGTTTTGCCAAAACTGGTATGTCTTGTT
Organism: Protopterus annectens; assembly: GCF_019279795.1. NCBI lineage: Eukaryota > Metazoa > Chordata > Ceratodontiformes > Protopteridae > Protopterus > Protopterus annectens. The sequence goes on along the minus strand of NC_056748.1, from coordinate 157,840,537 downwards.
AATAAATATTAATTACTATCTCATTGCTTGTGCTGGACCTTTTTTTTGCTTTGGAATTTATCTTTTTGGCCTTTGTACTTGCCTACTGGTGAAAACTCTTTTTTGGGCTATTAGTTCTCACTGTAGTCACTGGGTATCTAAGTGGGATTTGACAGTATGCTCACCTTTAAGTCACCTGCAAACTTAATTAAGCAGAGACCCTGGTGTATGGCCTGGAGATTGGGGAAGTAAAAGCAAAAAGAGGGTTCCCAGCACTGACTCTGAGGCACACTACTAGTTACCTTCACACTTTGAGGTGGTGTTGGCAACCTTAACTATATGGATTCTTCTTAGCCTGACTATCTACCTCACCATGTAAGGGTCTATGTTTAGGGCTCTTAGTTTATTTACAATCCCAGCATGGAGTACTGTGTCAAATTTCTTGCCCAGACCCAAATAGTTTGTGTGAATACAATGACTGCTATCTACAGCCTCTTTGGTCTTCTTGGAAAAAAAAGATATTAAATTATTTAGGCAAGATTTCACCTTGTCAAAATGAAACTTCAGGGGGTCTAGCTCAGTGAGGTTTTCAATTTAGCTTATAGAGTCAGATAGGATGCATTCCATAGCCTTTCAAGTCAGGCTAGGTTGTCCAATGTAGGCCGTCTTCTGTAGTGGCAATTTTTGTCCATCATACGAAATGTTAAACCAAGGTCCCATCAGCTTGAGTTGGTAGAAGGTCCAATGAATGCAAAAGATTCCATGGCACCTATTGAAAAGAGTAGGGGTCCTTTATTAAAATTCACAAAATATAATATCTACATTGTATATACTAAATTCACAGCTCATTTACAATTATGTACATTTTCAAAAAAATTCAGACTTTCAATTCACCCCACTTTTTTTTCCACAACCAAACTCTTATTTTATTCAAAATTTCTGACAACATCCATTTCCCATTATATTTTACCTCATTCATTATTTCATTCCAAATAATTCACATTATACAAAACCATTTTTCATTTAAGCTATATTTATAATTTTTGTTTCATATTTTATCATGTCCATATTTATACATTTAACATTTTTCAATCCTTTTCAACATTCTTTACCACATATTTCTTCCCACAATTGATATACTCATTTACATTTCAGAAAAACATCTTTCATTGTCTAACATGGTATATTTGCCTTTACTGGAAGCATGTTTATAGACAACCTCCACAAAAATCTGTACATTGTACATATTTTTCACATATTTTCATTCTTGCTGTTGCAGCTTTTGCTTTTTTATCTCCTAAATGCTTCCAAGGGTAAATACAATAACATTTTCCCCATTATATTTTCATACCATGTTTTCCTGTTATTTTCTATGTTCTTTAAATCAATCTTCGATAGTAATAATTTCTCTTGATATAGTTTCATTTCCATGCAAGTGATTTATTTGCTTCTTTTTAAACATTCCAATATTGATTTATATTTTTCCTCCATAATCCTTATTAACAATTTTATTTTTTCCTGTAGTCCTATTGATATTTTATATACATTTAATGAGGCTACATATACATTTGGTTTTACTAAACCCAAAACCTCCTACTTTTTTGGTTACATAAAGAATTCCTCTTTTCATAGGATTCAGTCTAGATCCCCATATAAATGTAAATAGCACATCCAATAGTTATTTTTTACATTCTGGTAGTATCATAAATATACTTGCTAGATGTGCCATCTTATCTAATATTACAGAAATGATTAAACATGCTTTTTTCTATATGCAAGTTTAAATGTTCTCCAGAATATACAGTTACTCCTTATTTTAATTATATGCTTCCATTCTGTTACTCTCTGTTATTCAATACCAAACCTTATTCCTATCATTTCTATTTCTTCTTTATTAAACTGGATACCTCTTATTTTTCTAGAAAACCCCAGTCCTTTACTCTTTTCCTCAGTAATACTTAAACCCAACACCTTTAGTTCTTTGTCAAGTGTTATAATAGCTGTATTCATTGATTCTTTATTTTTAATAATGAATGCTAGATCATCCGCATAAGAGAACATCATTGGAATCTGAATTCCCTCTGGTGAACAGTATTTAGCTTCCTCCAATACTAAATTTATCTTGGTAACTACCGCATTCATAATTAATGCAAATAGAATACTACTTGCTTAATACCACTTTTTATTTCTATTGTCTCACTTAATCAACCATTAACCACCAGTGTCACTTTATTTTTGCTATATACAGATTTCAAAACATTGATTATTTTATTACTTATATTATATTCTTTCAAGATTTCCCATAATGGTTAATGATGGATCTTGTCAAATGCTTTATTTACATCTCCTAGTAATATTTTCAATTCTGTTTCCCTATTTATTACATCTACCAATTATCTTATTAACACATTAATAGTTCTTGAATTCCATTTCCTTTTACCCTAAAAATGGTTTCAGTCAGTATCTTATTAGCTCTACTTATGATTCTTTTTTCTACTATTTTCATAAAAATGTTATAATCATTGTTTAATCGTAGTGGTCTCCAGTTTTTTATGACTGTTCTTTCTCCATTTTTCCATATAAATTTCATTGCACCCATACATATTTTTCATCATTAACACCCTTTTCAAATCATTCATTCAACACCTCTAAAATTATTCCTTTTGCCGTTCTTGCATGTCCTTATACATTAGATATTCAAGTCTGCCTAAACGTGTAGCTGCTTCTGCATTTACTGTTTTCAACACTTTTAAATTCTATCATTGTAATTTTTTCTTCCATTCACTTATCTTCTTCAGTTAATTTTTCTAAATTCCATATATTTTTTCTTGTAGTGTAACATCTGGAAAAAGTTTTCACAATAGGTCTTTTTACTGTTTGTGTAATTTCTTTTTGTATGTTCAATATACATCCTTCCTCATTCCTTAAGTCTCTTATTCTTATTTTTTCTTTAACCATTTTATTTAGATATGTTGCTACTTCTTCCCTTCTTCCTTGTAAAACATATCTTTGAATAACATTTTTTTTAATTTTCTCTTGGTTCATTTTTTATAACATTCTCTCTTTTTCTAGAAACTCTTCTTTATTGTCTATTATGTTTTTAAAGACTTGGCTACTGATATCCTTACAACTATCTTATATTATTTTTGCCTTTTACCATTCTAGTACTTCTTTTCTATATAGTTTTTTAAACTAATCCAGCAACTTGTCCAATCTTTATAAAATCCTCTCATGTTTATATTATCCAAGCATAGTTGATGTGTTATTTCCTTTACATACTCATTTAGCTCTGATTCATTAATTCTTTTTATCCTTCAACCTAAACTTATATAATCAATTCTTTCTTGAATCTCTATCTAGGTTGCTACATAGTCTGAAAAAGACATCATTTGAACTCCTTGATGTAATATACTTAAACTTTCTGATACTATAATCCATTTCAGTTCTCAGATTACTCCTTTTGTATGTCCAATGTTTGTTTTTCCATAAGTACATTCTACCAGTTTTGATCATATCTGAAATATCTTTTACATCCGCCCCTTCCTTTCATCTGTCTCAAATCACAATTAAAATCATACACTACTATCACTTGCATATTTGCACTCACATAATCAAATATTTTCTTAAACATAATCTCTCTTGCTTTTGGAAAGTGTATGCTTAGAATACAATTACCCTATATATTTGGTCCTTCCATCTTTTATCTAATATTACTATTCCTCCTAATACTACTAATGTATAATCCTGAATTTGTGTACATTTTGCATAAAATGACTATGCCTGAACATATTTCATCTCCTTGCCCTCCCATAACCCATTAACGTGTATTCTTTTTCTGTTGTTATTCTTAATATCTAATAATACTATAATGTCCATATCTAACATTTGAACACTCCTAGCCTTCACTGAACATTCTTTATGCTCTTCACATTAATGGCTAGGATTCTCACTTTGTGGAATAGTTTCTGTTGTTTTTAGCCTTTTCTTTTCTTGTTTCGTGCTATACCTATATTTTTACATTTGCATTTTCTTTCACTTTTCCCAGTAGAAGTTATTTTACGTTTAACTCTTATCCATGTATCATCCCCTTCATCACTTGAATTACTTATTCCTCTCTCTCTCCCTTTTCTCATCCCCCCACACATTCATTTACTTCTTTTTGGGTTTCTTCTCTATTATCTACTAATACACTCTTGGTCTAACCATGTCTCCTGTGTATAATTTTCTTTAGCATTACAATCCACCAATTAATGCCCTACATTTTCACACTTTATACATTTTTGCTCATATTTTTTTTTTTGCTTCATGACCAACTTTACCACAAATAAAACATTTCCTTTTGTCACAATTGTTAATTAAATTATCATCTTTACACACAAAAAGCATGTCTTTGGTTGTCCTCAATATCTAACCAATCCCTTACTGCCTTCCACATTAATTATACTCAGCAAATGCATTATTTTGTCATTTTGTGTTTTCAATACACCACATTCCTGTCCCTCAGTCTGTAAACCTCTGTTATCATAGATCTTTGTGAGGTCCATTACATCTCTGCACACAGTTTTTAAATAGTCTTTTAAATCATCTCTTTCATCTTCGGTTCAAAATTGTATAAACACTCTTGTTTAGCTTCTCTATGAAATGCCTGGGGGTCTCATACTAAACATTGTTTTAATACAAATAGAAGCTGTGGGTTCAGTACCCAGTGGTGGAATGATTCTGTCCCATAGTTCATAGCTGTGCAGGTCCTTTTCCATTTTACTTCCTATTCTCACCCGATACATTCTTCTTACTTCTGCTTTCATCTTCTCTAACCATTTGTGCAAACAACTTCTTTTCTTCCTTATTTGCTGAACTTCCTGAATTCTGTCTATTATTTCTCCCCACAACATTGTCTTCTCACTCTCTGGTTCACTGTTTTCAATTAATTCTTTCAAACAAACATCCAGCAACCCCCCCCCCCAAACTGGAGGGTTGTAACGACACACTCAGGTGTTGCAGAATCTGCTGTAAACTTTCTCTGGAATAACTCCTCTGAATCTGCCATGTTTACTTCAACTCCCTCTTTTTGCTTTTTATTCAACTCTCCTCCACTTTTTTTCTCCCTTCTCCTCACCCCACTTAACTTCTGAGTCAACATTTGCCATATTTGGCTCAACAGTTGTTTGATTAACAGCTTCACTCCCCTCCAAAACACAAAAAATACCTTCTTTCTCTTCCATGTTTTGATTTCAGACTTCCAGCTTTTCTGAGCTACTTCTGCACCTGTTCAGAAGACAGGAAATGTAACAGCAAATAGAGTCCCCATACGTAAAGAGTAATGGAACTTCCCTGATGCCCTGGCCAAATGTCTCCAAGTAGTATAAATGCCACCTTAGTTCCCCCTTGAATTTAGGCGTATAGCCTAACAGGACTAAACCAATCAATAAAGGGTAAATAAATAAACTAATTAAAAAAATGCAGTTCTCCATACTTCAGAACAAAACCTGCAGCTAAGCTTTGTTAAATAAGTTCAGGAAGGGTTTCACGGGGGATGTTTGGAGATGTCCGTTAAGCATCTGGGTAAATTATCTGGTCCCACAGAAGTAGTATTTTTGGTTTTAGGGAACACTGTCAGGACGTGTTCCTTTGTGATCTCGGAGGAGTATAATGGATTCTGGGATTTGTGGAATTTTGATAGCTGTTTTGGAGTAAACTTGATACTGAATTTATCTGCTACTATGTTTGTTGTGTTTACTGGGTCAGAGTAGGTTGTACAATATTGGATTAGTTCAGAATACTACTAGATGTTTCTTTACTTTCCTAATGTATCTAGCTTCACAGGCTAGTTTCAGTTTGTGCTATGACTTGCTTTTAGTTCCTTGCTGGTGCTTTTGATACTGTCTCTAATAAGGGGGGATCTAAACCTTTATTATAGGACTTAATACTTTTTTCCCTCTTGTTATAGAATTTGTTTATGCTGGTGTGCCACCAGGGTGGTTTGTTCTTAAACTCACCTTTATATTTGGTCCTAGTATGGATGGCCAGGTCTAGGCATTTGGGTAGGTGGGATAAATACTCATTGATAAAAGCAGCAGCTGTTCCTGTGCTGTAACTGGTGATATTACAAGTGAATCTCAGTAGCTCATCAAAGAGTTTAAATAAGATTTGTCTGTTTGAAATCCTTACATTTAGAAATGTTGACTGCAGTATTTTTTGAGAGTTAAATGGAGAAGGTTGCAAATTTCTGGTCAGATTTAACCGGTGATGGAGAATCTGAGAGTTGTGCATATTGTAGCTATATCAGTTAGGACACATGAATGTTTTGCCATGCGGACAACTCTGTATGTGGCTGGTTAACTACATGTTCTAGGAAGTTTTTATTTATTAAGTCTAAAAAGTCTCTGGGCATGTCCAACATTTGAGGTAGAGGTGTACCAGTTTGTTTGATGTTAGTTGAAAATGCCCATGATAATGGAGCTTTTCATAATAGGCAATTCAGGAATTACATTTATGAATCTTTTCATGGTCATCTAGTGACATGGAGACCATCCCTTCCTAAAGGCAATACAAATGGTCATTTGGGGACATTGAGACCATTCCTTCCTATAGGCTATACAAATGGTCATCTGGGGACATGGAGACCATTCCTTCCTATAGGCTATGCAAATGGTTATCTGGGGACATGGAGACCATTCCTTCCTATAGGCTATATAAATTGAGGGCTTGTTTTCTTTGGGGAAACCTGGAGTTCAATGAGTCTGATTTGTGTGTCTCTTGGAATTTGTCTAGAGCTGATATGGTCTTTGACAAATATGGAAATGCCACCACAGTTTCTTTCATGCCTATATGCATAGTGGGCACAAAACCCAGGTATGGAACCAGTGTTCTGTCTGCATTAAAAACAAATGTCAGTCTCTGTACAGATATGGATGTATTGAAGTTGCGGGAGGGCTTCATGATCCTGGTATGAAGAAGAGAATCCATAATGTGATCTGAGTTAATGTTTGAATTTACTGTATTACTACCTGCTCTGTCTGATTGCCTAAAATGGCACTATGGGGGCAGTAAAGGTTTCACCTGTATGCAAAAGCCTTGGAACATGAGGTACAGGGCATCCTTTGTGAAACAAACTGGATTGTCTGTCATCTCATCCCATGCTGACACATTTCTGGACTATCCTCAAATAACACCAGCTGCTTAACTAAGTGCTATTGTTCAAGATCCTTCTGGATCTTTCCTGCATTTGACACCTGCATGGTGAGATCCATCATATCTCTCTGCATGTCCATCAGGGTTGAACCATTCAGGTCATTCAAGTGGACTACTGCCAAGTAGTAATGATATTTGTCTGCTAAGAAGGACTGAAGAGTCCTTGTAATACCACAGATCCTGGTACAGGAGAGTCATCTAACTATAAGCCTACCCTTGTCTGCTTTGTGAGTGTGGAGTCAGCATGTCTGACAATAGAGTCACCAGTCAGTAGGACATTCCTGTTTGAGTTTTTGTAATTGGATGTCATAGACAGTTACAGATGACCCTTTGCTATGTGTGAGGATGGTGCTGCTGTGTTAGTGAATTTATGCAGCGACCTGGTCTTTCTTATCATGGGAGGCTTTGGGAATGACTCTCTGACAACCTGTCGGTTTAATTTGAATGTATTAAGGTATGAATGACAGTATATGAGGCTCACAAGTCATTGTGTTGGGTGAGAGAGAGGCCTTCAAGTTGCTTACATTTCTACACCTCTCACAGGCTGAATTATTTGTGAAAATGAAATGTTCATTGTGAACACATCACAGCTCCTGTATGTTCATTGTGAACACATCACAGCTCCTGTACTTTCATTGTGAACACATCACAGCCTCTATACGTTCATTGTGAACGCATCACAGCTCCTATACGTTCATTGTGAACACATTACAGCTCCTATACTTTCATTGTGAACACATCACAGCCCCTATACATTCATCTTGAACACATCACAACTTGTATACATTCATTGTGAACACATCACAGCTCCTATACGTTCATTGTGAATGCATCACAGCTCCTATATGTTCATTGTGAACACATCACAGCTCCTATACATTCATTGTGAGCACATCACAGCTCCTATATGTTCATTGTGAACACGTCACAGCTCCTATATGTTCATTGTGAACACGTCACAGCTCCTATATGTTCATTGTGAACACATCACAGCTCCTGTACGTTCATTCATTGTGAGCACATCACAGCTCCTATATGTTCATTGTGAACACATCACAGCTCCTATATGTTCATTATGAACACATCACAGCTCCTATATGTTCATTGTGAACACATCAAAGCTCCTGTACGTTCATTCATTGTGAGCACATCACAGCTCCTATACGTTCATTCATTGTGAGCACATCATAGCTCCTATATGTTCATTGTGAACACATCACAGCTCCTATACGTTCATTGTGAGCACATCACAGCTCCAATACATTCATGCTGAACACATCACAGCTTCTATACATTCATGGTGAACACATCACAGCTCCTGCACTGCCTATGAATACCAAGTGTTGTGTCAGATGAAATTATTTGTGTTAATAAGGAGCTTATCCTGAGCATATGGCACTTCCTACACTGCCTGAGAAGACCAGGAGCTGTGTGTCAGCAGAATGGATCAAGCAGGCTTGTTTTTCATTTTGGCTAGGTGGGTCTGTGCCTTGTTGATCTAGGTGTACTAAATATGCACTTAGCAACTTTGACAACGTACAAAGACTGGCTAGGGCTATCACAATGGGAATAGTAAAATGAGATGTATATGAAGCTTGGGATACAGTAGTTACAGACAGTTATGAACATCCAGTAGCAATAGAATTAGTTTAAGCACAACTAAAGACACCCTGCTACTTGACTGGCAGCTACAGGTAGCACAAGTTAACAAAGGAGTGAAAAGCACTGGAGAATTATGGAAGCAGTCAGCGACACATGCGGGCATAGCAGTTCACGTCAGACTGCTTACAGCTGCACAGGGCATGTTGTACTACCTCTGTATGTAGCTCAGAACAGCTGTAAAACACTGTACTTATGCAGAGAAACCTCAGCAGAGCATATGAGCCAATCACAACAAGTTTAATTAATGCTTCTGAAGGAATCAACACCCTGGAAACAGTGGGGTCCCCCCACTAGAAAAAAATAGCAATTTATTTCAGAGAAAGGTTACTGTACAAGGCTATTACTGTGTACTCAGTTAGAAAGTAAAAATACTTATCCCACATATCTGGGACTTGGTAGTGAGGTCAAATTTAGTTTAATCAAGTCTCAATCAACAGCATTCCCCAGAGTATATAACAGCTCATATTAAATGAGTGGCAACCTGTGCTAAAATGCTGCACTTAACACCAGTAGTGAAAATGTAGATAAAGTTCAGCAGAGCACGAGCCACTAGCAAAAACAAACAGCTCACTTTCCTCTCCTCTCAAAAGGAGAAAAAAAAAAAGCGAACTAGGGTGTGTGTCCTAGATGAAAGACCAGCACTGGTAGAGTTTTTGGTAGAACATAGAACGGAAGTTGCCATTGAGAAGGGAATAGTTGGTAGAGCATATGGAATGCTGCATGATAACTGTAGGAATTAATCAGATCAGGTAGGGAAGGACTGGGAAGAGAGACTGGATAGGTAATTCACAGGGAAACAATGGGGGGATATATGTATGTCTCTCAAATGTGCAACAAAATCTAGGAGATTTTGGATATTTGCCTGGAAGTGCTTGCATGGGTATTTTTGTACCCCAGGTAGACTTTGAGGAATTTTTCCTCAGGTGGACAACAAATGCTGGAGGTATGATGGAGCAGAATGAGGTAAGTGGGAACATGTTTTCTGGTAGTGTAATGAGTTTGTAGACTTTAAAGATTCTCTGCAGACTGCTCTGTCAGAGATGCTGGGCGAGCAGGTTAGAGTGACTAGGGAAATATTTTTTAAGCTATGATACAGAATTGGAATTGCCTAGACATAGTAAAGCCTTGCTGAGTCTGATTATGATGGCTGCCAAGAAGGCAATAGCTAGAAAGTGAAAACCAAAGTCTAAACCAACTCTATTCTTGAGGCTTGACTCTTTTCTCAGAGTCAAATGTCTCTCCATTCTGTCCTTATTCTGGCTTGAGAATGTCTAAGGAGCTGAACTATTGAAGTCCTATTTCATGTGGCTCTGAAATTTTATCAGGATTGATTCCGCACAAACCATACCTGCACAGGAAGGCCTCTCTCTCAACTCTTCCTCAGAGCCAGCCTTTTGGCATCAAGACCTTTTGCCATCAGCTCTTTCCTTTTATGCCCAAACCCTTTCAATGTCGAGTAGATGTCCTGTAAGCATGCAAGACACCCCCCGCCAAAAAACAAAACAGCACCAGTATGCTTTATGCAGTAATATTTCTGATTTTGGTATGACCTGTGGGTTATTGAACAAACAACAAAAGCCGCTGCTGCATTCATATGGTCTGTAATTGTTTTGCTTTAGTCATTGCATTAAAGACTGAATTAATTCCTTATTGTGCATGGAGCTTGGTGATTATGCTGTGATCATTGGAAAAAGATAAACCAGTTAAATGCCAGAGTGGCACATGACCTGACCTTAACAATTGTTAAGCACCACCTGCTAAAGTTGTTAAGGTTAGGTTTAATGCCAGGCAGTAAAATGTCCTAGTACTTGACAGTGGCAGAACAAAAGATATGGTTCTGCCTGCTGTCTGTACCGGTAATGTGTCCCCAGCTTCCTTAAGCAAACTTAATTGCTAGAATAACAGGATTTGTTAACATACATTTTCTGAAGGAGATGAAGTCTGAAACTCAAATTTATGTCAATATTTAGTGACTTCAATCCTCAGTGATTTATTTGAAAACCACATATTTTATTAAGAAGAGACCAAAAATATGAAACAAAAATCTGGGCAGTTGAAAGCTATGATACAAGCCTACTCTTGTGTAGTGGTACTATGAGAGAAGAAGAGTACTTAGTATCCTAATATGAAGGGTTGGGGTTAGGTCCCTTAAATAGTATTCGATTTAAACTGGGCAGCAAGGGTAGAGAAATGGTTAGGGTTAGCACAAACGGATAAGTGTATGCAAGGGAAGACTTCTGTGAGTTTGTGGAGTGTGTTTCTGAATGTCTGAAATTTGGAAAAAGTGAGATGAAATGTATGCAGGTAAGTGTGAGTTTGGGATACAGGGTCAGAGGCAAGGTTAGGGTTAGAAGGCATTAATTAGGTTTGCCTCCCTACCCACCATCCTGTCTACTAACCCCCAAGCTAACCTTGCAACTTACCTTCGAAAAAATCATTATGTAACAACCATACATACAAACTATGTCTGAAAGTGGGGTTTTAGTGATCTGATTGCATTTGCAATTTTTTGATTTTTATTTTTGGTTAGTTTAATATATTGATTCTTTCATTTCTAGCATTGATATGTTTCAGTGCAATGTGTGCACATTTCAATAAACCCATATATATATATGTGTGTGTGTGTGTAGGATTACATTCCTTTTATCAAAGCTGCTTTTGTTGAAGTTACGTTTTGCAGCATTTTGTAGGCCTGTGTCTGTTTGAAAGTTGCTTTGCTGGTGGTTGAACAGTGTGTTCTAAAAGGTACACTTGCTTGTAGCTAACAGTGTAAGTGATTGGGAACGTGTCATTCAGTTACACTGCTAACTTACAAAGTGTGGGTTTTAGGGTTAGGGTTAGGGAGTGAAAGGGGTGTTCTAGGTTAGAGAGAGAGAGAGTTCTGGGAGAGCTATGTAATGTAGTAGTATATGATTGTGAGAAGGTTATATAAATCAGGAGAATCTAGGAAGTCAGAGATAAGACAAGTGTAGTTTTAGGCTGTTTGATAGGTTTTAATAGTTTTTGAAGCATTGGGATATGATGATATGTTCATTGATGTTAGTGGTGTTTTCATTTTAAAGGTATAGATCTCACACACACACACACACACACACACACACACACACACATGTACATGTGGGTGTAGTTACTATGGTCGAAACACCCAAATATTGACTTCAATAACGTCAACCACGAAAGTTCAGCAATACAAATGATGACAGAGCACTGTGCATGCACAAAGAAAGTCCTCTCTATATGCAAACTCAAAGTAAAAAAGGAGAAAAACATTGTTTTTTAAGGGGGCAAGGCCCCTGCACCCCCAGACCACTTGCTAATTAAATGTAGTAACTCCAAGATCACATAATTCCTGGGGAAGGGGCCTATTCCCCAATCCTGGAGACTGTCAATCTTGCTTACCTGTTGATCATCTGCTTTGTTGACCAAAGCGTATCGACAAAACAGATGTTGAACTTGTACTTTTGCCAGACCCATATATGTCTATATACACACATACACATTGACACACATGATTATGCTATGAATGTTCAAAATGTGAAAATGATGAACACATAAGGTCAACAAAAACATTTGGAATATTCGCATTACTAACAACT